>NC_065542.1:51759280-52131155 GCF_932294415.1 Quercus robur | reverse complement strand
AAACTTGATTTTCTTTAAAAATAAATGCATTTGTCAAAATAACAAGTGAAGGAAAAAATGATAATCTGGTTACTCCCAAACCTTTATTGCTGTGCTTGGATATCAAATGAAAGGCAACACAGGCTTGTTTGACTATGGCAATTAATTAATTTAATTGATCAATATAAGAAAGTGATGGCTGATGATTTGCATCCATGCTTACTAATTACAATAAGTTGCACCTGGACTATTTCACGTGATTACGATTAATATATTATTTTAATATATGAAGCAATTATATTTCCAAAAAAAAAAAAAAACCTTTGTTGACCAGTAGTAGCCAATTCTATCTGTTTCAAAATTTGCCATGCCACCAATTTATTATGGTGTTGATCCCTCGCACTGTTTCTACGTTAGGTAGCACTGTGTTAAGGCTCCACTACAATACATTACAGCTTATTCACTCAACTAACCAAGTACAAGCTTCTAATACATGTCTTAACCAACCATAACTAACTCTGTACCAGTATTCCCTGCAGTAATGATAGGAATCAAATTGATCCTAAATCTCTCTTTCCTCTCACTCTAGTAGTTCTTTGAGGGAACTAGGCCTCCAATGATTCTTCGAGGGAATCAATCTCCAATAGTATCTCAAAGAGAACTAATCACTGTATTATTCTTCAATGAATTTCACAATACAATCAGTTTAGTCTTATGCTCTATCAAACTACTAACAGAGTACAACACATTACAGCTTATTCACTCAACTAACCAAGTTCAAGCTTCTAATACACGTCTTAACCAACTATAACTAACTCTGTACCAGTATTCACTTCACAAAGAATAATGCAGTAATGTATTGTACTGAAGCCTTAACACAATTTGTCTTCAATTCAATTCTCATCTCTAAAGAGTGTTTTGATAGCAGGTTGAAATCACAGATTCAGAAATGTTGTATAACTTATATTTCAAAAAGGCTCACAACCATGTAAATTGGAATTTCATGTTATATTTGAGGGAGCAGATGGATTTTGGAGGACATGGGTTGCCTATTGTATTTCCACAGTTAGATTCTCTATTTTGGTAGATGGAGTTTTAACTGGCTTTTTTCAGTAGTTCTTGTGGGTTACGTCAGGGGGATCCCTGATAGCTTTTTTGTACTTGTTATGGTGACGGAGGCTTTTAGTTATATGACTAATAAGTAATTTTGGGAGGTATGGTATCAGGTTTTCAAGTTGGGATGAGAGTAATGAAGGGATACTAATTTCTTATCTTCTGTTTAAGGATGGTACACTAATTCGTTGTTAGGTGGACCTGATGGAGCTTCTTTCATTACAATGTCTTCTACTTTACTTAGGCATTTTCAAGTTTGAAGATCAACTTGTGTAGAATAAGCTTGCTTTGGATTTCAGGTTGTAAGATGGGTGCCCTTCCCGGTTCCTACAACCTATTTGGGTTTCCCACTTGGCTTGCCCTCTAAGGATAGCTAAAATTGAGATGTTATTGTTGAAAGCATGGAAAGGAGATTAGCAAGATGTAACAAAATTTATTTATCCAAATGAAGAAGGGTCACATGTGTTAAAAGCACTTTTTGGGTTTACCCACATACTTTATACAATTTTCCCAAACTAGTTTGTGTAGTTAAAAGGTTAGAGATATGGTGAAAGGATTTTCTATGAGGTGGTATAGCAGAGGAGGTAAAGAATCACTTAATTAGGAGGGATACGATTTGTTCCCCCAATTCAATATGGAGGTTTAGGCATTAAGAAGCTTGGCATTTTTAACCGAGCTCTTCTGGGAAAATGGTATTGGCATTATGCTACAGAAAGGGATCTTATTTGGAGGGAAAGGGGAGCAAAATATAGGGAGATTTACTGTCATTGGTATTCTTTTGAGGTTAAGGGTGCTCATTGGGTGAGTCTAAGGAAGCACATTAAGTGGGAAAACAAACCCCAAATTTGGAATCTATACAAAAATTAAGGGGGAAAGCAACTGGTTTGAGAAAAAAGGTCATTCAAGGAAAAGGTCAATAGTTAGTTAATGCCAGTTACCTCCTAGGCATGAAGATAAACTGCTTAGCCCATCAGGGGTGAAAAGCCCCTAGATTACCCAGTAATTGGTTCTGTCGGGTGGGGTCAATTGCCCGTAGAAGTTTGATTAACAATGAAGATTGTTGTATGGTATGCTCTGCGACATGCAACTAATATGAGTGAAGTTCTCATACATTTTAAAAAAGAAGTTAATGCCATTCAACTATCGGTCACCAGTCAACAATCATTTTGTGGAGAAACAGAAAGCAAAGAAAGAAAATTTATGATGGGAAGAGATCTTTGTAGAGTGGAGTTTATTTGTGGTGGTTTGATGAGTATGTAATGTGACGAAGGATTTTGGTAGGATTTAAGCTTTATGCTCAAAATACACAAAAATTGTATTAATCAACTCTCATCTCCTTGGAAAACATTGAGCACAAATAAACACAAAGACACATACTTGTACTAAAGTATTAGGACTCCTATTAGGAATACTAATTTGACTAGTAATAGAGGTTAAGTGTTTTGATCTTTATTGTGTATAGTGTACTTGATCTCCCTTGCCATAGATGTAAAAAGTTTATCAAATCATGTAAATTCTTTTTATTTTTTATTTTTTATTTTTGATAAGTAAGAAAAATCTATATTGAAGAAAAAAACTACTTTATGCAAATGGAGCACAAAGAAGTCAAAAAGTACAGGGAAGAAAAAGAAAAGAACAAAAATTAATTACAAAAGAGAAGAGAACTAATGAACAGAGGGAGGGAATCATTAGATGTGAGTCCCCAAGCTTAAGACCAATCAAATAGAGAACCACTAAAAGAACCAAGCAGCTGGTCTCCCAAACTATCCACATCCTCAAATGTCCATCTATTATGCTCCCTCCATATACACCACATCAAGCACAATGGAACAAAATTCCAAATGTCTGATGAGTGCTTCTCCATCCAATTCCACCAATCAAAAGGAAAATCTAGTACTAAGGCCCATGAAACCCCAAAAGATCTAAAGACAAAACATCACAATTGATGAGCCTTGTCAAAATGTAGTAAATGATCTACACTCTCCCCACAACAATGACACATGACACACCACTCAACAAAAGCGAAGCACCTACTTCTCAAATTGTCTCTCATATCTTACCCCTAGTTGCGATCCAAACAAAAAAAGAATTCGATGAAGGGCCTTAACTCTCCAAACATCAAATTTCCCATTCTTCTTCAATTTCCATCTCATGCGGTCCCCATTTTCAGTTGAAGGGGCATTGGATTCCAAAATATGAAGGAAGTCGACCACTAAATCCAATCTTGAGTAAAACGTACATCCCAAGATTCCCAACTCCTAGTAAAACGTACATCCCAAGATTCCCAACTCCTCTCCCCCATCCCCTGCCTTGCCCAAGAAAGCTCTACAGAGGCCTCTCTATTAATGGAAATCTTAAACAAAACCGGAAAAGTCACTCAACGAGGTTGATCCCCACACCAACTATCTTGCCAGAATCTCACTCTATTCCCCACCCCAATCTCAAACTGAGCATTTTGGCTAAAAGCCTCCCAACCCATTTGAATACCTCTCCATAAACCACAACCATGTAAACCCCTACCCAACTTAGAAGTCTGTCCCCTTCACTCTTCCCTAAACTTCATAGCCATATGGAGGATCAAGGCTTCTCAAAGAGTTTCATTTTTTGTGTGGACAGCAACTTGGGGGAAAATTCTTACTTTTGATAACCTTATCAAGAGAGGTTATTCAATGGTGGGTTGGTGTTATACGTGCTGTAGTAGTGGGGACACTGTAACCACTTTTTGAGTCATTGTCTTGCAGCTTTTGAGTTGTGGAGTTTTATGTTTAGGATGGTTGGGATTCAGTGGGTTTTATCGGAGAAGGTTCTTGATTTATTATGTGGGTGGCGGTGTAGGGGAATTAATATCTGGAATCTTGTTCCGGTATGTTTGATGTGGACAATATGGACGGAAAGGGACCAACATACTTTTGAGGATGTGGCGTGCAAGTCAACTAAATTGCAAGCATTCTTCACTGGTTCTCTTTATAAGTGGTCTTTTGTATCGGGTATCACAGGTAATAGCTCTGTTCAATCCTTCATAGAGTAGATTCATATGTAGATATTTTTTCAATTGTAATTCTTTAGGCTACTTCCTGTCTTTTTTCACAAAGTAATCTCATTTCAATAAAATTTTATTACCTATATACAAAAAATAAATAAATTACATGATTGAATTTAAGCCAAGGTGGAGACTTGCTGCATTGGTTACTTTCTTGGGGTTTTCTTTGAGTGGGGAAAAGTATATTTCTTGTCAGAGAAAAAGTCGACATTTTTTGTTTACTAAAGAATGGAATTTGAAGCCTTGTATATGGAAAGAACAGTATAAGGTTTAGTTGACCTTGGCCCAAGATCTCACCACATAGAGAAGAGGAGAAAGTACTTTATGGTTCAGGTGTATAGGAGGTCTATTAATAGAGAACTTGTTTATTCCTGGATGTGTTAACATTACCACTTTTTTATTTCATTCTAGTTTTTTATTTTTTTCTAGTTACAGGGGTGAAGAAGATCAGAGATATAATAAATTCACTGCGACTAATCTCTCACCTTCCCTTTTTTTAATTTTAGACTTTTTAAAATTAGAATTACTTTGAAAATAGAAAGAATAAAAGTGGGTTCAACTTCAGTGAAACTCAAACAAGGCTCTAATTTAAATAATTAAGATAAGAATGATGATAGATATGGGGGTATGAATATTAATTAAAGGGAAGCATAAAACCAAAGGAATAAGTATGAGTTCTCACGGCATGGTTAATTGTAGCTACAACTTTGTCACCAGCTTTGAAACTTTTGACTCCTGGTCCAACCTCTACGACCTCTCCTGCCACATCAGTACCTTTTCCAACAGAAAATATAATCAGCAAAAGGCAAAGATGGAAGACTTCCCAAAATTTTGCAACACGCAACCATCAGCATGAAATTCAGCTCAATAGATATATCACTAAACTGCTTATTAGTTAAGAAAGTTATACCATTTATATGTGATGTCTGGATGGTTATAGAATCTTCAGGACCACATGAATGGCATAAATGCAATTTTTCGCTTTCAAAGTTCATAATCTTAAGGCTATTTGCGTGTTTTATTGAAGAAGATGTCACATGCTCCTACCTTTTTAAATGGACATAAGTAGTTGAACTATAAAACCCATACAACAATAGTGAGGTGTTCCTCTTCATGCCAAATTGAGTAGCCTGAACAAATCCAGTCACCAATTCAAACAAACTTGGAGAAAAAGTGGTGTAAGGATTACTTTTTATTTTAATTACTTTATAATTATTGCAAGTTACACCCATGGCCATGGGTTTAAAAACTGCAACCTTATCCTCCATCCCATTATTCCAGGATAGATGTCATTTGAGTTAAAGCAATAGCACATCAAGGAAACATTTTTACATGTAATGAGAAACACATCATAGCTGATGCAGTAGCAATGATTGTCCTGCATCAATAGCATAGTGCTGAAAGCATGGCATTTGAAAGGGAGGGGAAGAGCACAACATTCAATCCTTGTCCCTTGGAAAAAGAAAGAAAAAAGTACAAATTTCCTCTTGGTATCTGCTTGCATCTGCAGTATTAAAGAAACATGTATATGCATCCTTGTGATTGATACACAAATGGCCGCTAAAGGAGCATCCATAAAATACTTACTGTCATAACTTTTTTCTTTCTTATTTAACTTGAACAGGGCATTTACAAATTAAATGATACGTTCTGTCATGCTTAGCACTTACTATTAGTCAAGCATATTTGTCAAAAATTAACTTCAAAATAGTGACAGGAAATCAAAAGTCAACGTATGGCTTAACTCAGCTTCACAAATGTCAATGAAGTGTATGTATTAAACTACTTCCCTAGGTAAAAAGGGCTTCACAAAAAAGTTCTGTTAATGGAACCACACTCAACAAAGAATTACCAGGTATGTGAGGGAACCTGTGAGGATAAAAAGGCCGCAGCACGCCTTTGTGAATTTTCCAATCAATTGGATTTAGACTAGTTGCTTCCAGTTTCAGCAAGAGCTCATCCTTCTTTGGAATGGGAACTGGAACTTCAACATGCTGCAATAAATGTGAAAATTATATATTATCTTTAAAAGCACATACAGGAATACTAACATAATTTCAATGACTTCTAACACTACAGCTCTGGAAAGCAAGCAGCAGATGCAAGGGAAATATTCACAGAAAATAAAACCACAAAACTACATTCACAGCTTTAACTTCTTTAAGTTTCCAACTAGAAAGAGATTGGGACCATCAGCTGTCACTAATTTTCCACAAAGGCTATGATTAATCATTCTGGGACCAGGGCTTCTAAGGAAGTCAAAGTGCTGAAGAGGTGCAGCCACAAAGTAAAGTTGTTAACAAGCATTATAATCACAAGATGGGACTTTCACAAAGCTTCCAAACTCAAATTTACATTCGGAACTGAGACCAAATAAAGGAAGGCAGTTTATTTAAACATCAAGGATCATCAATTAAATTAACCCTTCATGCATTCCAACACAAGTTTGATTTCAACCACTTAAGCTTCATCGGCATGAGGAAGGAGAACTTATTGTAGAGCTGAGATACCTGCATTGTATCTAAGTACCATAATCCTAACTCTATTCTTGGTAACCACAAATCCAACTCATGTAGATATGAGGATCCATGCTGTTCCAAAACTACACCATAGCAAATTCAATTTTTGTCAACTTGAAGTTCTTAGTTCTTCAATTTTTTGTCAAACTGCGCCACATCAGAGTCCTTAGTTCTTCTCTCTTGAGGTTCAGGGGGGAAAAAACAGAACTTTGACATAATCTTCAACTTGTTATCAGTTACACAGACCAGGCTGAAGAATCATTCTATTCTTTAATTTAAAGTGTGTAAATTGAAATCTGCTTACTCTTTTCAATAGCTGATGGTTGAAATTAACTCACAGAAACTTAAATTTCGACACATATCTGAGGTTGATAATAATTACATAAAAAAAGAGGAAGACAAAAGAAAAAAAATATCTAGACCAGATTTGAACAAAATGTTCCTGAGAAACTGTCATATCAGTGAAAAATACCTTCATATAGCAAGTTAGACAAAATACGGAACAGCCCTATTGCACTATGACACATTAAAAGTATTAATAAAACAATTATTTTTTGATGATTGGGATGCAATGATGCATCATCAAATGCTTGATACATGTGTGAGCACATACAGTAGACTTATAGGAGAAAGAAGATGAAGCAACTAGAAAAAAGAATACAGAAAGAAGGAAAGGGATGAAAAAAATTTGCAGAACCAGTGTCATATGACTCATATCCAGCATTCTAGTATTATCCCTCAGGGTCCTGACATACAGAAAGAGCTTTCTGCAGCAAGAAAAGCATCAGTAACTTACTCTTTGGACCATGAAGAGATCTATACAACTCACCCCCAGTCATTACATGCATATCCCCAAACTTTTTCCTAACATAAAATTTCAGCTTCGTTAAAAAAAACTACAGTCATTAATTTTTTTTTTTTTTTTTTTTTTTTTTCAGATGGCCATATATGCTGCTTTTTTTTTTTTTTTTTTACATGCTTTTATAATAAATGCACCCAATTCATATATTAATCTCCAACAGTTATTTTTTCCCTAGAAATTTGCCCCCAATTATTCCAAAATTTTGAATAACTCTAGGTGAATGAATTTGACAGGAACCAAGTATCAACTATTCAGATTCCATAATACCCATGTTCAACTGCCAAAGAAAGTACAATCACATGTATATATCACTTCTCATTAATTTTCTACAAACTATTTATCAGGAAAACAAAAAACAAAAAACAAAATGATGAACCTTGCAGCCTGACAAAAAAAAAAAAAAAATGTAGGCTACTTTGCTATTACCTATTACTACATCGCAGACTGAATCCAAATAATTTCCAAAGAAAGGAAAAATAAAAACCCCAACCTGTCATTACAGAAATATCACCCATCCCTTCTTAAAATTCTTATTTTAAGTATTGAAATTTCAAATTTTGTGAAGAGGAGGACAGGTTGACTTTGGATTTCCATCACAAGTCAGATCATTTCCTTCTGTTTTACTTTTACACATAAGATATAATAGAGTTCATCAATTATTATTATTATTATATGCGATGATGACAAGGCTATATACTATATAGATATAATAGTGCCCATCATTGCCTTCACCAAACTACAAATTGTTTTATAAAAATGATATCATTTAAACCCCAAAAAACCCAACTTCAAAATAAGTCTCCAATGAAATTTTTTAGTTTTAAAAAAATATAATAGTTTCACTTAGTTGCTCACATAAACAGAAAACAAAACTAAGCCCCTTGATAAACAAGCCAACCAAAGAAAAAAAAAAGTTCATCTGTACACATCCTAATTCCTCCTATGTTTTGATTTTAACCTCGTACTCTATAGCACATGAGCCAAAAATGATTTGAAAAACAGAGAAAAAGAATTACAAATATTGGTGAAAGAGAAATGCTAGGTCCATAACAATTTTACAACAAATTTTAAGTGGCAGCTTATTACTAGTTATTATTGTTAGGGCAAAAAAGTAACCTCATTGGTAAGTTCAAATTTGAACTAATAACAACTAACTACTTATAATTTGTTGTGAAAATATTATGGATGTAGCACTTCTCATCGGTGAAATGAGTCTTGAATCCAGACCTCATGCTATAATCTTATTTGCAAATTGCAATCTTTTTCTAATCTAAAAGTACAAATTTGAACACAAGTTATCAGCAATCATGAAACTTCATATATATTAGGATAAACCCAGATAACAAAATTCAATGGTAATTGTAAAAATGAAAAAAAAAAAAAAAAAAAAAGAAAATAACCTTCAAACCAGCAGGTCCTCCACCATAGCCAAAGTACTGAACCGCATGCATAAGCTTTCCTGCCATATTCACAGATGAGAAGGTTGACAGTGATTTTGTATGTGAAGGAGTGGGAAAGAGAGAACAGCCTAGAATCTATGACATCCAACCTGTGTCGGATTGATTGTATGTACAGAGAGAGAAGATTTTATAGAAGGACCAAATTTTAGGACAGATAAAATGCACTTGTAATTTGGGAGATAATACAAAATGCATTGGATGCATGTTTTTCCTCTCATATGAAGGTGGATCCCACACGCATTGGGTCCAATAAGAGGGAGGAAAATGCATCCGACGTATGGTATACCGCCTCGTAATTTAGATCTTATATCATTCACATTAGTTATGCAAAAATTCATTAAATTCTATTTAAGGGCTCTCCTATTTGGGATTTTATTTTTGGTGCTTCAAAATTATCCTTGCACCCTACTTTTAACATAGGCAAAACTTGAGCACAATTCTATAAAATACATTTGTATACCTTGTAAAACATAGCCTACAAAATTGAACCCACTCTCCTGTTGGTTTTCCAACTGAACTTCACCCAAAATACTCTCACACTCACTTTCTTGTCCCTAAATAAAAATTTGTATTAGGTTCTAAAAGTTTAGAACAATTGGCAAATCATGAACATAAACTTGTCTAGCTATAAATCTTAGAGTCTATATGATTTATTAAACAATGCTCAAGATGCTGCAAGTCATAATAAAAAATAAAAAAAAAGCTGCAGGGTCAAGAATTCAAAACATGCCAGATTCAACATATCGAGAGAACATGTTTGATCGATTGAAAGATGGATTCTGCAAAATTTAATTAAAGCCCAACAACTCATTAAGTCCATTAAGTGATTAGAGTTTCAGATTTATTTCGCATAGTATTTAAAGAAAATCCTAAGGCACGTTTTGTTATGACTTTAAAGGTGCTCTTGTGAGATCTAAAAGGTACTATGCATTCTCCTTTCAAAGTCACTACCAGAAATTATTCCCATACCATTAAAACCGATAGATCTGAAGTTGCTGCAACAAGATCATACATAGTTGATAATTTAAACTTTCAAGAGTGGTCTTGAAGTCACAAACTGGAGAGTTTGTGTTACTAAACCTTTGAGTGGGATCTCAAAGTCACAAGCGTAGGAGTTTGTGTTTAGTAAATCCAAGATAGAAGAGTCTGTAGAGTCAGAGCTGCATGTGGTCGTGCTAGTAAGTTCTACAAAAAGTAGCTTTAGATTTAAGTTTTAAAACTATTGTAATCTTATATTCTATCATAGTGAATTTGTTTACCTTGAGGATAGTTAGGTTAAATTCTCTTCAGATTTTTTACCTTAAAATTAGATGGTTTCATTAGTTTTCCTGGATAATCACTTTTTTGCACTAGGTAATATGCATGAGCTTAACCTAGATCTGAATAATTAACCTATGTAATTACTTAACTAATTCATTAGGTTAAACTAATTTGTTTAAAATGGGTCTAAACAGAACAAACAATTTGTCTAAAATGTAAAACTCACTTTTTAAATCTCATGTAATCATTTCAATCCTCTAACATTGTTTTCATTCATTTCAGTCCTTAAGTTTACACAATTAAGGTTTTTTTTGTCAACTTCTATTAATTTTTTTTAAAAAAATTCTAGAACTTATTTTTCAATCATTAATTGGATTTTTTATTTAAAAAAGTTGAAGAAAAATATTAAAAATTTGGACAATTAACCGCAATATTTAACAGAAGTTAAGATACTGTAATTGAATAAACTTAAAATTTAAAAGACTGAAATAAATTTCGGTAAAACTTGAATTTTGCATTTTAGCCCGAAAAATTTGCTTTAATAACAAGGTTAACACTGGTTTGAAAATCCTAACTGCTATCTCGACTCCCACTGAGTCTGAGTCCAAGAAAAAAGAAGCCACACTCGTATCAGTTTGGTTTAACACTCAAAGTCTCAAAGTTCTGGCTTTAAGTTTTTCTTTCATACGTTTAATGGGCAAAGCAAAGGTTCTGTAATTTTTTTTTTTTTTTTTTACCATGGTTTTGCTCCATCAACAACTCAGTAGCCGATGATGTTGGGAGAAGATTTCCAACCGAGTTTTTGTTGTCAAAGTCAGTAGTTTTTTACTTTAATTTACTGTGATATCAAAATCCAAACATGTCCAAGGAAATTTTTACAAGTTGTTGGATATTGGGATGGAAATTTTTACAAGTTGTTGAAGAATATGGTCATTGTATGTCACACAGAGGGATTTGGTTCTATGATTTAAAATTTTGGATTGTGAGGTCTTTTTGTAACACTCTGCGCAAACTTTAGTCTACTTTTTTTTTATAATATATTTTCTGTTTTGGACCTTTTTTCCTTTTTAGAGTAATCTTTTTGGGAGTTTAGGAAATATGCTCTATAATTTATTCTTTATTCAAATTCAAATGTTTTAATTTGCACTATCCAAAAAAAAAATTTAATTTGCAAATTCTGAAGATGCATGCATTTCATACAAATACAAACATCTTCCTCTATTGAGTTCTTTGTAGGTTCATGAAAGGTGTATATCACAAAAATTGAGGATCTTTCACATTAAAGAAAGTTCTTCAAAAAAAATTATGGAAAGTGTAATCGAAAGGAATCCTTTTGAGAGAGTTGTGAATAGTTATGCAATATCATTTATTGGTCTTGTTAATGAGTACCCTTAGAACATTTGTTAATATATTATTTTAGGAAATTTTTAATACCACATTCATAGAAAATATAAAAAATAATTAGTTTTTTTTTCCCCATAAAAAATTTCTAGAAATATTCCTAAACTAATATCCTTAATGCATCCATTAACTTTTCACATTATTTATATTTCGCATGTGCATTTAGTTGGTCTACTAAAGTGTATTTGTGAAAAAAAAAATGCAAATCCTTGAAACCTCATTCTCTGTCGAAAATTTTTCTCTACACCATGTAGTGTCAATGATCCCACCCCTAAAATAAAAATGAATTAACTAAAGGTGAAAATACTATTTTGGTTAATACATTTTGGGTTTAGAGTCAATTGGTTTCTGTTATTTTTAATTTGTAGTCAATTTAGTCCCAACTGTCAACTCACTAACGGAAAATGCCTATACGGCAAACGATGTGCACAATTGACACACATGTGGCTAATAAAATAATAAAAAAAGCATTTAATTGCTATTAAAAAAAAAGACAGGACAACGTATTTTTTTATTTTAAAAAATACCACATCAACATTTTGAAAAAAAATATATATTACCAATTTGAAAAATTTTAGGTATCAAATTTGGTGTGACAAGCTCATATTACTTGTCCAAACCCAATCAATCCCTAAAAAAAATTAATTTTTTGCCAACTTGCACAACTCATCAAGTCAAAACTACTAGATTTTCAATTGATTGTAGAGGCTGGTTGGCTAGTGGTGGATTGGAATTTTTCCCACCCATAATGACCTCAACTCGCCTAATTTGACTCAGGCACGATCCTAACAAGGATTGATATTGGTGAAGAATCAAATTAGGTTGCAGCCCTAATTAGCGAAGGGACATGTTTCATACTATTTTCCTACCATTTGAGGGTTTTTTTTTTTTTTGGAGAAACTTTGAGGCTGAAGTGATACACGTAATCCTCCCAAATCTATTGGAGTCTTCACAATGAAGAATGCCTATGATATAGCAAAACAATTCATTTAGGAAGGATACATAAGGTTAATAGAGAGCTCAGATGGCAATTGGTTGAAACCGTTATGGAAATATTTGTGACAAAATAATAAAAGTACCAATTTCACCGCCAACTCCCCATCAAATCCATACTCAGATGCTCTTCGTTCTTCAACTTCATTGCCCAACTTTTTTATTTTTTTATTTTTACCCGAGTCCTAATTAAGGTTTTTGGGTACCCATTATATATGCAATTACCAAAGTTATCCCAACTAAACCATTCACATTTGTTTCTCAAAAAAGAAAAAAAAAACCATTCACATTTTCTTTCTCTCTTTTTCTTTTTCCTTTTTAAATGTCTGATTGTGAATAATATTTAAAGAGTAAACATTTTTTTTAAACATAAAATTTAGTAAAACGTTAAAGGAAAAACTTTTCACATGATGGCCCATTTAAATTTTAAACAGTAAACATGAGAATGTAAAAGTTGTTAGTTTAATATTTAAAAGAAAATTTAGTAGTTTTCTAACATAAAAAATATATTTTTTTAACAGTGACATTAGATTGGATGGAAGGATTAACATTGAGTGAAAATGTAAACTTAAAGGATTAAAATGACAATTGTCCAAATCTAAAGGATGTAATTTGCATTTTTTTTCCTTTAATATTTTAATAGCTTAATAGTTTCATTAGAATGTTTTTTTAATGAAAAATCACTATAAAAATGTAGCATTAGTGGCCTAATAGTTGCGTTTTTATAATGATTATGTTTAGGCTATTACTATGGAATAATCATTCCATGTTATGAAGATACAACCAAACCAGATACACGAAAACTATTCTAAATGATTAAGTACCATTCCATTAAATTATATGATTTATTACTAAATACCAAACTTGTGCTTGTCAGGTCATCATGCACTACATTTCATTTATTATTGTTTTAGAATTAATTTTAGATTTTGTTTTTAAAGATTTTGATGATTATTACTCATTTATAAAGAATAAAATAAACATAAAATATATAAATGTACCTAAAACATTATATTAATTAGAGATACTTGTTGTAAAGCATTGGTACAATGTATGTGTTCGTGCTTCTTAGCCCTAGAGATTCTTGTCATTATAACATGGTGCATTTGGTCCAACTGTAACTTTAAGCATCATGAAGATGAAGGTTGGTTCCCCACCGCATGAGCATTACTGTTAAACAACTTTTTTTTTTTTTTTTTAAGGAGAAAGACTGATAGATTTCATTAAACAGAAATTAGCCATAATTGGCTATGAGTACATGTACATTATTAAACAACTACATGATACATGGCTACCACTTTATTATATAAGCCTTGAATGGAAACACAGAAAAAGAAACGGATGACATTAACTTTTTCTTGGAGGGTTCACCGTCCATGGTGTAGAAAGCAAGATCTCATCTCGAAGCAACCAGGGCGGGTTCCAGTTCCTGCAGTTCCTTGCCCACCGACGTCGCCATTAATGAAATGTCTGGCTGCGACGCCATTGATCAAAATCATCATGCTTATAAAGAGAACAAAGAACAAGAACCATGACTTCATGTTGAACCTTCTTCAGGGTAAGATCTTCTACGTTGTGGTATAATAGTTAAACCTATTGGCAGGTTATATATATATAATTGGGGTGTGGTGACTCTCAGATTCAAATAGGTTGGCAAAAATATTTAGTATCTTAACTAATGCCTATTTTAGGGAGAATCTGTAATGCTAAAAATGGGTGCATGCTTGAGACAAATTCTATTGGTTTTGATTTATTTTTCTTTTTATGATTTAACTGATCAGTATTTTTGAAAGAGAAAATAGTATCACAGATAATTAGTAATTGATATTATCTTTACGGTTTATTCATTTATTTGTTTTGTTTTGTTTCTTTTATAGAATTCCAACTAGACCTGACATTTCTTCCAAAAATATCCTAGACCTAGCAAACTAATAGGGTGGGCAACCTTTGGGTTCGATCCAGTTAGTTAAGAATAGATTGGACTGAAATAGTCAAACTCCCAAACTTTAATCTCAATCACCTTAATAATAATAAGTACTAGCCCCCATCACACACGATCTGCACTTGCGATGATTGGTAATAAGTTGAAATTTGTCAAACTTTTAGTGGTATAATAGTTAAAGCTATTGGTAGGTTATATATGTATATATACACACACACACTTGGGGTGTGGTGACTCTCATATTCAAATAGTTTGGCAAAAAGATTTAGAGTACTTTTGATATGCTGAATGTGGATTACAACAGGAATGGTGATATTTATTATCGGGAATAAAATGTGTTGTAATGGAGTAACTAAACATATTCATTAGTTTGGTTATGAGTTGTAACATTATAATAAAACTTATGATCTATTTTAGAAAATATCTCATTCATACAGTTATATTTCCTAGAAAATAATATATTTCAAATTTTAGAGAGATGAGTTATTTTTTGATGATTTTTTATTTCCATAATTATTAGGTGGATATAAAAAGTTTATTTATTTGGAAATATATTAATGTTAGAAATTATTATATCTACTAAAAAATAACTATTATAACATTTTTTTAGAGGAATATTTACTCCTTATTTTAAAGAATAACTATTTATAAGGAATGACTATTCCCTGTAATAAAACATAACCAAATTATTGAATAGCTAAACCAAAAGAATAACTGTTACATTACAGTGTCTATTACAATTTTTCAAACGTGCTCTTAGTATGTTAACAAATGCTTATTTTAGGGAGAATCCATCTGTAATGTGTTATTACTTTGGTGTTGGATAAATTAAGCCAAAAATTAATAAAAAATGTTTATTTCTTCTCAAATTTAGGAGATTAGTTATCTCGAATTGACTATATTATCTTTCAGTTATTCCAATTCTCAACATAATGCTAAAAATGGATGCATGCTTGAGACAAATTCTACTGGTTTATGATTTAACTGATCAGTATTTTTGAAAGAGAAAATAGTATCACAGATGAGCAATTGATATTATCTTTACGGTTTATTCGTTTATTTGTTTTGTTTTATTTTATTTTGTTTTATTTTTATTATTATTATTTTTTAATAGAATTCCAACTAGACCTGACAATTCTTCCAAAAAAATCATAGACAGCAAACTATGCTGAAATAGGCAATCTATAATAGGGCGGGCAAGCTTTGGGTTTGATCTAGTTAATTAAGAATAGATTGGACTGAAATAGGCAATCTATAAGAATAGATTGGACTGAAATAGGTGGGCAAGCTTTGGGTTCGATCTAGTTAATTCAGAATAGATTGGACTGAAATAGGCAATCTATAATAGGGTTGGCAGCTTTGGGTTCGATCCAGTTAGTTAAGAGATAGATTGGACTGAAATAGGTTGTACGTATGATCTGTATCTTTTCACTTTTTTTTTTTTTTTTTTTATTTTTTATTTTTTATTTTTTTTTAAAGATATTTGAGCAAGAGGAATGGATTTCATAGGAAGGACGACACTGTCAACACTCAACAGGCATGACCCTTATCCAATAATTGGACTAAAACAGGTTCTAAGCATGACCCTTGTCCAAAATTTGACGCATTGGGCCAGTCTCCTATGATTTGTAACTTTATATATATATATATATATATATATATATATATATATATATATAGTGGCGGAGCCAAGATTTTAGTTTAGAGGGGGCAATATTGAAAAAAAAAATACTAAAAACAAAAGTAATCTAAAAATATTAATAGATAATAAAAACAAAATAAATAGAGAATTGTAATTACAAGTATATATTTCATATTATTAAAACAAAGAAACAAAAATGATCAATCATAATTACTAACAATCAAAGTGAGAAATTAATTTAAATACATAAAATTTAGACATAATTTGATTGCTTAAAATAAATTAAAAAAATAAATCAATCTACAAAAGTTAACTAGGGAACCTATTAATTGAATTGTCATACAAAAATAACTTTTTCATAATAAATTTTACGATTGTTAAAATAGTGGACTGTGACTTGTGAAGGAAATAAAGTAGTGGGTTTATTAATATAAGTTGTTCATTATTTACAGTTAACTATTTTCATAATTGTAAAATTTATTGTGAAAAATGTTATGTGTATAGTATTATAATTATAATAAGAAAAGAAAAGAAAAATTAGAATAGGAAAGAAAAGTACTGTAAATAGTAGAATGGATGGGACAAGATCAAGACTAATTGAAATAAATACTGCTTAAGAATAGTAAAATAGGTGAAAGTGTGATGGCAGGAGAGAATTGAGGAGCATTTTTTTTCTTTTCTTTCTTTCAGGTGTCAGGGCTGTTTCATAATGGTAGGAGTGCTTTTTCCATTTTTTTTCACTGACAGAGAGCAAACTACTTAAATACACTTAGTATAGCAGGTACCAAGGCATTTTTTAGAGGAGTCAGGGGGGGCAGTTGCCCCCTCTCGCCCCCCCCCCCTGGCTCCGCCCCTGTATATATATATATATATATATATATATATATATATATATATATATAAAACTTGAGAATACTCTAAAATAAAAGTTGAATGTTGGTGCATTTTAATTGTAATTGATAAATAGCAGGATTGACTCATCTAGCACCACTACTTTCAAGGATCAAATCCTTCTCCCTTGTGACACTGTCCCATAAAAAAAAATAATCTCCCTCCCCTGTTATTATAACTATCAATTTATCAAGAAAATTAATAAATTTTTAAATAACATGTAAAATAAAAGGATTGAGATCCTCTAGAGTTCTTAGGGTACTCTACCTTATAAAGTTCTTTTAATCTTAACCTTTCATTTATAATAAAAGGTCTAGATTTTGCCATATCATTAATCCACTAACAAATCTACAAAAATAATGATTTTAAAAAATAACTACTCATAAATGATAGTTGTTACCTTAAATGTGAATAGTAGCTATGACATTGCAGCATTAAATGCAAAAGAAATTTGTTTATTTAGAAAATTGATTATTATGCAACTTGAATTTGGAAGAAATATTTGAGAGATATATACAAAACAATATTAGACACTTCAGCCCACCTAAAACAACGAGCCTTTTATAGTTTGCTTTCACCTAACCAATGAAAATCCATTATAAATCTCAAAACTCACAAAACTCAATCGAGAATATCTTTCTTTAAAAAAAAAATAAGAAAGTTCCATTATCTTTAACATGGATTGACATCCTCTAGATAATGGATTTCTCAATCCTGTGAAGAAAGCTTAGATGGATTAATGGCCAGCCAGTAGAAATAGCTTTTGCTGAACGCTGGTCCACTTTTAGACATTGTGAACAATCAGAGGCTAAAAAAATGTGATACGAGCAATGTATATATTACAGTTCTAGTGGCCCCGAATATGATGTGTGATCATTTTATAACCCATAAGAACGCTACTGCATACTGGCTACATTTTTAAGAGATATGTCTAATCTGTGAACTAAGTACTCTAGTTTACCCATTTCATCACCGAAATTACTGGTCATGAAAAGCTTCAGCCATAGTTTTTTTTTTTTTTTTTTTTTTGAGAAATAATTACAACATGCTGCTAATCCCGTAGTTCGAATCATTTCCCCCCTAAACCCCCAAGCACTTTATACATGGAAATGTGTCCATTCAGCTACAAGGCCTTTGCCAGCCATAGTTATACAAGCATAATAATCAATTTTGAAAAAAAAAAAAAAAAAAAAAGGTCTAGATATATATAACTAGATGGATTTCCATATATATATATGGAAGCATAACTTGAACCCAATCCATATATATATATATATATATGGATTTAGATCCTTTAGATTTCCTAGGGTACTCTACCAATAGATTTAATTAAATCCTAACCACTCTTTTATGATTTAAAGGTCTAGATTTTGATATGTCAGTATTCCACTAACAATACTCTTAAAATAATAAAATAATATTACAAACAAAACAATTAACTATTAAATCATTAAAGAATAGTTAAGATTTAAGAAAATCTATTTAATAGAGTACCTTAGGAAATCTAGAGGATTTGAATCACATATATATATATATATATATATATATATATATATGATGCACAAAAATCATCAGTAAGGTAGTAGTTCACACGCGTTAATTGAACCAGAAAAGCAAAGAAGGTGAAGAACCTACAGAGAGCACTAGTGGGGTGCCAGCCAAAGACCCTCCAAAAGGTTAAATTAGTGAAAGGGGAATCTTCAATAACTCAAGAGTATAAGAGTTAGGGAAATTATGCGTACCTTGAAAAATGAGAGGTTTGATGTTTATATAGTGGTGTTGAGCTGACTATGATCCCTTGATTATAGGGACTTTCCTTGTAGAAAAGATTTGGAATAAAAACTTCGAGATCATAGGGCTTTCTTACCATGTAAGGGAGATATGCTTGCATGGTTAGGTCTTTGGGCGTGGTGCGCAAGTAATTTCCATACATGTGCATGGAATGTACGTGAAGGATTGGAGGACCCACTGAATAACTTTGTTGGCTACGCGATTGACTTGTCCGTTGGACACAGTGTTTGTCCGTTGGACATGGTGTCCTTCCATTAGGCCTTAGGGTCGGCCTGTTGGGCCTTAGTAAAGGATGTCACCCCAGTCCGATTCCTGACATCATCCCATTCATCCGTCCTAGTCCATTCGTTTAGAGGATGTAGGCCCATGTTGCCGGTTTTCACAACCATTGACGAGGTGTGCATATTCATCTATCCGTTTGTTCTTAATGGCAGGGAGATAGATTTTTGGATGGGCGAAATACCCTTATTAGCTGCCCCCTACTCTGTGACCCGTCGGAGTCGCTGAAGGGTCGCGGAGTACGTAGGAATATTCCTATCATTAATGCTCTTCGTCCTATGCAATAAGTGAAGGGCAAAAAGGTCTTTTTGCTTAGTGAAGTGGCACGTGGCAATTCTTGGTTGGTCGAGGTGAAACATCACGTCGCTTCATTCTTTGTGCATTTTCATCCTATAAATATGTTGAGGGTTTTTAGATTTCACTTTTACTTCACTTTTGCAAATTCTCTAAAGCTCTCATTCTTTCATCGTTCGTCACTCGTTGATTGTCCACATCCTTACTTGCTCATCGGAGTCTTTTTTTCAACTATCGACTTTTTAAGGTAACTTCTCACCCCTTCTCTTCTTATAATTCAAATGTCTTTTACTTTTATCCGTTGGTATAGTGTGTGAGTGACTGCTTAGTTCCTATTCGTCGCTTGTAGGTGAGAGAATGTCAGGTGATAGTAACGCGGCGAGCGGTTAGTTCCCTTTGCTTCGTCTAGGTGACAAAGAAGCTCATCCATCGGGAAATGTCCCTATGACGGAGGACTGGATAGGTTACGAGGAGTGGGAGTCGTCAGCTCATCTCTCAGAGGAGGAAGTGGAGAGACTTGAGGAAGAGTACTACGAAGGGTATGTAGAGGGAGATGAGGAGGAAGAAGGCGAAGAAGAGGAAGAGGGGGAAGTGGACGAAGAAGAGGAAGAAGGGGATGTGGACGGAGTAGAAGAAGAAGGGGAAGAGGGAGAAAGGGAAGGAGTTGGCTCTGAGCCATCGGGTGATGACTGTAGGCCCTTTATCCTCCCTAAAATTTGGTTGATGAACAATTTCTTCCCGAATTTGATAGACAAGGATTTTAACAAGCTATGGGATTGTTTCCAGATACCTGACCATATACCTATAAGGATGGCAGGAAACATGAGAAGTGCTATTCTGGACGGATAACTGACGTTGGTTTTTACGTGTCCATCTTTATAGCAGGGTTGAGGCTACCCCTTATGGTATTGCACCATCAGCTTTCGGATTACCTTAGTGTATTCGTCAGCCAAATATACCCCAACGCCTGGCGGATTTTTATAGGTGCCAAGGTGATATAGGGTCAAATGAGTGGAGGGCACTGTCAGCTTACCCTGGATGAGTTCTTCTTCTGCTACAAGTCCTAGCAAATTTCATTATTATAGGGTTTCTACAATTTTGTGGCACATAAGATGTCTAGGAAATTAGTGACATACGTGCTTGACTCTAACCGTTTTTGGAAGGGTACGTACTTCTTCATACAAGGGCCTGAGTGAGTGTGCAAGCTTGAAGAGTGGGGTAGTGTGGTAGCGTTTGACAATACCTGGGGGGTATTGGATGAGCGTGGTAAGTTACCTGTCGTTTAGCTTTACCGTCAGCGTAGGACCTAACTGTCATTATTTTTTGCTTTGTTAATTTTCATTCTTCCATTGTTTACAAAGCTTTGGTTTTTATTTTATTAACTCCTACTCCTTGTTTTGTTCTGTTAGCTCAAGTGGAGATGGTAATTACTGCGGAACAGAGTAATTTCTTGGAACGGGTCTAGAAAATACCCTTGGCATAGAGGAGTTGGAAGAAACTTGTGACACTTGGCACCCTCCATGCTTATTGTAGTGGTCCCGTGCCAACGGCTGAAGCAAGAAGATTGGACGCTTAATCCCACCGACGTAAGTAGACTTACCCGTCCCTTCATACCTCACTTTTTGTATTTAATCCATCCTTTTTTCGTCTTTAATAACACTGCTTTTTAGAAATCGATTTAGGGATGAAGAGAGCTCTAGCCGTGAAAAAAGGTGTTGCCCTTCAGATTAAGGGTGGTAGCTCGTCTGCCCCCACCACTAAGACTACCCAGAAGAGGAAAACTTAGGGCAATGGGGTTCGTCCTTCCAAGAAAGGTATCGTTGCCATCGTCGCATCGGGCTTAGCCGTCGCCCAAGACAAGTAGGACATTCCTTGTCACAAGGTAGGCAAGGGTCTGATGTTGGCTCATGGCCCCATCCCTCTTCAATCCGGCCCCCAATATGTTACTCTTCTAGGGACATGTAGCATGCCGTCCGAATAGCCCATTCGTTAGTCATGAGATGGAGCTGTTGGGGGACTCCAGTATCTACGACTTGGTGAGGGTGAGTCTAAGCTTTTTAGATGTTGTTTTGTTATATTGTGTATGCTAACCATCCGTCTTTTGTTAGGCCGTAGTGAGGATGTGAGCACTTTAGGTCAGGTGCTTTACTTAGGAGGTCGTTGTTAGGTGGCTAAAGGGTCGACAAGAGAGTGACGTTGAGCAGTTGAAAAAGTACAAGGATGAAGGGCGGGTGCTCAAGGAGGAGGAGGTAGCCTTGAAGGCGGAGGTGAAAAGGCTCAACTAGGCTATCCGTCGAGCCGAGAAGTTAATGGAAACCAATGTTGTCCTGACACCAGAGGTGGCACCCTCCATGAGAGCATTGAGAAGGCCAAAGCTAACGTCGTCGAGGGGTACAAGGACTCCCAAGACTTTTTTGACTTGGTTGGCTCCCAATACGGCGAAGGCTTTAAAGACTTTCGTAAGCAGGCGACTATCTTATTTCCTGATGTGGACTTTTCCTCCGTCTAGATTGATACAACCGTCCCCATGACCCCCAAGGCCAATGGCGAGGGTGATGACATCAAGGACAAGGATGAAGACACCTTAGAGGGAGAGGTGGCCCAGCCAGAGCTTAAGGAGGATGGTCCGCCAAAGCCGAAAGATCCGATGGAATAGAAGACTGACCCTGCCCCCACCGCTTGATCCATTTTTACTTCTGTTTTTATCTCTTTCCTTTTTTTATTTTTATTTTTTTTTTAATGTAATTTGAGAATAGCTAGGATGCCCTGTTTTGGCACATATAACAAGTGTTTGTTTAAGACGATTGTTTTTATTTTTACATATGCAACCATTACCTTTAGTTTTGACGAGATTTCATCCTTTCATTTGATATGTAATGTTTGCAACATGTTCTAACCGTCCTTTGTTTTTCAATACTATGATGTGCTTGTTGGCACTCTAGGTGACCCGCCTATTTTAGAAACAGGGCACCCGTCCACCCTGTAAATGGGACTTAAGATGATTTGATCAAGGCACCCGTTGGTGTTCTTGATGATCCGTCCACCCCATAGGTTGGGTTTGGGATATTTTTGTCAAGGCCCTAATTAGGGTCCTTAAGGACCCGTCCACCTCGTAGGTAAGACTTAAAATATTTTGGTGAAGGCACCTGTAACACCCCGACCCAATTTTTATAATTAAACTATGTGTTTAAGTGGTTAAGTATTATTAATATTTTAAGCCACTTACTTACAAAAATTGGTAGAAGAGTATTCAATAAGCATATTATTTTATAATGCCATTGAATGAGAATTGTAAAGATTATACATAACTGAATTGCTATCGGTATTTTAAATATATACTAAGTATGTACAAAATTATATTAAGTGGTTTAAGTTATTAGATATATAATTGTTGGTGTTTAATTAAGTGTATAAAGGTGAGGATATATATATATATGTGTGTGTGTGTGTGTGTAAAATAATATTATTCTTGTAGATAAGTGTGAATGCAAAGTATATATATATATATATATATATAAGTGTGAATGCAAAGAAAAAAAAAAGGAAGTTGAAAAGGGGTGGGATATTTTCTTCCCTAGCATCCCACGTACCCCACCCCTAAAGTCAATTTGGCTTATCTTTATTTTGCTGCATCTGAAGTCCAGCAGCTCACTTTCCTCTTTCTCTACTCCTTTTTCCCCTTTCTTTGTTCTTCTTTCCTCTTCCCTTCTTACACGGCAACATCTCTCTCTTCCTTTCTCACCAAAAATTCTAGTTTCTTTAAAGAAGAAATTAAACAATTAGCCTTAAGGTTTCATCTTCAAAGTTTGTGGGTAAGTAATTAAACCTCATCTAATTTTGTGTATTTGGATAGTATAATTGTTTGCTTACTTTCCCTCTTTGTTCTCTACTCTGTTTTTGGAAGTTGAATTGGTGATTCTGTTTTAGTTACTTGAAATATTGATGATATTGTGGTCTATTGAATGCTTATTAGGGTATTTTAATATGTATATTATAGGTATAAAAATACCCAAATGAAATTAAGGTCTATTGTTATTTGTTGATAATTTTGTAAGAATATGTACTGAAGCTGTCTCTGTGACAGATTTGATGTTTATAACAAGAAAAATATGTATTAAATCATATTCTGTGAATTAGGATGCTAGGAGTAGTTTTTATGAATTCTAAGACACATATGGTTGTTATAGAAGTGGTCTCACAGCATTGGATGAATATAAAAATAATGGTTTAATTTGTAAGTTACAAGAAATTCTGTCAGGACAGATTTGAGTATGCTGCCTTGTGTGATTTTTAGTAAATAATGGGTTTATTCTTTGACTCTGAAAGTTTTATGGTACATACTGGACATACAGGGGAGTAGTTCTGTAAAATTTCATGACAATTGGATGTGTTTGAGCAGCCCGTTTGTATTTTTCAAATGGAGCCTATGCTGCTGGAATAGAACAGTGAATAGTAAAGGACATGCCTAACTTTGAGGATTTAATTCTAAAGTTAGGGTGAATGTTTTGAGCTATAATTTGATATGCTTATCTTTTGGTATGTCTTGATCATAGATTAATTTTTGTGTAACTTGTTTTGAGGTTTAGTACTCAAAGGAGGGGTTCTAAACCACGAGACAGTTGTATTTATGAAGCTGTTTTGTCTGACGTGTTGTATGTTACCACATGAATGTATATAGTTACATGACCATGCTTAAAGGATTTTATATTTATGCACGCATTATTACCCTAACCTCAAAGCACCTTTTGAAATAAAGTTGGCTCTTCTAGAGATATGGAATTAATATAAGAATGTTGGTTTCTCTAGGATTTTGTACCTGTTGTTTGATGAATGCATTCTGTGTTTGTGGGAACATCTTTGAGGTGGGATTAGGACTTCCTTGATTCTAAGAGATAGGCTTTGAGATGAATGTGAAGTTTATGATAAAGAATTATGGATATTAATAAGCTTTGATATTTGGTTTAGGTGTTACCAGTTCCCCAGATTTAAGCTCCTTCGACTTTAGGCTCTCGGTTCCTCTGCTTTCAGGTAAGGGATAAGTTATATGGCCATTTGGTAAGTCATGAGGTTATTTTAAAGTATATTATGCATTAAAATATTTTTGATTAGAGATATGGCATGTAATCATTATTCTGACAAAGATGTGTTCGTGCATTTTCGAAACTCTATGTATATGATTTGAGCATATTGATGCCATTACTAATTTCCAAGAACATGAAGTTTAAAGAAAAGAATGGAAATGCTATTATTATGAAATGTTATGCAAGATAAGAAATTTCAGTATGATGTAAAGTATGAAATGTTTTTGGGTTATGTCCTCTGGTGATCTGAACTCTGCTAGTAGGGGTTAATTACTAGCTTTCCTTGGAAAACGTTATATGATTGGCCATTAAGTGGGACTGACTCTGCTATACCCGCCCCTTGTTGGTTACGGCCAACTTGTGGGGGAAGCCAACCTACCCCCATGGTTGGAAGATATGTATTATGATGTAATCCCGGGAATACCTGACATTGTGGGGAATGCTGGATGCCTAGCACTGTGGTGCTAGAAGCCTTCCAAATAAGTACAGATTTATCAGATATGGGCTAACCAATAAGTTAATTATGAACAGCTATGTTATATTATTAATCATGAGAGAATTATTTTGTTAAAATGCATTGTGAAAAGTAAAAGCTCTCATGGTAAGAAGAAGTTTCTAATGAAAAGAAAAGTTGTTCATTAAAGATAAAAGTTTCTGAAGTTCTGTTGTGCTATAAAGATAAAGTTTCTGATGAAAGTGCAAGTTTATGTTTAAAAGTTATCAGATATCTGTTTTTATAAAACGTTAAGTTTTATGATCATGAAAGTTATAGTATTCTATGAGAAGAAGTTTATAAAGAAAAGTTTTCTTATTAGTCAAGCTGTTTCTAGTTTAATACAAAGTTGCCGATTATCTGATTTAAGTTAAAATAATTATTTTGTAATGAGAATATATATATATATATATATATATATATATATATATGGCGACTTTGTAGGAAATGAAAGAAGTTTAATCCGAAAGGTTTGGTAATGTTAACCTAATAAGAAAAGGAGAACAATTGTTTTCTATGAAGAACATATAAATTATTATTATGAATAGTATTAAATACTATGCATGAAAAGATATTCTCCTATTTGAATATTCATAGAATGAAATAATCTGATTTACATGCATCCTTATTGAATTCTCATATATCTTACCTTTACTGAGCTGTGTAGCTCACCCCTTCCACTCTTTCAGTTAGCAGGTTTTATTTTGGAGCAGAGGGAGCCTTAGTCGAGTTTTGGAAGGAGCTGGTTTAGTTTTATATGTATAGATCCTAAATTAGCAATATGATGTTTAGATTTGTAGCATTGTTTATTTTAGGATCTAATGAAAGTGTATACCTTAAAGTATTAAGAGATGTATTATGTGAAATTCCGAATTTGAACAATTGGTGAATTATGTTATTCTTTGGAGTACAATGTAGATGCTCTGAATGTCAAGTGAAAGGTTATATCTTTTAAGTAAAGAAACAAAAATGAAAAGAAAGAGGAAAGCTTTTGGAAAATTTTTGTAAAAGTTAAGTTGGTCCTTGTTAATATCAAGTTTAAACTTGATATTAGCATGCCGGTCATGGTCACAAATCCGGGTATCGGGTTTGGGGCATGACAGCACCCGTCGGTGTCCTTGATAATCCATCCACCTTGTAGGTAAGACTTTAAATTTTTTCTTTAGTCAAGGCACCCATCGGTGTCCTTGAGGGTCCATCCACCCGATAGGTAGGACTTGTGATTTTGGACAAGGCACCCATCGATGTCCTTAACGATCCGTCCACCCTGTAGGTAGGACTTGGAATTTTTTCTTTAGTTAAGGCACACGTCGGTGTCCTTAAGGGTCTGTCCACCTCGTAGGTAGGACTTGGAATATTTTGGTCAAGGCATCCATTGATGTCCTTGACGATTCGTCCATCCTATAGGTAGAACTTAGAATTTTTTTCTTTAGTCAAGGCACATGTTAGTGTCCTTGACGATCCATCCACCCTGTAGGTAGGATTTAGAATTTTTTTTTTTTTTTTTTTTTTTTTTTTTTTTTTTTTTTCAGTCAAGGCTCCTATCGGTGTCCTTGAGGATCCGTCCACCCTGTAGGTAGGGCTTACAATAATTTAATCAACATACCCATCACTACACATAGGAAACTAAAAAAATGATCCCTGAATAGATTTTTTCATTAAAATACATAAATAATGTAGATAAGTTGCTTGACAAGCGCTACGGAGTTCAATAAAACTTGAAAGAAAAACTAACGAATCAACTGAAAAGAAAAAAACATAGTTTGTAGTTCTTGGACTACTGGTAGTATCTCCTTAGGTGCTTGGTGTTTTAGGTGTAACGCCCCAAAATCATAAATAATAAAAGTTTATTCAATCTAAATAATCTATAAAAATGTTAAATAAATGCAACCAGTAACCTAAAATCTTATAACAATTGTCAGAGCTCTAATCTCACCAAAGATAAAAATATTCTCAAAATAATTCTCCAGTACAACATTTAATACCATAAAAATAATAATAAAATTCTCAGTTCCACAATATAATTTGTGTGAGGGATTTCTCAATTCGCTCTAATATCAATGGGCTTGGTCTACGATCGAATGCTATAAAAGATTTGAGCCCTCTCATCCTTCTCCAATTGGTCGTTAGATGGATCGGAAAGGCACATAGTCTGACAAGTGGTATCAGAGCCCGATCATAGGTTCGAGTCATTAGAGTCGCATTGTAAGGGAGGGATTATGAGGGATTTCACAATTCGCTCCAAAACCAATGGGCTTGGTCTGCGATTGAATACTATAAAAGATTTGAGCCCCTTTATCCTTCACCAATTGGTCGTTGGATGGATCGGTAAGGTACAAGGTTTGACAATTTGTTAATTGTTATCTTCTAAGAATCTCTACTCCAATGATCCCTCTAATGTATCTATATGGGGGAATAAAATGGGGGGTGAGATAACTTAATAAGTGGAATTCCCTAACATTGGAATGTGGGAATGAACCTTTTAAATGAATAATCCATACAACAAATTTATAACTTTCAAACCATCTATATTTTTAACATCAAATATTTCATATAAAAAATATATAATTATATTCTGAGCCATTGTAATATAGCAATACCATCATATAAAAAATTTCCCAAACTTTTCTCGTGGTCAACGTTTACGCCCCGTTGACAGGGTTGTACTGTCCCTTTTTAGGATTGGAACCCCCATTTCATCCTTTTTCTTAAGGGTGGCTCCTTTGGAACTTGAATGTGTACTCCCTTGCTAAAGAGCTCCCTTTTCGGATCTTCAATGGTATACTCCCTTGCTAAGGAGCTATGAAATGTGCATTGTCCCCTTTTCTAGGATTGTCCTTTGCTAAAGACTAGCTACAGTATGATTATCTCTTACTAAAGACTAATACAACATTGAGCTTTTAATCACGACATGCGATAGGATTCAAAATAAATTCAAGATGCCTACAACAAATAATCTAGTCACAATACTCAAAATACAAAGATTTCTCCACACATACAAATTTAAATAAGTTTAGGTTGTCCCATAAATTTATCATATCACACATAGTCAACGTTTCCATACAATGTACACATCAAACATTTATAGGATATCAATATATTTATATAATATCAACATATTTCTTTGATATAAGGATAGTTTCATAATCAAAACAGTTTTGGGAAAACCCCCAAAATTAGTAAACACCACTTATCTCTTATTTACAAAAATGAAATCAACCACCTTTGAGTCACAATAAATCAATAGAATTAGAACTTAGCAACATCAAAAATAGGTCCATCAATACACGAATTTCTCACTTAAAAATCTGTTTTCACACTTAAATAGTTTTATCTATCAATATTAAAGCCTACGGAGATGTTAGATTCTCTACTCCACTCTGATTGCAATTACTAAAGGTTGCCTTATAATTCAAATTATATGTAGGGCCTAGTTTTGCTCAAATTTCTTTTCCCTCTCTACTGCCCAATTTCATTCCTAGTTGGTGGACGTTTTCTTTGCTAATATAGAAAAACAATGAAGGCATTATTTTGATGTCATTGGAAAGGGTATAAGAAATATCTAGATATTTTTCTTTGTTGAAAATTTTTTGTTTTAAGAAGGATAGGGGGGAAAAGAAAAAGGCTATATGCATCATTCCTAATCTAGTATAATAACAATTATAGGTCATCTTTTTGCATTAATATAAGGATAGGTGGAGATTCATGAGACCAACGTATCTAGATATTTTTCTTTGTTGAAAATTTTTTGTTTTAAGAAGGACAGGGGGAAAACAAAAAGGCTATATGCATCATTCTTAATCTAATATAATAACAATTATAGGTCATCTTTTCCATTAATATAAGGATAGTTGGAGATTCATGAGACCAACACCTCTTAGCTCCATTCCATGACACAAGCCTATATGTACTTGCCTAGTCTAAGTACGATAACAATCATAGGAGTCCTTTTCCCATTAATATAGTGATAGATTAGGTTCATGGACTAGGTACTAAAATAACTTCATGTGCAAATCTATGTCTTTCCTGTGAGTGTGGGACAATTGCTAGCCATTGAATATTCAAACTTCCTAAATTTAGAGTAGGAGAAAACCATACCTACAGTCTTTACTCATAGCCACAGTGAAGAAAAGAAAACTTCAATAGTGTGTTGCGGCTGAAACAAAAGGAAACCTCATATGTATATACACGTGTAGCTTAAGAGGTAAAATGTAGGTTTTTTTTTTTTTTTTAATTTTTTTTTATTAAAAAAAAAAGCTTATCAAGACCCGTATATATATATATATATATACACTTATGCCATCTCACTTGGACCTCTTATACCATAATAATTATCAGATTTAAATATCTTAGGCTCAAACCAATTAAATCCATTTAATTGTGGGCCTTCTTTTTAATTTACGTGTAAGAAAGAAATAAGTAATAAAATTATGAGGTGTTACACCAAGGGTGGTGTAGCCTTTGTCCTTCGAGCATCGCCAGGTGGTAGGTGCTCCTCCTGTAACACCTAATGATTCTGTATGGTCCTTCCTAGTTGGGGCCCAACTTGCCTTTTGTAGGGTCTCTAGTGGCTGTCGTCACTTTCTTGAGCACAAGGTCTCCCACTTCAAAGTGCCTGTGTCCGACTTTGGTGTTGTAGTGCTTAGCCATGAGATCCTGGTAACGTGCCATTTGTTGTCCAGCTGTTATTCTGACATCTAAAAGGTCCAACTGTAAGTGTATTGCTTTGTCATTCTTCCCTTCATTGTGGTGTGCTACTCTAAAGCTTGTTAGTCCAACTTCTGCTAGGATGAAGGCTTTGCTTTCGAATGCTAAGCAAGAGGGGGTTTCTCTCGTAGGTGTTCTCTCTGTCATCTTGTACACCCAAAAGACATTTGGTAGCTCATCTGGCCATACCCCCTTTGCCCCTTCAAGTTGAGTCTTGATGATTTTAAGTAAAGATCTGTTTGTAACTTTAACTTGCCCATTGGCTTGTGGGTGGGCAAGTGAAGAATAATGATTCTTGATTCCTAATTGTTGGCAGAAGTCTCTAAAGGCCTCATTGTCAAACTGCTTACCGTTGTCGGAGACTAGGACCCTAGGGATCTCGAACAGCATACAACATTTTTCCATACGAAGCCTCGTATGTTCTTCTCAGTGATAGTGGCTAGAGGCTCTGCCTCTACCCACTTGGTGAAGCAATCAATTCCTACTACAAGGAACTTATTGCAAGTCTTCACGTACGATTCGGTGTCCTTTTGCATGGTGGGCCAATAGTATTCTGCCCGTATGAGCTTGTGAACTAACGACCGTGCCCCCGAGAGGTTTCCACATACCCTTTCATGGATTTCTCTCATAACATAATCTGCTTTGTCGGGGACCACACATTGTAGGTACGGATGGGAGAAACCTCTTTTGTATAGGACATTACCTATTAGGACGAAACGTGATGCCTGCACTTTCAATCTTTGGGATGCGCTGCGATCTTTGGGGAGTGAACCGTCCTTTAGGTAGGAGATGATTGGAGTCATCTAGTCGCCTTTCGCTATGATTTCCTGTACACTAATTTCATCAATGGTGGGGGAGTACTGGGTGAAGGACAATACCTTGTTGTCGACAGCCATGTGTTCAACTGGCGCTGCCTTGGCCAGACGATCAGTGTGTTCATTCTCTTCCCTTAGGACTTGCATGAATCTTGCTTCAAAGTTTTCACCCACTTGTTCCTTGATTAGGTGATGGTACTTCTTCATCTGCTCCCCTTTGGCCTCGTAGTCTTTGTTTACTTGTCCTACAACGACTTGGGAATCGCAATAGACAGCTATTGAAGAGGCACTTATTGCTTTGGCCAAGTCTAGGCCCGCCAGTAAAGTTTCGTATTCAACCTCATTGTTGGTCGTCAGGAATTAAAGGAGGATCGCACTCTATTAGATCCCCCTCAGGGGATTCCATGACAACACCAATTCCACTAGCCCGACGGTTCAAAGACCCGTCCGTGTGAACTTTCCAAGGGAGTGCTCTTGAGTCTCCATCAATCTTTGTCGTGAATTCCACAATGAAATCTACAAGGGCTTAACCTTTGATCGTTGTCCTCAGCCGATATTGTATGTCAAATTCACTTAACTCTATCGCCCATAGGACCAAGTGTCTGGCTACTTTTGGATGATTCATCGTCTTTCGTAGTGGTTTGTTTGTCTGGATGGCTATTATATGTGCTTGGAAATATGGTCTGACCTTGTAGGCGGTTGTAATTAAGGCGAAGGCCAACTTTTCCATTGGAGGATATCTTTCCTCTGCTCCTTTAAGCACTCGGCTGGTATAATATACCGACAATTGCACACGTCCTTCTTCTCGAATGAAGGTTGAGAGGACAGCCATGGGAGACACAGCTAAGTAGAGAGACAACTTTTAGGCATGTTTTTAAATAGTTGATAGACAAAACATAAGGCTTTTTAAAATAAAAGATGATATTTTATGGAGTGTATATTGCTTATCAATAACATAATATGACCATGTTTAAATAAGTAAATAATCAAATTTTGATGTATATTCCAATAGAGTGCCAATTACAGTGTATCTAAAATTAAACACAACTATTAGATTATTTTTCAAGATATTAGATTAGTTTTCAATTTTTTTATATGTTTTTATTCTTTGTCAAATTAGCTGTCCAATTGGGTATTTATCATTTTGTTTTATATTTTGGACTGTTGATATTGTGTAGTAGTGAAACTTGTTTATTTATTTTAATTTTAGATTTTCAAAGGGTAGACTAGTCTCCTTTGTGTTTGTGCTATTTATTTTGATTAGAAATGTTAGGATTTGTATAATTTAATAATTAATGATCAAGTTTTAATTTGTTAACCTGAGCTCTCTCTTGATATGGGTGGTGAATTCAAACCAAGTTATGTATTTCACACTAGGTAATTTGCTACATGACTTACCAAGTTGCAAATACATACATACATACATACATATATATATATATATATATATTTAAATAAATGGGTCAACCCGATCCAACCTGCAACCTGATTGACTCGACCTGTTTTTAACCCACTTAAAATGACTCTTTTTTTTTTTTTTTACTCGAACTAGTTTTCAACCCGAACCTTACCCAACTCGACTTGCCCGTTTGCCACCTCTACTTCTAGTTGACCTAATAATTTGAATTGTTCTAGAACCACAACCAATTATACACCAATTTTCACAACTATTTAATGTGACAGACTGTAATTGGTTGTTTATTATTTTCACATGGACTCACCACATTTTTCTATTACTCATAGTTAGCCACATCAAATAGTTGTGAAAATAAATGTAAAATTGATTGTGGTTTTAGAATTTAGTTTCTCATAAATAAGGGGGAACTAATAGAAATTTTAAGTTGCCAAATACTTCCCATAAAAGAATCCCATCGAGCTAGGATCCCTATGAAATTAGACCCTATTCAAGACAAATTCTTAAGCTGGGCTTTAGTAATTCATGAAGAGCCCAAGAAAGAGTGGGAAAAATCCCATTAAATATTGGTTGTATCTGAGGTAGAGGGAGTCACACTATGGCTAAGCAAAAGCACCGGCCCAACGAGAAAAATAAAAGAGTGCAATGAAGAAGATGAAGTTGTTAATACGAATTTGTGAAAGCTTGTTGACAGAGCTCAATTAAAAAAATTTAGTGCAAAAAAAGCCAAAACAAATGAGTAAACAAAAACAAACAAATGAGAATTAATAGAAAAAGAAGATAATAACTCAACCAAAAAAAGAAGAATAAGACAAATGTTTCCAAAAGGAGGAACAAAAGGGTGGAACTTTTTGTTTCTCCTTTTCTCTCTAATTTTCTCCTGATTTTGGTGGATTGCATATTGGTGGGCTTGGAGAGAAAACACTAAGGCCTCACTAGTTTTCTCCCATATTTTATCCCACAACCAAACACAAGAAAATATTATTTAATTTCCACTTTTCTTTTTCCCTTTTCCATCTCTCCCAAAATCACCCCAGCCAAACCTAAAGCTCGGATAATCTCCCATAACAGACAAATATGTAGAAATATTTATTATATGAAAGAAGTTTAAGGGATTTCTACCAAGGGTAAGGCTTAGCTTCAATGCACTCACACCGACACGATATGGACACGTCAATCATTTCCTTCTAACAACATTAAATAAATAAATAAAAATAAGAAAAAAACAAAGAAAAGTTGGCAGACACTTTAAATGCTTCAAAGGATCAAGTTAAGTTTGTGTTCAGTTATAAAATTGAACTATGAAATGGACCCAACGATAGTTTTCTAAAATATATATATATATATATATATCCGATGGGCTAATATATAATGTGCCCTACATGATGACAAGGGCGTAGCTAGGATTTTGATTTTGGGGGGCCGAATTACATATTCATACATACATTTACATACCTACATTTTTACCCCCTAACATTAAATTATCCTCTACTCTTTTTTCAGTCAACATGTTTAGTCTAGATCAAGTATTGAAAAACGATTGGAAACTTAACAACAACAATAACAATAAAAGACTTAGTCCCAAATTGAAAATTAAATATAAAAATTATATGAGTGTGTGTGTCCAAGAGAAAATTACTTTTTAAGTATTGTCATTCCCTAACATTACATATCCTCAGTGTAGGTTGGTTTTTTTTTTTTTTTCATTTGATGCTTTATGACTAACTAATTAAGTATTGACAAACAATTTGAAACTTAACAAAAACAACAAAAAGACTTAGTCTCAAATAAAATAACTCTAAGAGAAATTTATTTTGTTAAAAACTTACTATTTGAACTCAACAAACAAAACTTCTCTCAAAAAAAAAAATTTAAAAAAAAAAGAGAGGAAAAAACTAAAAATTTGAAAGTAACAACTATTTATGTTATAAGGTGGATAGTTTTTTTTTTTTTTTTTTTTTTTTTTTTTTTTTTTTTTGAGAAACTACAAAGTGGATAGTTTGTTGTTCTTAACAACTATTTTTTGGAACCCAACAATTAGTTGTTCAATTCTTTTTTGCAGGGGCCAGCTCTTATTTTTTGGAGGAGCCAAATATTGATTTTAAGGTCTAATATTTTAAACAATTGCAAAATATACATACACTATAAAGTTTTGGGCCATGGCCCCCTCATTGCTAAGTGCAGCTCCGCCCCTGCGTGATGAGTTGAAGCCATTCGTCTAACTTGGCTTATAATTGAAGTTGCAACCAATCCAAGAGAAGAAGGTAAACTATGTAACCAATCCTTTCTAAACCATTCCGTGGTGACAACTCATTAACTTTACAATTTTGCTAAAAATATCTTTAAGAGTCTTCAAAGTTCAAACACATTCTCTCATAAAAACCCAGTTGGTATGTGCTGCTAATCAAAAACACATGCTATATAGAAGTCGCTCAATCTTTTAATTAAGGGAAAAAAAAAAAGGTATAAGCTAGCCATGGCTTTCTATAAGCATATCTTCATTTTGTCTTTGGTTTTAGCATTGCCACTCTCAAGCATGGAAATGAGGCCGGCTAGCAGCTCGCCACATTTTGGATGCAACTCCAGCATTGACAAAGCCAACAATCCCAACTTTGGTCAAGCCCTAAAACTCAATGCCACAGTTGCCAAGCATCATGGACCCAAGATTTTAAGCTAGCGGAGGCTGGAGTATAAAGGAAAAAAAAAAAAACATTCATATATTATTTAAAAATTATAAATATTCAAAATTGTTATTTCTATATACATTAAGATGCAATCATTTACTAACAAGACAAAAACAAAAACAAAATAATGTTTTTTTTTTAATACTAGACTAGTTAGGATTTTGTTTTTTTTGCTGAAGTTAGAGTATTCACAGTGGTGATGCTAAAAATTGTAGCTTTTAGTACCTCAAAAAACTACTCTATTTATTTTACCACCTCACTTTACAATACATCCAATATCAAATGTTTTTTTTTTTTTAATTTTTTTTATCACTTCATCTAAAATAATATAAACAACTCATTAAAATAATAAAAGAAGGGAGAGAATTTGAGTTTTTTAATTGAAGGAAGAAATATAATCTTAATAAAATATTGTATTTTATTTTTAACAACTTGTTATAGTCAACTGGTATTTATACCAGTTTACTGTAGTTGCAAAAAAACTTAGGTTTAACTTTTCTAATAACACATGGTTTTTTGGTTCTTTGGTAGTAAAATAGTTTTTTTTGCTAAAATACAATCATTATTGTGAATGTTTTTAATGTTTTTGTTAAGTTTTTGAGTTGGATAGTGGCTATTTGGATGAGACTAGTTAAACTTATTGAAGAGAAGGTGGATCTAAGGTTTTGAAAGCCGCCAACTATAAAAGTTAATCATATAATAACTATTAAAAAAAAAAAAAAGAAGTTAAACCCCGGGGGACCCGGGCCCCCTTGAGCCCCACCTGCGTCCGTCCCTGCCAAGCACTCAAAATCCCTCTCGACGTTTCTGGCACACCAAAGGATCCGAGTTCCATGTCTGCCGACTCTGCAGAAAGCCACATTGCCAGCAATCACTAAGGGCCTAATCAAAGTAACCACTAAGTTTGCCAAACACATATGCATGCACTTCTAAAAGTGACACTACCTTTCGATGTCATATATAGTTTACTTCTAAAATGAATTACTCTTTGGATGTGAGGGAATAGTACAAGTCCTTCGATCTTTGGTTTGTTGCTATACTATTTCGCATTCTGGTTGTCCCCAGTTAGTCTATGTACACCTGCTACAAATAATTATTCGAATAAAATAAGTCATTTTATGCACAATATTTTCAATTTCTTGAAAAGTTTTCCTCCATTGTGAATTTGGACTGGATTTGTGAATTTTGGGCCTTTGGGAATTTGACATATATATATATATATATATATATATAATATTCTTTTGGGTGTAAATTACAAAAACCTATTTTAAGATTTGGAGAAGTTGTTACTCTCTCAAATTTAAGGAAAATAACACTCCGGTCTTCAGTTACTTGAGATTTTGAAGAAGTCAATAAGTTGATCAATTTATAATAACAGTAACATAATATTCTAATTTTTGAAAAAAATCCATTTAACCAAACCTAACCATGGTTAGTGAAAGATTTTAAGATTATATATTATTTTTCTTGTCATCAAACTTTAAAAAAAAAAAAACAAAAAACACAGACACACACAATTCCTATAGCTCCTAGTAGATCTACAGGTCATCTACCTCTAGTAATTCTCTCTTTCCCTCTGAAATTCTTACAGTACTACTACATGAACAATTCACCAATTTTTCAAAATTTAAAATATTCTATTACTAGTATAGTAGTATTAACAGAATGATTAATTCATTAATTCTCAAAAAAGAAAAAAATGATTAATTCATTAATTTCCTTCAAAACTTAAGGGGTGGAAGTGTCATTTCCATTAAGTTAAGGGTCAAAGTATCACTTTCCTAAACTAGAAGGAAAGTTTTTGTAAGTTACCCATGTTTATAATATTCCGTTTCCAATTTTAGGCTAGAATTTTTTTTTTTTTTTTTTAAAGTATATTTTATAGGCTCCTTGTGATTGATAGGAAAATCCAAGCATATTTAGGCCCAAACTTAAAAAGATCAAACAATAAAAGGCCCAATAACACCAAAAGAGCCCAACAAGAAGGCTTGAAATTGATTGGCCCTAATTAAATTGAATTGCCCCAATTTAGACCGTTTTAAATAAAAGAGCCCATTAGTATATATATATATATATATATATATATATATATATATGTTTTTTGTTTAATAAATATTTAAAAAATATATAATTCATTTTTTTATACCTATCATCTTGTAATTAATTTTTGTACATATTCTATTGCCATCCCCAATACTTTTATTTTTTTTTCCTTTTCTTTTTTTTCTTTTGCACTCTCATTGGTGTCACTTTCATTTCTTTTTCATCTCTATCTCATTAATGTCAAAACCACCTCATTTGAAATGGTAAAGTACCTTCAACCTGCTCCCCTTGCCTTCTGACCTGTTTCGCTCCCATCCCAAAGAGATCTTGCTTTGTCGTTGCCATTCCTAAATTTGTAAATATTTAATTTTCAATTTTAGGCTCCTTTTTTTTGTTGTTGTTGAAAATATATATTTTATATATTGATTAGGGCACTAGCATTGGGGGTGTAAACACCCCCAGTTGTTATTTTACAATCCAAGATACCAAAAACCCACTTCATCTAGATTTGTATACTTATAAAAAAATTGCAACCTTGCTAAGGTTGCATATATACAACCTTACTATTCATAAGTTGTAAAGAAATTTTTTTTTTTTTTTTAATCTTGTGGTTGTGTGTGAAGAGAAAAAGAGAGTGGAAGGAAAGAGAAAGAATAGTATTTTATATTATTTTATTAGATAATTTTTATTATTTTATTAGGTTGTATATAAAAATAAGAACTAAGATGTTGGGTAAGTTATAAAATAAATTAGTAAAATAGATAAAGTGGTATTTAATAATGCAATATATTATTTTTTAATTTTTTGCATCTCTAGATGCTAGTATTCTTAAAATTGATCAGAAAATTCAGATCTGGATTTAATTTTAGAAACTTTAAGTCCAACTTTATCATTTAGGGCTAAACTTATAAAGATGAAACAATAAAAAGGCCAACAACACTAAAAGAGCCCAACAAAAAGGCTCAAAATTGATTGGCCCTGATTGAAACAAATTGCCCCAATTTAGTCTTATTCGACTCGAGGTCCACTTCACTTGTTCAATGACAAGGTAAATACTAAATCCTAAATAGTGATGGCAAAAATACCTCTCCCTACTTAATTAATTGGCAGTACCGTATACGGGTTTTCTTTTTCTTTTTAAAATTTTTTTTAATTATTATTATTATTATCATCATTATTATTATTATTATTTTTATTATTTTTATTATTTATTTATTTTTTTATGAATCTGTACACGGGTTTTCTACATCCCGAATGTGTGCATACATATGTTTTTTTTTTTTTTTTGAGCGATATATATGTTTTAGTTAAACATATAATTTTAAATTATATATATATATATATATATAAAATTTTATGATTTATATTTTGTACATATTATATTAATATCTCAAAGGATATCTGTTGTATGGCGATGAGCTTACAAGAGTTTTCTGTTAGTTATGCTAAGCGGAGTGCCAATTCCATTGCCCATTCATTAGCTAAGTATGCTAAACAAATAGATTATAAAATTGTATGGTTGGAAGAATCTCCACTACCTGCTTTAGAAGCTTTGTATTGCTGTTTCATGAATGAATGATATTTGGTTGGTCTTCCAAAAAAAAAAAAAACTTTTTTTTTTAACACCGTCATGCTTACTTTCATTTCTACCTCATTAATGTTGAAGCCACCTCATTAAGGATGACAAAATACCTCCAATCTGCCTTGCTATCACCTGATTAGTCTCGCTCTGGCCCCAAAGTGAGGAGGGGGTAAGGACACGACACCTATAATCCAAACCCCACCTTATTCGTTGCCAGAGTTCTTCTACTAGCACAAAAATACACATTTTTTGCAATAACTTTCCTATATTATGACTATTTGTCACTTTCATATGGATCTATTAATTTTTCTCTATCATTCACATTCAGCCACATAAGGTAGTTGTGGAAAAAATTATGCATTTTTTTGTAGTACTTTAATTTTTTTTTGCTGTTGCCATCCCCAGGCTAAATAAAGCAAAAAACAAACAGTTTGGTTCGGTTCAGAAAAATACATAACCCTGACCCAACAACATTGACCGAACACACTTGCTCATCTCCATTGAGGCCAGAATTGCAATTTTTCTTTTTCTATAAATTGAGTAGTAATTTTACAACTGTTCTCATAGTTTGAAATAATATCCCTATTCCCAGCAATGAATCTCTGAGAATAATATCTGCGTTTAAGAACAAACATGACCAGAATGAAAAGATGGATATGAAACCCAAACATCAACGTTTACCATTAATATTGAAGTCATAGAGCAACATAAAAGACAAACTACACATAATAAAATGCAATAGTGTACTTAACACATTTATGTGGCCCTTGAACAACATTTTAGACACAAATTTCAGCAACTCATCATCGAGGCATATATGTGATATGTTTAATTGCCTAAGGCTCCAGAATGATCTTCCCAAAAACTTTGTTTTCAGCATTCTTTGCCCAAGCATCTTCATGATTGCTCAACGAGTACTTAGAGTCAATCACTGTCTTCATCTTCCCTTCCTTGACTAACTTGACAAGAAAATCCATATTCTCAGCCTTGCAACTTAAGAGAACTGGAATTAGCAGCTTCTTTGAGAAAGTAAGTTTCTTTAGAACATAAGCCTTAGCGGAACTAGGTGTAGGCTTTGCATCAAATATCTTTCCATTTGAAGCCAAATGGGGCTCAAAAGTTGACCAAGAAGTTGGTTCTCCACAATGAATCACTATGTCATATTTCTTACCAGATGGGCTTTTCAGAGCTTGCCCATCTGGGGTGGTTTGGTCAACAACCTCATCAGCACCTAAGCTCTTGGCAAGGTCAATGTGTTCAGGTGCACAGGTTGCTGTAACATGTGCATTTCCAAGCTTTGCTAGTTGAATTGCATAGTTACCAACACCTTCTGAGGCATTAGTGACGAGAATGTTTGTGGGCTTTCCGGTTCCATCAAGCTTGAGACCCGCAGAGTCGGTGATAGCTTGGTGAGCCATTAGACCAGCAGACGGTATGCCTGCACCTTCAGCTGCCGAAACTTCTAATGGCCTAATTACTGTCAAGTTCGCCTTAGCCACAGCAAACTCAGCTAGTCCACCTCCATTCTGTCAATGTATAAAATGCAAAGATGGATGTACTTGAATCAATAACTAAGGTGTGTGTATGGTGCTAGTGAAGCATATAATCATCAAGATAAATGTAAATTCAGCACAATTGGATTTGCTATATGCATGCATATGCAATTTCCCAACATTGCTTATAATCCCTAAAGCTTAGATAATTCGCTCATAACGGAAAATGATGTATAAATTAAAATCTTGTCTTATTTTTGGTGTTTCACTTATGTTCTACTAATTATAATATGTCACATGCCAAATTTTTTTTTTCTAAATTCATTTTAAAATTTAGTTATATTATAAAAAAAAAAAAGTAAAAAACATGTCATGACAGACAGGGGTTGGTATGTAAATCTTAATATTTATTATTAAAAGTAGAATATAGAATCTTTATCAGACATGTAGTTTTTTTGTAAAACTTGTTAGTTGTAACATTAACTATTCATTTGAAAGGTAATCCTCTTCATGAGAATTTGTTTTAAAAAATTATTTTATTCTATAATTTCCTTTTTTTTTTTTTAATTGGAAACTACACATAATGAAGTAGAGGTCATTATTATGAATTTTCCCACACCCTCTCCCTTTAGCCCATAAGAACAATCTTAGAAATTAAAAATTATCAACAAGAAAAGCTTTTTACGCACAATGTTTTACACACACTTATATTTTTAAAACTAAAACCGTAACTTAAAGTCAGATATTCAGTTTATACAGTAACACACGGTGTGAAATAAACAGTGCCCATTGGCAAAACTAGTGGAACAAGTATGGGGACTTAACAGCAAAACCAAGCATAGCTATGACTTTGTCACCAGCTTTGACATTTTTGACTCCTGATCCAACGTCAACGACCTCTCCTGCAACATCAGTACCTGTTCCAACAAAGAATATCTTGAATAATAAATATATTTTTTTAAAACAATTTTTTTAATCAACTTACATATATAATTGAATAATTTTGCAATGCTTCCAGAATATTTAGAACACACAATTAACTAACATGAAACTTGGACATTCAATTGAATAAATTTAATAAACAAGAAACAACTCATTTTTTAGGGTAATACTCCTATCAATATTTGGTTGGTAAGTCACATATATTACCATTTATTCAAAACTTAAAAATTTTGGAAATAGAAAACTTAATCATGTAAATATTATTCTAGCATTCTCTTCGTATGTGGTTCAAGATTTCCCTTCAATGAGTGGCTCGAAATACAAAATGGCATGTTTTGATATATAATAATTACCCTTTCGCCTTAAAAACTTGAGTTGATAAGAAGTGAGAACAAAATTGTGTAATTATTTATTCTAACAAAGTCAATGTTAGAATTCAACATAACAACACAAACTAAGGGTGTGTTTGGATACCGTTTATTTTGATGAAACTGAAAACTTATTGCTAAAAATACTGTAGATAAATATAAAAGTAACTGAAATAATACAATAAGGTTTATAAATAGTATCAAAAAGTGAAGTGAGACTCATGAATAGTAGCAAAAATAAACTGAATAGTAAAATAATTTTAATTTTCCATCTCAATCCAAACGTACACTAAAATTTTGAATTGAGAGAAAACTTGAACCTATAGACGTAAATGAACGTATGGAAACACATCACCTATTATTATGATAATGCTTAAATGGTTATATTTTATTTTTTTCCTACTTGTTTAAACTTTTAAATCAAATTGTAAATTATTATGGTATCATAGGAGTAATTTGAATTCTAATAATAATGGTTTATTAAATTCACAACAACTAACAGCTTAATTCTTTGAGCTTTGAGGCACATAGTAAAATCCAGGTAAAGGAATAAAAAAAAAATATATACCAGGTATTTGAGGTAATTCACGAGGAAACATAGGCTTCGCACCGCCCTGCTGAATCAGAAAATCAATAGGACTAAGACTGGCTGCTTCCACTTTAATCAAAACCTCATCTTTTTTTGGAGTGGGAACTAGGACTTCAACATACTGCACCAGCAATTAAATCATTAGTAAATTAATTGCAATAAAAGTTAGATTTTTGTACATTTTTAAGTTTATTTTGATTGACCCATACCCCAAAAACAAAAAATTAATAAAAATTCCCTCCCTTTTCTTCCGTATTTTAAACAATTAAACAATAGTAAATCGGACCCAAATCTTACTAAACTGCACTAATTAATATAACTTATTATGTAAAGCTTTATTGCTCTTGAAAAAGGCTGAGCAAAATGAAAGTGCACAAGCTCAAAGATACAATGTTTCATCAACTCAGCATTGAAACATTGGCTAGTTCTTTAGTTCAAAGATACAATATTTCATCAACTCAGCCTTGAAACATTGACTAGTTCTTTAGTTCAAACTTCAAAAGCTTAACCTTAATCAGTCTTCCACTTTATCCTTTCACAAAATTTCAACATGAAGCAGATATAGAAAATGGCTATTTATTTTCAAAAGTGATCTTCAACTTCAACTATAACGTCGAAACATTGCATGTCTTTACTTGAAATTAAGATGAACCATGAAACAAGTAACCAACAAACCGGCAAAGTTTCCAAACCTCCCTTGTGATCAAAAAAGAGAAATTTAACTGTGTGCAAATGGGTATGCACGTTTCCAACTACTCAATCAATGAAGGAAAATTATTGTGTATTTCTGGAATACTATAAATGCGTACTCTCTCCTTTCATATGAATGGTGGGTCCTATTAATTAAATTCATGATGTGACCCACCATTTATGTGAGAGATGAGAGTATGCATTTATGGTACTTCGGGAGTACCTAATAATTTTCCAAATTGGGTGACAATAAAAAATGAAAACCTGAGAAATGTTTTTATCATAAAATTAATCATTTTAAACTGTCACAATGAAATGATGAATTTAATTATTTAATCTAACACTCTTCATTCATATATGTGAGTTTAAACTATCCTTATTAATTGGAACACAACATATGGTTAGTTTTTAAAATGAATATAAGGCAGAGATAGAATTTGAATTGAGGACCTCTTTTTATGACATTATAATAAATTACTAATTGTCTTAAAAGTTTACGTCATAAGAAATGATAAAGTTAATCATTTAATCGAACACTCTTTCCTCCACTAATTACATTCTTTTTCTGCAAAAAGAAAAAGAAGCACAAACTAACCCTTCCATCACTGAAAGTTCATTGTCAGCCATCACAAGAAATTAACATAAAAATTTTCAGACTTTGAATTTGAAAGAACCTCATAAACAAAACTTATAAATAAGAGAGAGAGAAGGAAAAAAGAAAAAGAAATCTTTTTTTTTTTGAGAATACTAAGTATTTTAACACACACAAGAGGAGCGGAGAGAAGGTTTTAAAGAAACTAACAGTGGTGTATATCCAAAAGAGTCTAACTGTTGGATACACAGCACAAGGTTTAAATCTCTATAATTCACACTCATTTTTCAATGTGGGATTAACCAATTGTTTTTTTTTTCTTTTGAGAATACTAAGAGGCTATTTGGATCCATTTTTTTTCATCACTCAATTTCCATCACTCATCACTTATCACTTATCACTTATCACTTATCACTTATCACTTATCACTCATCACTCTAAAATACTAAGGTTGTTTGCCACCATCACTTACTTGCCATTACTCAATATTTTTCACATTGTTTGTGGGCCCCATACCTGTCACTCGGTGCAGTTTTTTTTTTTTTTTTCCAATACCCAGAAACTCGAACCCAGTGAAAGAAGAAAGGGAAAAAAAAAGTTCAGATCACCCAAACCCAATGAAAAAAAAAAAAAAAAAAAAAAAAACTAAACCCAGGAGAAGAACAAACCTAGTGAAAAAAAAAAAAAAAAAAAAAGAAAGAAAGAAACCCAGGAGGAGAAGACCGAACCCAGTGAAAAAGAAAAAAGAAAAAAAAAGTCAAAAAGCAGTCAAAAGGTGCTGCTGAGTTATGACTAGTGGGTCCCCCATGTGTGTTTAATTACAAAAATGTCATTGAGTTATGAGTTATGGAAACTGAAAACACCTAAAACGTGTTTTCAGTTTCCACAACTCATAAATTAAAAATCAGAGAATTGAGTGATGGAAACAGAGAATTGAGTTATGGAAACAAGCCATCCAAACAGCCTCTAAGTATTTTAACACACACACACACAAGGGGAGAGGGGACAAAGTTTTAAAGAAACTAACAGTGACGTATATCCAAAATGGCCTAACTTTTAGATACACAGCACAGGTTTTAAACCTATATAACTCACACTCATTTCCCAATGTGGGATTAACCCACTGTTTTTTCTTTTGAGAATATTAAGTATTTTAACACACACACACAAGGGGAGAGGGAAGAAGGTTTTAAAGAAACTAACAATGGTGTATATCCAAAAGGGCTTAACTTTTAGATACACAACACAAGTTTTAAACCTTTATAACTTACACTTATTTTCTAATATGGGATTAATCCACTAAATCTAAGTGAACTAAATGAAAGATAATTTACTTTCTTCATAAGAAAAACGAATGAATTACTTATAGAACATGAAAATTAAAGAAATGGATATGGAAGTAACCTTTAAATCACTGGGTCCTCCACCACAATTAGTGTAATGAACTGCGTGCATAAGCTTGCCTACCATACTCTCTCAGTTTACAGAAGGAAAGCTTAATGAGTTTGTGTGTCTGCGTGTGTGTGTGTGTGAGGTAGGACAAGAAGAGGACTAGATAATAGAAGTTCTTTTCAAAATTTTTGGGGTGGCTTTATAATAGAGCGAGAACTTCGTGTAAAAATGGTGATAGAAAAATTGAGTAAACTAGGATGATTGGAATTTTCTTATATAACAACACCACGCCATTGACTTTGGACTGAGTAGTGTGCAAAAATTGTAATACTCACTCCATCCCAATTTGTTTGTCTTGTTGGAAAAGACAAAATTTTTAAGGGAACGTCATTTATTATCTTGTCTGCCTTATAAAAATGTATAAGTTTACAAAACTACCCTTAAATAAATTTATTAGTTTTTTTAAAAAGAGTTATTCTTAATGAGGCAACTAAAAAGATGCCCCAATTAAATTGATTTTTTTTTTATTATAAACATTAGTTAGTTTTCTTTTCAAATAGTTTTGAAAATAAAGTAGGGGTATGATAGAAACATTAGTAAACTAATAATTTTTATTTTTAGAAATAGGACAATTTTTGGGACATCCCAAAATGGAATAGAGGACAAACAAACTGGGACAAAGGTAGTATTATCTTAATGAGAAGTTCTAGCATGACCATCACAGCAGCTGTAAAATGTAAGAGAATGAGTATTGACAAAAAATGAGTCATAAGATATTAAGATATCAATACATCTAAGAATACTCAATTTTATACCCAATGATTTTGCAACGTAATGAAGTGGATATCTGTAAATAATTAATCAACCTTTTTTCTGTCTACCAACCGATGCTCTAAAGGCATTAATTTAAAGAATGCTTTTAAAAACTTTTTATTGAAAAAAAAAACATTTAATTATTTTGACGATTTTTTATATTTCCTATAAAAATAATATTAAAATTTTTCTAAAATGATTTATTAATAATTATCATAATTAAGACACCTGTTAACGAAACTATTTTATAAAATCACAAAATTTTTTTAGCAATAGTACAGAAGGAAAGCTTAAAGAGTTTGTGTGTGTGTGTGTGTGTGTGAGAGGTAGGACAAGAAGAGGACTAGATAATAGAAGTTCTGTTCAAAATTTTTGGGGTGGCTTTATAGTAGAGCGAGAACTTTGTGTAAAAATGGTGATAGAAAAATTGAGTAAACTAGGATTATTGGATTTTTCTTATATAACAACACCACACCATTGACTTTGGACTGAGTAGCGTGCAAAAAATGTAATACTCCATTCGTTCCAATTTGTTTGTCCTGTTTGAAAAGTTAAACTTTTTAAGGGAACATCATTTATTGTCTTCTCTCCCTTATAAAAAGGTATAAGTTTACAAAATTACCTTTAAATAAATTTATCAGTTTTTTTTTTTAAAAAGAGTTATTCTTAATGAGGCAACTAAAAAGTTGCCCCAATTAAATTGTTTTTTTTTTTTTTTTAATATTAGTTAGTTTTCTTTTCAAATAGTTTTGAAAATAAAATGGGGGTATGATAGAAACATTAGTAAACTAATAATTTTTATTTTTAGAAATAGGACAATATTTTGGGACATCCCAAAATGGAATAGAGGACAAACAAACTGGGATGAAGGTAGTATTATCTTAATAAGAAGTTCTAGCATGACCATCACAGCAGTTGTAAAACGTAAGAGAATGAGTATTGACATAAAATGAGTCATAAGATATTAAGATATCAATACATCTAAGAATACTCAATTTTATACCCAATGATTTCGCAATGTAATGAAGTGGTTATCTGTAAATAATTAATCAACCTTTTTTTTGTCCACCAACTGATGCTCTAAAGGCATTAATTTAAAGAATTCTTTTAAAAACTTTTTATTGAAAAAAAAAACAATTAATTATTTTGACGACTTTTTATATTTCCTGTAAAAATAATGTTAAATTTTTTTTAAAATGATTTATTAATAATTACCATAATTAAGACACTCATTAACGAAAATATTTTATAAAATCACCACTTTTTTTTCCCACCATTCACAATGAATCACGTCAACAAGAAGTTTTGATTGAGTGAAAGAATGGGGAAATCTGTAGTACTATTGATATCAATAGTACAGAAGGAAAGCTTAATGAGTTTGTGTGTGTGTGAGGTAGGACAAGAAGAGGACTAGATAATAGAAGTTTTGTTCAAAATTTTTGGGGTGGCTTTATAGTAGAGCGAGAACTTGACAAGAAGAGGACTAGATAATAGAAGTTCGGTTCAAAATTTTTGGGGTGGCTTTATAGTAGAGCGAGAACTTTGTGTAAAAATGGTGATAGAAAAATTGAGTAAACTAGGATTATTGGATTTTTCTTATATAATAACACCACGCCATTGACTTTGGACTGAGTAGTGTGCAAAAAATGTAATACTCCCTCCATCTCAATTTGTTTGTCCTATTTGAAAGGACAAACTTTTTAAGGGAACATTATTTATTGTCTTGTCTGTCTTATAAAAATGTATAAGTTTACAAAACTACCCTTAAATAAATTTATTAGTTTTTTTAAAGAGTGTTATTCTTAATGAGACAACTAAAAAGGTGCCCCAATTAAATTTTTTTTTTTTTAAATATTAGTTAGTTTTCTTTTCAAATAGTTTTGAAAATAAAGTAGGGCTATAATAGGAACATTAGTAAACTAATAATTTTTATTTTTAGAAATAGGACAATATTTTAGGATATCCCAAAATGGAATAGAGGACAAATAAACTGGGACGAAAGTAATATCATCTTAATGAGAAATTCTAGCATGACCATCACAGCAGCTGTAAAACGTAAGAGAATGAGTATTGACATAAGATGAGCCATAAGATATTAAGATATCAATACATCTAAGAAGACTCTCAATTTTATACCCAATGATTTCGCAACGTAATGAAGTGGTTATCTGTAAATAATTAATCAACCTTTTTTCTGTCCACCAACTGATGTTCTAAAGGCATTAAATTAAAGAGAATGCTTTTAAAAACTTTTTATTGAAAAAAAACAATTAATTATTTTGACGACTTTTTATATTTCCTGTAAAAATAATGTTAAAATTTTTCTAAAATAGTTTATTAATAATTACCATAATCAAGACACCCCGTTAATGAAACTATTTTATAAAATCACCACTTTTTTTTTTTTCACCATTCACAATGAATCACTTCAACAAGAAGTTTTGATTGAGTGAAAGAATGGGGAAATATGTAGTACTATTGATATCAAATAGCTGTTAATTTAATCCCTCTTTGTCTCCCTTTTCATTTTTTATTAAATAGCTTAATCAGGTAGCATATGCTACCATACCGACAGTGATCCAGAGGGCCACTAGAGGACACGAACTTGATTATCTTGTGGGGTCAACCCTTGTAACTTTGGTCCTTTGTGCATGTTGTTAAGTCATTGACATTTTTATTTAGACCTAGTAAGCAATCAGGTTGTGTGTTTAGAAAAATAAAATTAGGTAGGGCTGCCGGTCATTTTAGATTAGGATGGAAAAGGATTGTTCAACAAGTGATTTTTGGATCATAGAGTAATTCACAATTTTGATGTGGTAGACTATGAATGATTATTTATTACTTACACATGAACTTGTAAATTTTTTATCCACCACTCACACTCCATCACATCATATCTATAATAAACAAGTTGTGAAATAGTTTGTAATACTTGAATAATTTGGTTGGGTTTAAGTTGATCTCTCTGAGCTCAAATGGGATAACATATTTTTCTTTTATAAAATAATGAACTAGCATGGATTTACAATCTTGGTATTCATTTTTTATGTGGAGGAGATTGTCTAACCTGATTTTCCACCTACAGGTTTGGTTTGGACAAGCCTACTGTACATGAACAACCCACCTAATTTGAACAAAAGAACACTGCAAGATTATCCCCAATACACTAGCCACGAGAGGAACATAAAAGTTATGATCCAACAACTAATGGTAGGTTTGGATTGAGGGGGAGGGCAAGGGTGACTCTACATAGAGTTCAGGGTGGTCACAAGACCACCCTGACTTGGGAAAAAAAATACAATTATTATGTATAAATTTTAAGAATTTATGAATTTTTTTTTTTTTTTAATCTTTAAAAAAACTTTGTGACCACCCTAAATTTTTTTTAGACCCAACGTAATTAAATTTTGGACAAAATTTGGCAACAAGCATGGTTATAGACTAACGCTACAACTCTATTCAATATTTTTTTTTATTAAATGTGAATTTTAACAAATTCACCATTTAATTACATTTTCTTCTTAAATTCTCCATACTTGGAACATTTTAAGAAGATAAAAAATCAATAACTATGTTGTCAATCAAATATTTAAATTTCGAATTTTTGTATTCTAAAATTATACATAAAAAATAATTTTATGGATCGAATGGCAAATAACATCCGATTGGTATGAAATTTTAAAGTGTTTTAAGAATATAGAGAACATGCAATTTATCGATTAGATTTTCAAAATATGTAACAATGTTAATTCATTTAATGAGAGTGACTACAACAAAGTTTGTAGCCAAATTATGTTCTTAAACTTTCGCCCCCTTAACAATATATTAGGTCCTTAGTACTCTACTATACTCTTCTCTCCCCTCCCTCCATTCAAATGGGCCCTAAGTGAGCTCATGGTACAACTACTAGCATAAAACTTGGACAATTGAGACACAAGCTACATTCACAAGGAACAATAGACAAAAGTCTAGATCCTTGTCCATAAATAGAGTATTACCCAAATCTCACCCGTGATACCAAAATCAATGGCCATTAAGGAGCAACATATGTGTGATCGTCCAGTTTATAAATTTATAGTTTTTCCACACATGAAAAATCCCTATACTAAAAAGAGAGATTTTTCTTTAATAAGGTCACTAACTTAAGCATTAGAAGTCTTCAATTAAAATTACACATCGCTGTCATACTGTCATCAAGGTTCACTTTCTCATGTCTTGTAAGTAGTACTAAGGGAATCAATTTAGTATAGAAGGCTCTATCGATTTGGTTAGTAGAACGATATATTTCGATACTGATCAATACCAATGTACTGTTTCGGGTTTACTATTATTTTATATATTTAATATATATAAATAAACTAAATATTTTTTACAAAATAATAGCATCCTGAAATTTAAATTTATTGTGAAAATATAGTAAAAATATTGTGAAAATATAGTAAAAATATTGTGAAAATAACATTTTTATTTTTGTTTTGGTACTCGTGTCTCAATTTTCAACTGCCATCTGCTAGCAAATTATTAATAATTCACCTTTTTTTCTTCACCTCCACTCATCCTCTTTTACTTTTGCAATTTATCTTTCTTTATTTTAATCTTGATTTTATCTCCTCCACATGTTTACCTCTACTGAGTCTTATCTCATTTCAAATTTCAAAAAGCAAGTCATCTCCTTACCTTTGGTCAGTCATCACATGGGCACCCAAAGCAAAACTCAAAATCTTTGAGAAACAGTAGAGACATAAAAAAATGAAGAAGAAGAAGAACATCAAAGGAATGCAGACGTTGCAGAGACCACGAAGAAAAATGGAAAGCTAAGCAGAAAAGAGACCGAGATATGTGAAAGATGCATAAGATCATGACATTTGTTGAGAAATTATCCTAGGTGAGTGAAAAATTACAAAGAAATCTGCGTTTCTGTTTCAGGCTGGTATCCATTTTCCGGCCGAAATTCGATATTTCGGCCGATACAGCCAAAACACTCCTGGTATTGCCGGTATTTAAACCGAATTTCGGTTGGTACTGCCGGAATGCTCCTGGCATTGTCGGTACTTAAACCGGTACGGAATGAGGACATTTCAGTACCGTTCGAGGCACCGGTATAGAAAATATCAGCCGTACCGGCCGGTACGGTACGAAACTGACTACACCGATAACTGGTAAGTACTCCATCATTGGGGCCTGTTTCCAGGTTAGCCATTCACGTGACCGCTTATCTATCAATTGGCACTAAGCCACCATCACTTCCCAAGAGTGAAAGCTCACATGGCTTAGACCACCCAATAAAGGATGTCAAACACACAAACACCCTTGGTTCTCCACAAGCAAGGCATTTACTTTCATGTGAGATGATGGTTACATATATTTGATACATGGTATTCTAGTCATGACTAGGTTGATATAGTTTGAGGTCTAAGGCAGTAAATTTAAGTGATCCTTTTATAACGAAATATCAATTAAATAAATTTATTTAATATTAACCAAAATAAGGTTAATTCGATAAATTGAATTCATAACTTGATGAATTAATTAACCGAACAAAGTTTAATTTCATATAGAGAATATATATATTTTTATATATATATATATATATATATATATCATAGTTCAAGCATAAACCTTCTCAAACAAACTATTTAGAGAGGGATAGAGATTGCTTGGTGTATAGCCAAATAAGAGATTAGTAGGTGGCTAATGTTAACAATTTACCATGTAGAATACCAATTTATGAAAATTAAAATTTCAAGTAATTCGAAAAAATTAATTATCATTGATGATTCGATATATTTACAAAATTTTATTTCTCAAATAGTTCAGGATTCAATTGTTCTAATATTTTAGAAATTCTATAATAAGAGGGAAATTTTTGGAATAACCATTTGAAAAAAAAAAAAACCAATAATTATTATAAAATTTGGCTCTTTCTAGAATAAGGGATAAGATCTTTTCATAAAGGGGTGGGGGCTTTTAATAAAAGGGCCTTGGGCCTAGTTGCCACTAGGATGTCACTTAGCCCCAACAAAATTTTTGGTCATTAAAGAACCCCAGATATTATAAGGTTGAATCACATTCTCGTACTGCAGTCACGTGTCACTTGACCATAAAATACCCTTAGCAACTACCAATCACGTTCTCCTATAATGTTTTAAGCAACTTGAAATCATATGATCCCCATGCTTTATTGATTGAATATAAAATGATCTTTTCCGTGTGTGTTAAAAATAATCTAATATTTGTTACAAAAGAGTATAGATATATGGCTAACTTTTAATGGACAAAATGGGCTTTTGTCCTTTTCGGGCAAATTAATTAGTTTTATACCCCATTTCCCAAACTAAGTAGAAAAATATCCCTCTTTTAAAATTCGATTTAGGATAAATCGAATTAGAAATTTTTTTTTTTTTGAAACCCTATAGTGGCGTTTTAATGAGCATATAGTGACGTTTTTAAGACGTCACTATAAGTCTTAAAAAACGCCACTATAGGCTCCTTAAAACGCCACTATAGGGCCTAACTCGATTTATCATAAATCGAGTTTTAAAAGAGGGACATTTCCCAACTTAGTTTGGAAAATGGGGTATAAAGCTAATTAATTTGCTCGAAAATGACAAAAGCCCATTTTGTCCAACTTTTAATTAATAACAATTAAATGTAGAATTGGTGTATTTGATCTGATGATAAAGAATTATTATCAAGAGTAAACACTACAGATTAATATTTGGTCTGTAATATTTGTTCTATTTTATGAGAAGAATCAGAGTTCAAATATTCTCTTCTCTATTGTGGTTATTAATGAATTTTAAAAAATAAATAAATAAAAATTATGAAGCAATTAGATTCTTAAAAATAATTCAGCAATTAATATATATATGAGGCAATGAGTTTGTTAAAAAAAAATCAGAAAATTATATATAAATCAGGATATTAAAAAAAAGTTAAAGTGCCCAACTCATAATGCAAATTTATAGAAAAATTATAAAGAACATAAGAATATAAGAAAATAAATAAAAAATAAAAAGGAAAAAAAAGAAGAAAATTTTTAAATTGAAGATAAAAAAATTACATTTCAAAAGTGTTTAGAGTTAAAATTTTTTTATTTAACAATTTATTATTATTATTTTTTGTAAAAATGAGTTTATAAATAATAAAATTTAAAAATAACTCTATAATAAACTACATAATTTGATATTGCTTCCAAGTTAAATTCTTAAATGGTTACTGTGGGGCCTGAGAATTCGTGGCCCAGGCCCATTCTACATTTGGGCCCAAGGCCTAAGCCGAGGAGAGCTATTGCCGAGGACGCATAATGAAGGCCCAAAAAAGGGTACAAGGATATGGCCGAGGACGATCTTATGCTCAGCATCTCACAAAACGCCTGAAGAAAAGGACAAACTCAGTACAAGGGCAGGACAAGGGAGAAAGCTGCCAACATTGTAATACCGAATCCTGCATCTGACAGGCCCATACTCCAAACCATACTATTTAACTTTTCCAACCGCCCCCAACAACTCTAGGTATGGATCGACAGGATAGGTCTGCACCCCAAAAAGTAAAACTTACACGTGGACACTAAAAGGGAAGGAACACGAGTATAAAAAGAAAAGAGAGCGAAGGGGAAAGGGATCCCCGGGGGGGGGGGGGGGGGGGGGGAAATTCCTACAAAAGGGAGAAGGGGAAGAAGACTATGCTCCTGGGATACTGTCTGAGGACTTAAATCTTACCACCCGCACCAATGGAAGGCTTAGCTAGTTAAGCCAAGTCCGCCCATATATAAGCTTCCATAAAAGCTACGACTAAACCGCTCACCTGTGACCAAGGTCCTGCCTTTCAAGCCCACTCTCTACAAATCATATTGATAGGGCCCTTTACATACAAGCCCAACGTCATTCTTGGGTCGTTAAAAAATCGTGTCCCTACAGTTACTAAATGGGTTAACTTTTTTATAATTCAATCATTCATGACCTTAACAAAATTCGACGTAAGTTGTATTCGAAGTTTATCTAATTGCTAAAAATTATTACATAAGAATTATAGGTAAAATTTTGACTAAAAAGAAATTACAACACGACTTATACATACAATATATATTAGAAAATTTTAGTAAAAAAACATAGTATAATGGGTATACTATTTTTTAACGGGTATTCTAAAATTAAAATACTACTTTACATCATTAGTGTTTAATTGTTCATATTCATCATAAGTTTTATATATCTATAGAGGTAAATTTTAGAAAAAATTCAATTAAAATTTGAAATTAGAATCCAATTATTTTGCACTATGTGTCTAAATTTATGTAAGGACCACACTATAATTATCCTTTAAATTTTTTTAATCTTTGTGCCAAGTGAGTTAATGAGTGCAAAATACTAAGAATCTAATATTAATGAATTATAAAATAAAATAAAAAACTAATCACATATACTCAATACAAATCATCACACAACAAAGATCACTACACATTCTATCTTATTAAAAATTAGAAGAAAAAAAATGATCATAAATTGTATTAAATTTGAATAAGAATTTTAATATATGACTAATTACGTTTACTTTTAAAAAAATAATTTGACTAATAATTTATATTTTTATGATAGAAATTGTGTTTAATTTTAAATGTATTCATACATATACATGTGTCGCATGCTCTTTTTTTTTTTTTAATAATTTGAATAATCATATATATTTTTATAATAAAAATTGTGTTTAATTTTAAATGCATCCATACATTTGTATGGGTTACATGCTAGTCTATATATAAAATAATAGGTGAAGCAGAGAGAGTGTGAAATTGAATTCCAAATTAGAACTCTAATTTTGTGCCATGTGTCTAGAATCTGAAATTGAAGTTGAATTTTGCATCATGTGGCTAAATGTATGTGGGCTCATTCTCATTAAAACCACTTCTATGTATTGGGTCAAGTGAGTTACTGTGCTAATTAAGTTTTTTCTTGATTTTGTAGTCAAACGCGAAAACCAAAGAGATTAATATCGGTGATAAGAACTTGGTTTGGGTACATTGCATAATTTCCAAAAGGATAGCAAAGCCAGAGTTTGCATCTTTGTTATAAATTGCTTACAAAGTTTGCATCTTTACATTTGCACTGAGTTTCGGATTAAAGTGCTTTCTTCTTAGTTCTGACATTGAGTTTTGTTTACTATTCATTTACAAAGTTTGCATCTTTACATTTGTTATAAATTGCTACTATGTGATTAGATGCACATTATGCCTAAAATTCACTATCCTTATATTTGGCTTTTTGTTCAGGTTTGGCACCTATAAAATGAAGAAAGCACTGCTGTGGACCGATGGATGATACTTTTTGCAGGCTGCAAAGGAACTTAGTGATCAATGGAATCTCACGCGAATTGGAGAGGACCCGGCTGTAGATGTCTGGATGGCAGATGTGAGTCACTATGTTTTTAAAATGTTTAATGAAGGTAAAGGTTATGAACAATGTAAATTTTCCGGAGAGAGATTTATTATTCTATATTTACGCAAGTTTGGTCACCTTCTTGGAGTGGATCACTCCACCCTGTCTTTCTACTGGAATTTTTTATTCAGATTGTTACAATTTAATTTGAAATTTTATTTGAATTTTCCTATTGTTGTTACTATCATAAATTATCATTCCAATTGTTCAATTAGAATCTGAAATTGGAGTCCAATTTTACTATACACGTGTACAATCTAATTATTTTTAATTTTGCTGTCATGTACAGAAGCCAATGAGATAAAATTAATAGCACATTAAACACTCATGCTTTGGGAATCGGTAGTACCAATCTAAATCCATTGGACCTGCTTCGTGATGATACAACTATGAAGGATGAATAAAAACACGCACAAACCCCTCTCTCTATAAAAAGAGATTGGAGAGAATTTCTTTTATCAGCCATGGAACTTCAGAGGTTTTTTCTTCACACAAATGCCCATCATGTTACAAAATGACCCATCGTAAAACTACAAAATGAGTACAACTCTGAGGGTTTTTTTTTTTTAATTTTAAATTTTTTAAGCTGCGAAAATTTCAATCACCAATAGAGATTGAAGATTCAAAAGCGTGAATGGATCTTTTGGACAAACATTGTCACAAGGTTCATCTTTCTGTGTAAAATATAGATACTGCTAAGTTTTGTTAATGAAATTTTCTGATTAATAATATGAATTTAGACTTAACTGAGCTTTTTAAACATGAATAAACTCATGATTAATAATATATCCATTTCTGTGCGGTAACACGGGGCTACATACTAGTATTTATTAATAGGTAAAATTGAGAGAAAATCCAATTAAGTTTTAAATTGAATTCTAATTGTTGTCTAATTTTGCGCTACTTGTTCTATTTAAGCTTTTTTAATTTTTGTTCCAGGTGAGTTAATGAGGTGCAAAAGACGAAGGATCTAATATAAATAAATCATCAAAAATTCAAAAAAAGAAAAAAGAAAAAAAAAAAGAAGGAAGAGTAAACTCATGTGTATATCTAAAAGAAATTAAAATAAAAAAAAATAAAAGAGAGAGTATAATTTGAATCCATATATGTGTGTAATTGTAATTTTTTTTTTAATTGGACCGTGCATATGTACAGGTTATACACTAGTGTATGTTAATAGGTAAAACTTAGAGAAAGTCAAATTAGAATTTCAAATTAAAGTCCAATTTTGCGCCATTTGTTTGGATTTATATGGGGTAATTTTATGACAGTGTACAATCTAATTATTTTTAATTTTGCTATCAAGTGTAGAAGCCAATGAGACGAAATTAATAACACATGAAACACTCATGCTTTGGGAATCAGTAGTACCAATCCAAATCCATCGGACTTGCTACATGATAATACAACTATGAAGCATGTTTAAAAAGTAAAAACATACAATTACCCATCTCTCTATGGTCGGTAGTCTCTCTCTTATATTCATTACCCTTATAATGTAATCTAAAAAAAGAGATTGGAGAGAATATTTTTACCAGCCATACAAATTCAAAGATTTTTTCTTCACACAGATGCCCATCATGTTACAAAATGACCCACCATAAAACTACAACCCTAAGGATTTTTTATTTATTTATATTAATATTTTTTTAAAAAAAAAATTGCGAAACTTCCAATCACCAATAGAGATTGAAGATTCAAAAGCGTGGATGGATCTTTTGGGTAAACATCCTTACTAATGTTCATCTTTCTGTGTAATTTTTCCATTTAGTTTTGATTCTCTTAATTGATATAGTGATGGGTTTGACCATTTTTTACTTAAGTTTGACTACAGCGCCAAATGTGTCTAAAGTTTTATTTACTTAAGAACCACTTAATTGAACGAGCTTAATTACCCTTTCAATATATGCATAAGTGCGATTGTAACTTGTGTACTGTAGCAATGGATAATTTGATCAAAGTTTGTCTCTGTTTCTATTGTAGCTACCCTTCCTTTGGTGGAACTATTGTAGTTCAACTTGCTTTTTTTTTTTACATTTGCTATTATACGCAACTCCTAAAATTTATAGGTGAGTCTGTATGTTAGATAAATAGCACTTTCATTAAATCTTATGAAAATATTTTTATTTTACATTCTAATTTGGTATTCTGGTATTCCTCATTTTCTCTAACATTTTCTTCAAATGGTGACTATAACTAAAGAACTACGTGTTACATCATCACATGGTTTAAGGAAAAAGGGTTGAGAAGACATGGGCTAACTCATTTGCTTTTCTTTTAAGCCAATTGAAATTACAGCAAACAAAAGTTCTCTAAGTTATGCAATATTTTTAAAAAAAGTGATGCAGACTAAGGACCATCAAGAGATCCCTAGGTGAGTCTCTCAAAGTTCTAATCATAAGCAAACTATTATGCCCACAAAAAGTATTAATTGATTGTGTTTTGGTGGCATATATTTTTTGTCGTAAGTCATTATGTCAATAGGTCATATATAATATTTAAGTTAGTATTAATTAATTGTGTTTTGATGGCACAAACGTAATATTTAAGTTTGATGTTCAGAACTTTGAAGTTGGTGCAAGGGATGAGGTACACTGTTCAAGAGAAGGGAGTAAGGTTGCATGGAAGATTATTGAGGATATATTAGGGAATGGAATCCTAATGTTTAAATTTTTGTTTAATTGATATTTTCCATTTATTTGTTAGGAATTTTTGAAATAGTAATCCTAATTTGCAAACAAAGAAGAAGAAGAAATAAAGAATTGTTTAAATCTTCTTACGAATTCTGTGAAAGTTACACTAGCAAAACATTCATAGACATCTTAAAAAATAAATCTGCTAATCATTTTGCTCTTTTAAGGTTCATTACCATACATGTGTCTCATTAAGTTTTTAAATTTTTGTTCCAAGTGAGTCATTCAATGCAAAAGATGAGGAATCCAATATAAATGAACCATAAAAAAAACACAGTTAGATATCTAATCATTTAATTTTACACCAAGAGTCTTTTTTTTTTCTTTTCTTTTTTTTTTTTGCCAAGTGACTATTATAATACTAACGTAAAAACCGAAATAACTACCTCACTCACTTAAATATTCTTTAACTACACAATTAGAGCACTCTATTGTTGAGAGGTTTTTAGCCCAAGCACTTTCCTCACCCAATCTGAGAATTGTGATAATTTTTGGTGCATGTGGGAAGCATTGGAAGAAGCCAAGGATAGCAAATACAATTTGGAGCTAATTGCGAGATCTAGATAACTAGTGAAGACAAAGCTCGGTGAAACCCATTGGTAGCTGGAACTTGGAGGGTTCAAGTACATTGGGTAGATTAGGCTTGAAATGTCTTATTGATATTCGTATACTCCAAATTTATTTACTAGTGGATCGATTTCGGTTTGGAGGGCCGTGGAAAGGTTTTTTGCCGAGTACTTTGGTTTCCTCTTCGATAACACGTCTTGATGTTATCTTATATTTGCATCTCTCTTCCCTACTCTTCAAGTTTTACATTTATTGTTAATTTTACATGCTTATGTTTTAGAGTTGTGTTCCGGTTTTATTATGATTCATTTACTCTTATTTTGCACTTAGTTAAGTTAGAATAAAAATAATAAAGCTGCCTTTTAAATTTGGGGGTCTAAACAAGTTATAGTGGTTTCACACTATTTGAGCTTTCAAATATAATTTTTCAGTTTGAATTTAACTATTGTTAGCGAGGTTACAAATGAAGGGATTTTTATAAAGCTAAAATTTAGGATTTGAAATGGAGTAAATTATTGGGTTTAGTGTGTGCTAATTTTTAGGAAAAAACTATATCAAATATACGTAAGATATGTTTAGTTAGAGAGTATACTAATTTTTAGGAAAAACGTTTCTTTATGAGTTTTTTTTTTTTTTGGTTGAATTACAATTTTAACCCTATTTTTTATTTTTTAAGAATAAGGATTCTCTAATTAGATTACGGGTATTTTTGATATTTTTTGAAGTCATAACTAACTTTTTGAATCCTCTTAATATATAAATGAGTTGTAATTCCCATTAATCTCGAGTAAGAGCTATGAAGTATAAACCTATAAATAGTCAAACTTTCACCATGCCTAAACACAGCAATTATATATATATATATATATATATATATATGTATGTATGTATTTATGTATGTATGTATAAATGTAATTAAAAATGATTTTTTTTTTTCTGAGTTTTGGTATGGTATCTTTTATTTTATTGATACCTTATAAGAAACTTGTGAATTCTTATAATTTCTGCTATTTCCTAGATATGCATATATAATTATATAACTTGGGAGATGATTATATTTCAATTTATGAGTGACATATAATTTCATTTGATGCATGTGTGGATATGTATCAAATACATTTTTAAGGACCTTCCGGTGTATTGTTGGACCAACTTGGCAGGGATGGAACCAAGATTTGAACCTGAAGGGGGATAAAGCTTAAAACATTTTTTTTTAATGAAAATAAAAACTAACACCTATTTCATATTCAACAAAATACTACATATAAAATAAGTGTTTCTTAAACAGTTGATATTATAAAAATGTCAACAAAAGGGACTTACTCATGATCTATAAATTAAAAAAAAAAAGTTCCATTATTTTCATATTTCGTAGTTCTATGCACCAACTAAAAAAAAGGGACTTCTCAACCAAAAAAAAAAAAAAAAAAAAAATCTAAAACCAAAATAATCACAAACAGACAGGCACAAGTTTATATATATATATATATATATATATTTTACTAATATTAGCCACATCACACAAAGTGACAAAGACCAAGTTTACAAGTTCATATATATATATATATATATATATATATTACTAATACTAACCACATAACACAAGGTGACAAAGACAAAATTTTTGATAAAACCAAAACAATTAGACCAAAGACTTGGTCAATTAGTTTCACAAAAAAGTCACTTATGACTTATCATTTGCCAAAGACTAGTCTTCACAGACTACTCTCACAATTCAGTCCTCACATCCTATTGTCCTGGTCCCACAGTCTCACTTTACTTCTTTATAGATAAAACCAAAAAAAGAGTAACAAACACAAGTCTGAAACCGGTCCACACAATCACAAAAAAAGTCATAAAATACAAAGCCACAAACACAAACTAATCTACGGTCCACCGTCCACACATGACACACAACGCACACCAATCCATAAAATCTACTATCTACTATGAGATCCATTGTGTCAACTCAGGCTGATTGGTCTCGGCTGGGGATCCTTTTTGATGATATCTGCAACTTGGCTGGAAGGCTGCGACGGGTGGAATTCAGAACCATTAGGCGTGCTGCTAATGGGGCAGCCCATTCATTAGCTAGGTTTGCTAGAAATATTAGGGAGGAAATTGTTTGGTTGGAGGAAGATCCTCCTCCGGCCCTTGAAGCCTTGTATGTATACTCATGTTATTTGTCTTATGAATGAAATTGGTTTGGATTTCAACAAAAAAAAAAAAAAAAAAAAAAAAAAAAAAAAAAAGCACGAATGCCATCTACAGTGATATCTACAGTAATTTTGGTTTCGTGAGTCCTCTTTTTTGTCCGTTTGTGGAGTGCTAAACGGTGCGTTTTCTCTCTTTTCTCTGGAAGATCTCTCTGTATCTCTTCTCTCTATCATTTCAGGACGGTAGAACCAGATCGGCTCAAGAAGAAAGAAAAAAAAAAACATGGGAAGAACTCTCTGTATCTCTTCTCCATCTTTTCTCTCTCTATCATTTCAGGATGAGGAGACCAGATCGGCTCAGGAATTTCTGGTTTCATCAATCACTGCCCAAAATCAAACACAATGTAGTTAACAACACAAACCCCATCATAATCATTCAAAAAGCCAAATATACCATGAAAAGAAAAAAGAAACAAAAGAAAACCACAGATTGGCCATCCTCAACAAACCCCAAATAAGACCCGGATCCTCTATGCTTCTCTCTTTCAGATCTGGACCAATAGACTAGCTGCTGCGTAGATTAAATCCCAAGTGTCGTTTTAAGCACCGAACGGCGTCGTTGGAGGAGATGGGAACCAAGATGGGCCGTTTGGGCTTCCATTGCTTGAGACACCTCTTCGACCTGACCAGCTCTCGATCCCACTCAGCGTCGACTGAGGCAACCCAGCCATGACCCACTGAGTCAACTCACCAAAAAGAGAAACTAAAGTAAAGGGTTGTTTTGCTTGGACAGCTGATGAAAGAAAAAGGAGGTGGGTATAAATATTTCTAGGGTTTAAAATTGTGATGCCTTTTTTTTTTTCTTTTAAGCTAAATACCAAAACGACGTAGTTTTGGAACTAACATTAATCTTAATGTCAGATCCAAAACACGTCGTTTTGGTATCAGAGTATATATAAAATATTTTTATATTATAAGTAGCTACTTTTTTTAGTCTTCCGTTTGTATTATATATATATATATATATATTATTATACTGATAAAACAAATTTTACTATATTTTCACAATTATTGAGATGTCAATTTCTTATAAGTCAAAATAAAATAATAAAATATGAAAATTGTGACTAACCACAACTGAAAATAAATATTTTGTGAAAATGTTATGACACTTGTTAGTACAGTATTTTTTCACTATAGCTACAGTACCTAATTTTTTTTTTAAGTAACCTGTTTGTTTTTTTTTTTTTTTTTTTTTTTTCCTTTTAAATATTTATGTAAGCTGGTATATATATTGTTATACTGATACAACAAATTTTACAATATTTTCACAATTATTGATATGTCAATTTCTTACTAATCAAAATAAAATAATAAAATATGAGACTGTGACCAACCACAACTAAAAATAAATGTTTATAATAAAAGTGCGAATGCGTGCATAGTGTCTTGGCACTGTACATCCAGTGTTTTTACATTGTGCAGCATTGTAGCTACAACAGTGCTTTGGTTTAGTTAGTCATTTTTTTTTCAGTAATCGGTTTGTGTGTGTGTGTGTGTGTTTTTTTTTTCCTTTTAAATATTGATGTAAGCTGACATTTATATTGTTATACTGACACAACAAATTTCACAATTATTGACGTGTCAATTTCTTACAAGTCGAAATAAAATAATAAAATATGAGGCTATAACCAACCACAACTGAAAATAAATATTTAAAAAAAAATGTTACAACATTTATTGTTATCACAATATTTTCATAATATTTGAAATTTCACTTTCTTATATATCAAATAAAAAATGCTAAATTCACAACATTTTAACATTAATTTCACAACAAATCATAGGTAAGCTATTATTGATGGATAGCACTAGAGCTACAGTGCTTTTGGTTTATTCAACTAGCACTGTAGCTACAATGCCTAAAGTTTTTAGTGACCAACCACAACTGAAAATAAATATTTTGAAAATAACAATAATAATGTTATCAGTTTAAAACCAATAATAACTTGTCATTTAAAATTTGTTCTAAAAATGTTATGAATATAGCATTTCTCTCAAATAAAATAAAATCTATTCAGACCCTAAAAATGAAGATATTATGAAAATATTGTGATATTTTGTTGTATTCTTAAATTTCTTTTTTAATATAATCAAATTAGGTGAGTCAAAATTCACAATTTCACACACAAAATTTATATTAATTTTCTCACTATTGGGATAGTACGTGCCTTGCACGTGCAGCCAACGCTAGTAAAATTAAAAAGCCACAACTCACAAATAACAGTCAACACAGTTCATAAAAAAAACACAGAGGGCAGAGCAGAGGGCTAGCCGGCTGGCAGAGCAATATATCAAAGACAAAAAAACAAAAATATGAACTTGAGAGAGGAGAGAAATTTCTTAGATTTACTGTGTGTGACTGTGATCAAGGATCTGAGGAGGGGTAGCAGCAACAACAAGTCGAATCTAATCTGAGGAAAAGAGCAGCAGGCAGCAGTAGCAACAGTGATGGAGGAGGGAGGCATTGATGCTTGATGAGGTTGAGTAGAGGAAGAGTGAGGTTAGGGAAAAATTTTGAGAATTAAAATTTAGGTTTTCAGTCCATATTTATTTTTTATTTTGTAGTTTTTAGTTTGTGGGTTATTTTTTTATTTATTTTTTGTATGAGATTTAGTCAGCGATTTTTTTTTTCAGAATGATTGCTTACAAAATAACTCGTTGGAGTATGTTATTAATGTGCATAAGAGACAATATACCAATTCAACATGTCATGGCCAACTTTAATTGGTGACAAAATTATTAATTCAAGGGAAATGATTGACCGAAAAAAAAAATTATGTGTTTTTTTTTTTTTTTTGAGAGAGAGTTTCAACCTATGGCATCCGCTCTTGAAAATAGCTTTTTATTATCAAACCAAGACACCAATCAGTTTTCGTGTAGGTGGGGATTGAATCTCATATCTCTTATACAACCATTAGAGACTTTACCAATTGAGCTAACTGGAACTCACAATTATGTGTTTAGATTTCTAACAAAAATAAGAATCATTATGATCTATTTTTAGGCTATTAGTTCGCGGAAAATAATATTGTGCTCATTATACCCATGATAAAGTTTGTGAAATGAAAATTTTGATGTGAATTGGTCTTGCAAGTTTATAAGAGCAAGATTTCCATTCCTTAACCTGATTAGTTTTGTTCTAATTTTTATTTACTCCCCCTCTTCCTCTCTCAATCCAAACATGCCAATAGGTTTTTTCGTTGTGATTAGGAAGATGTAAACCACTCACATTGTTACAAGTTGGAACTGTTCCCAAGCTTATTTAAAAACATAATACACTTATCCATTTAAGATCTTCAAAAAAAGAGAGAAAAAGGTGCATCAAAGAAGATAAACATACAATATTATCATGCATATTGTGCATTAAAATTTTTTTTTTTTCATGTGTTATTGTGCCTATAACTTGGAACTTTTTTTCTTCTTTCCTACCTCTTTTAAGTTTATTGTCTATAATCTATAACATATATAAAACTTTTTCTTGATAAGTTTTAGAGGTCGTACAACTTGATGAGAAATTATTTAGTCCACTCAGAGGACCATCTCATTAATGTCTAGTGGTCTCCTCACTCAATAATATAAAGTCATTAATACAAATTTATTGACTCAGACCCTACCCACCATCCTAACTAGTAGGTACCATAACCCCCCCCCCCCCCCCCAACTCAAAAAAAGGGGTATGATAGAATTACCCTATATATATATATATATATATCTAGGCATATGACGCAAAATTGAACTCTAATTTGGAGTTCTAATTTGACTTTCCCTAAGCTTTGCCTATTAATAGATAGATATAGATTCAGATCTGAGTTGAACACCTAGAATGATAATTATGGTATGGTCCTCACATAAATTTAGACACATGGTGCAAAATTAGACTCTAATTTGGAATTCTAATTTTTCTTTTTCTAAACATTGCCTATTAATATATAGATATAGATTCAGATTTGAATTGAACACCTAGAATGATAATTATGGTGTGCTCCCCACATAAATCTAGACACACTGTGTATAATTGGACTCTAATTTGTAATTCTAATTTGACTTTCTTTGAACTTTACCTAAATATATATATTAAAATATCCAAATAAAACAATTAAATAAATTAAAACCCTCCACAAAGAAAAAAAAAAAAAAAAACCATGTCACACTTACATAGGTGACATTACCAATTTCACCGATACTTCCGATTAGACATGGCAAAACAAATCAGAATTTGCTGACTCGGCCCAAACTCGATTTTTTTGACTCGAACAAAAAGGGTTAACCCTTGACCTATCCCTTTTTTTTTCGGGTCAATGTGACCCGACCCAGCTAACTTGTGAATTGTCCCTTTTAAAAATTTTATTCTTTATGGTAAAAAGCTAATAAAATTAAGACATAGTTGGTTTACTTATGGGCTTTACACTGCAAAACCCAAACTCAATTAATAAATATAAATGCATATGCTTTTGTTTCAAATAAACATAATTTTTTTTGAATTACGCCGTTAAAAAAATGTATTTATATTTAATGCCATTCAAATATAATGGTCTTAAGAAAACAATTGAAACTTTTATTTTGTTGCATGCAAACAAATTGAAAGATGATGATTAAGGCATTTTTCTTGCTTCAATAACGCAATAAGTAAAGATTTTTAGGTATTAAAGGATAAAGCACATATCAAGATAATCTAGTTGCAGTAAACTTAACATATATATTTGAAATTATAGACATGTATGAGAAGTATTCATAGTGTAAAAAGAGTAAACCCGAAGTATATCAATAAAATTACGTACAAATTATGGATACTTAGGCATGTTTTCTAACAGTTGATAGCCAAAATAAAAGGCTTTTAAAAATAAAAGATGATATTTTTTGGAGTGTAAATTGCTTATCAATAACATAATATGACCATGTTTAAATAAGTTTACAATCAAATTTTGATGTATATTTTAATAGAGTGCCAATATATTACAATGTATCAAACACAACTATTAGATTATTTTTCAAGATATTAGATTAATTTTCAAGTTTTTTATTATTTTTTTATATGTTTTTATTCTTTGTCAAATTAGCTGGCCAATTGGTTATTTGTAATTTTGTTTTATATTTTGGAATATTGACATTGTGTAGTAGTGAAACTTGTTTATTTATTTTAATTTTAGATTTTCAAAGAGTAGACCAGTCTCCTTTGTGTTTGTGCGATTTATTTTGATTAGAAATGTTAGGATTTGTATAATTTAATAATTAATGATCAAGTATTAATTTGTTAACCTAAGCTCTTTCTTGATATGGGTCGTGAATTCAAACCAAGTTAGGTATTTCACACCAAGTAATTTGCTGCATGATTTATCAAATCGCAAATACATATTTTTTTTTTAATAAAAAAATTCATGTGAAAAATATGGATCGACCCGATCCAACCCGCAACCCGATTGACCCGGCCTGTTTTTAACCTGCTTAAATTGACTCTTTTTTTTTTTTTTTTTTTTACCCGAACCAATTTTCAACCTAAACCTTGCCCAACCCAACTTGCCCGTTCGCCACCTCTACTTCTAGTTGACCTAATAATTTGAGTTATTCTAGAACCACAACCAATTACACATCAATTTTTACCACCGCACACCCTTGGTGTGATGGTCACTCCACAAGTATAAATGCTTGTGGAGTGTGGAGGGCAAGGGCTGGGGTTCAAGTCTCCAGGAGGGAGCTTCACACACATATACACTTAGATTAGGCTAGAGTAGAATTTTATCTTGTATAAAAAAAAAATTACACATCAATTTTCACAACTATTTAATGTGATAGATTGTAATTGGTTGCTTATTATTTTCACATGGACCCACCACATTTTTTCTACTACTCACAGTTAGCCATATCAAATTGTTGTGAAAATAAATGTAAAACTGATTGTGGTTTTAGACTTTAGTTTCTCATAAATAAGGGGGAACTAATAGACATTTTAAGTCGCCAAATACTTCCCATAAAAAAATAATAATGATAAAAAGTCCGAAAATACTAATTACACTCAGCCCAATAGTAAAAATCCCACTTCCCATCAAGCCAGGATCCCCATGAAATTAGACTCAATTCAAGACAAATTCTTGATTTGGGCCTCAGTAATTCATGAAGAGCCCAAGAAAGAGTGGGAAAAATCCCATTAAATATTGGTTATATCTGAGGTACAGGGAGTCACACTATGGCTAAGCAAAAGCAGCAGTCCAAAGAGAAAAATAAAAGAGTGCAATGAAGAAGATGAAGTTGTTAATACGAATTTGTGAAAGCTTGTTGACAGAGCTCAATTAAAAATTTTTAGTGGGAAAAAAGCCAAAACAGATGAATAATAATAAATAAAAAAAAACAAACAAATGAGAATTAATATAAAAAGAAGATAATACCCTAAAGCCTAAAGCCTCACTAGTTTTCTCTCATATTTTCTCCCACAACCAAACAAATGAAAATATTATTTTATCTCTGCTTTTTTCTTTCACTTTTCCATCTCTCCCAAAATCACCCTAGCCAAACCTAAAACTCGGATAATCCACCCATAACAAACAAATATGCAGAAATATATCTTATGAAAGAAGTTTAAGGGATTTCATTGCACATTGGTGGGCTTGGAAAGAAAACCCTAAAGCCACACTAGTTTTCTCTCATATTTTCTCCCACAACCAAACAAATGAAAATATTATTTTATCTCTGCTTTTTTCTTTCACTTTTCCATCTCTCCCAAAATCACCCTAGCCAAACCTAAAACTCGGATAATCCGCCCATAACAAACAAATATGCAGAAATATATCTTATGAAAGAAGTTTAAGGGATTTCTACCAAGGGTAAGGCTTAACTTCAGTGCACTAGCGCCGACACGATATGAACAGTCAACCATTTCCTTTTAACAACATTAAAAAAATAAAAAAAAAAATAAAAAAGTTGGCAGAAGCTTTAAATGCTTCAAAGGATCAAGTTAAGTTCGTACAATTATAAAATTGAACTATGAAATAGACCCATCGATAGTTTTCTCCAAATATATATATATATATATATATAGACGATGGGCTAACATATAATGTGCCCTACGTGGGTTGAAGCCATTCGTCTAACTTGGCTTATAATTGAAGTTGCAACCAATCCAAGAGAAGAAGGTAAACTATTTAACCAATCCTTTCTAAACCATTCCGTGGAGACAACTCATTAACTTCACAATTTTGCTTAAAAAATCTTTAAGAGTCTTCAAAGTTCATACACATTCTCTCTATAAAAACCCAATTGGTATGTGCTGCTAATAAAAAACACATGCTATATAGAAGTTGCTCAATCTTTTAATTGAGAAAAAAAGAAAAAGTTATAAGCTAGCCATGGCTTTCTATAAGCATATCTTCATTTTGTCTTTGGTTTTAGCATTGCCACTCTCAAGCATGGAAATGAGGCTAGCAGCTCGCCACATTTTGGATGCAACTCCAGCATTGACAAAGCCAAAAATCCCAGCTTTGGTCAAGCCCTCAAAATCAATGCCTAAATTGCCAAGCACCCAAAATCCCTCTCGGCGTTTCTGGCACACCAAAGGATCCGAGTTCCATGTCTGCCGACTCTGCAGAAAGCCACATTACCAGCAATCACTAAGGGCCTAATCAACATTGCACTATTGCAGTAACCAATAAGTTTGCCAAAAACACATATGCATGCAGTTCTCAAAGTGACACTACCTTTCGATGTCATATATAGTTTACTTCTAAAATAAATGACTCTTTGGATGTGAGGGAGTAGTACAAGTCCTTGGATCCTTGCATGGTTTGTTGCTATACTTGCTACAAATAACTATTCAAATAAAATAAGTCATTTTATGCACAATATTTTTCATTTCTTGAAAAGTTTTCCTCCATTGTGAATTTGGACTGGATTTGTGAATTTTAGGCCTTTGGGAATTTGACATATATATATAATATTTTTTTTTTGGGTGTAAATTACAAAAACCTATCTTAAGATTTGGAGAAGTTGTTCCTCCCTCAAACTTAAGAAAAATGACACTCTGGTCTCCGGTTATTTGAGATTTTGAAGAAATTAATAAATTAATCATTTTATAATAATAGTAACATAATATTCTAATTTTTGAAAAAATTCCATTTAACCAAACCTAACCATAGTTAGTGAAAGATTTTAAGATTAAATATTATTTTTCTTGTCATCAAACTTAAAAAAAAAAAACACTTTGTGGAGCCAAAAAAAAACACAATTCCTATTGCAACTCCTATTAGATCTATAGGCCATCTACCTCTAGTAATTCTCTCTTTCCCTTTGAAATTCTTACAGTACTACTACACGAATAATTCACCAATTTTTCAAATTTAAAATATTCTATTATTAGTATTAACAGAACAATTAATTCATTGATTTCCTTCAAAACCTAAGGGATGGAAGTGTCATTTTCATTAAGGGTCAAAGTATCACTTTCCTAAACTACAAAGGAAAGTTTTTGTAAGTTACCCTTGTTTATAATATTCAGTTTCCAATTTTAGGCTAGAATTTTTTTTTTTTGAAAGTATATTTTATAGACTCAATGTGATTGATAGGAAAATTCAAGCATATTTAGGCCCAAAGTAAAAAAAGATCAAACAATAAAAGTCCCAATAACACTAAAAGAGCCCAACAAGAAGGCTAGAAATTGATTGGCCCTAATTAAATTGAATTGCCCCAATTTAGACCCTTTTAACTTGGGGCCCACTTCCCTTTTTCGATGTCAACATAAACAGGGATGACAAAAATTCCCCTTAACTTGCAACGCTCCAAATGTGTGTGTATATATCAAGGTTATCGATTCCGTACCGTACCGGTCAGTATGGCTGGAATATATCGTACCGGCCAGCAATCCGGTACGTTGGACCCCCTTGTTTCGTACCGGAAAAAATACCGGCCGTACCGGCGAAATCCGGCTGTACTGGCCGGTAATTGGATACCAGACTGAAACATGAAATATACCCTTTTTTTTTTTTTTCCTTTTTCTTTTAGTTGATGTTAAAGTTTAAAACTATGAATTATTTGTTCTTAATTGAAGTAATGTTTTATGGTAAACATGAATTTTTTAGGTATTGTTTTATCGTAAATAGAGATTTTGTGTGAGTATGTGTGTGTGTGTGTGTATATATACATATATTAAATATATAAAATAGCGGTAAACTCGAAACGGTACACCGGTATTGACCGGTATCCGAAATATATCGTATTGGTGGCCAAACCGGTACGGTACGGTATTGACATCCTTGGTATATATATATATGTTTTTTGTTTAATAAATATTTAAAATATATATAATTTATTTTTTTATACCTATCCTCTTGTAATAAATTTTTGTACATATTCTATTGTCATCCCCAAAACATTTTTTTTTTCCTTTCCTTTTGCACTATCGTTGTTATTATTTTCATTTCTCTTTCATATCTATCTCATTAATGTTAAAACCACTTCATTTGGAATGGTAAAGTACCTTCAACTTGCCCCCTTGCCTTCTGACCTGTCTCGCTCCCATATCCCAAAGTGATCTTGCTTTGTCCATTGCCTTCCTAAATTTGTAAATATTTAATTTTAAATTTTAGGCCCCCTTTTTTCGTTGAAAATATATATTTTCTAGGTTGATTAGAGTACTAGCATTGGGGGTGTAAACACCTCCTAGTTGCTATTTTACAACTCAAGACACTCAAAACCCACTTCATCTAGGTTTATATACTTAAAAAAATTTGTAACCTTGCTAAGGTTGCATGTATGCAACCTTACTATTCATGGGTTGAAAAGAAAAAAAAAAATAATCTTGTGGTTGTGTGTGAAGAGAAAAAGATAGTGAGAGGAAAGAGAGAGAAGATTACTTTTTATTATTTTATTGGATAGTTTATATTATTTATTGGGTTGTATGTAAAAATAAGAGCTGAGACGTTGGATGAATTGTAAAATGAATTGGTAAAATAAATAAAGTGATGTTTGAAGATGCAATATATATATATATATATATGTATATTTATATATATATATATATATAAATATATATTTTACATCCTCAAACACTAGTGCTCTTATAATTGATCTCAAAATTCATATCTGGATTTAATTTTAGAAACTTTAAGTCCAACTTTATATGAAACAATAAAAGGCCAACAACACTAAAAGAGCCCAACAAGGAGGCTCGGAATCGACTGGCCCTGATGGAACACTAACTCGCAGTACTGTATAGTGTGTAAGGTTTTTTTTTTTTTTTTTTGATGAATCTGTACATGGGTTTTCTACATCCGGAATGTGTGTGTATATACTCCTCAAAAAAAAAAAAAAAAAAGTGTGTTTATATATATGTTTTGGTTTCTTTTTTTTTTTTTTTTTTTTTTTTTTTATTTAGAAACGATATATATGTTTTAATTAAACATATAATTTTAAATTATATATATTATTTTATGATTTATATTTGTACATATTATATTAATATCTCAAAACACATGCTTTTTTTTTTTTTAACAATCATACTTACTTTCATTTCTACCTCATTAATGCAAAGCCACTTGATTTAGGATGACAAAATACCTCTAATCTATCCTCTTGTCATCTGACTAGTCTCGCTCTTGCCCCAAAGTGAGGAGGGGCAAGGACAAGGCACCTATAATCCAAACCCCACCTTATTAGTTGTCAAAGTTCTTGTACTACCACAAAAAATACATAATTTTTGCCAAAATTTTCCTATACTATGATTACTTGTCACTTTCACTTGAACCTATTAATTTTTTTTTTTTTTTTTTTTACCAATCATAGTCAACTACATAAGGTAGTTGTGGAAAAAATTATGCATTTTTTGTAGTACTTTATTTTTTGCTGTTGCCATCCTCGGGCTAAATAAAGAAAAAAAAAAAAAAAAAAAAAAAAAAAAAAAAAAAAAAAAAAAAACTAAAACTAACAGTTCAGTTTGGTCTAGAAAAATCCCTAACCTTGACCCAACAACACCGACCGAACACACTTTCTCGTCTCCATTGAGAACAGAATTGCAATTTTTCTCTTTTCTATAAATTGAGTATTAATTCTACAACTGTTCTCATAGTGTGAAATAATATCCTTATTCTCAGCAATGAATATCTGGAAACAACATCTGCGTTTAAGAACAAACATGACCAAAACGAAAAGATGGATATGAAACCCAAACATCAACGTTTACAATATTAAATTCAAAGCAACATACAAGACCAATTACACATAATAAAATGCAATAGTGTACTCAAACACATTTATGTGGCCCTTGAACAACATTTTAGACACAACTTTTCAGCAACTAATCGAGGCATTTATGTGATACGTTTAATTGCCTAAGGCTCCAGAATGATCCTCCCAAAAATTTTGTTTTCAGCATTCTTTGCCCAAGCATCTTCAGAATTGCTCAACGAGTACTTAGAGTCAATCACTGTCTTCACCTTCCCTTCCTTGACTAACTTGACAAGAAAATCCATATTCTCAGCCTTGCAACTAAAGAGAACTGGAATTAGCAGCTTCTTTGTGAAAGTAAGTTTCTTTAGAGCATAAGCCTTGACGGAACTAAGTGTAGGCTTTACATCAAATATCTTTCCATTTGAAGCCAAATGGGGCTCAAAAGTTGACCAAGAAGTTGGTTCTCCACAGTGAATCACTATGTCATATTTCTTACCAGATGGGCTTTTCAGAGCTTGCCCATCTGGGGTGGTTTGGTCAACAACCTCATCAGCACCTAAGCTCTTGGCAAGGTCAATGTGTTCAGGTGCACAGGTTGCTGTAACATGTGCATTTCCAAGCTTTGCTAGTTGAATTGCATAGTTACCGACACTTTCTGAGCCATTAGTGATGAGAATGTTTGTGGGCTTTTCGGTTCCATCAAGCTTGAGACCCGCAGAGTCGGTGAGTGCTTGGTGAGCCATCAGACCAGCAGACGGAATGCCTGCACCTTCAGCTGCCGAAACTTCTAATGGCCTAATTACTGTCAAGTTCGCCTTAGCCACAGCAAACTCAGCTAGTCCACCTCCATTCTGTCAATGTATAAAATGCAAAGATGGATGTACTTGAATCAATAACTAAGGTGTGTGTATGGTGCTGGTGAAGCATATAATCATCAAGATAAATATAAATTCAGCACAATTGGATTTGCTAATATGCATGCATATGCAATTTCCCAACGTTTCATATATTCCTTAAAGCTCAGACAATTCACCTATAACAGAAAATGATGTATAAATTAAAATCTTCTGTGTTATTTTTAGTGTTTCACATTATGTTCTACCAATAATAATATATCACATGTCCTTTTTTATATATTTAATTCATTTTAAACTTTGGTTATATTATAGAAAAAGAAAGTAAAAAACATGTCATGACAGGATCGGGTTGGTATGTAAAGCATAAAATTTAATACTAAAAGTAGAATATAGAATTTTTATCCGACATGTATATTTTTTGTAAAACTTCTAAGTTGTAACATTAACTATTCATTTTAAAGGTAATCCTCTTCATGAGAATTTTTTTTTAAAAAAATTGTTTTATTCTATAGTTTCCTCTTTTTAATTGGAAACTACACGTCAGAAAGTAGAGGTCATTATTATGAATTTTCCAACACCCTTTCCCTTTAGCCCATAAGAACAATCTTAGAAATTGAAAATAAAATCTCTTATTAACAAGAAAACTTCTTGCACATAATGTGTTACAAACTTTTATTTTTAAAATTGAAAACGTAACTTAAGGTCACATTTTCAGTTTATAATTAAAGTAACACATTGTGTGAAATAAACAATACCCATAAACTAAATTTATGAAACAAGTACGAGGACTTAACAGCAAAACCAAGCATAGCTATGACTTTGTCACCAGGTTTGACATTTTTTACTTCTGATCCAACATCAACGACCTCTCCTCCAATATCAGTACCTATTCCAACAAAGAATATCTTGATCAATAATAAAAAATTAAAAAATAAGAAATAAATTTTATTTAAAAAAAAAAAAAACATTTGAATCAACTTATATATATAATTGAATAATTTTGCAATGCTTCCAGAAAATTTAGAACACACAATTAACTATCATGAAACTTGGACATTCAATTGAATAAATTTAATATACAAGAAAGAAAACTCATTTTTTAGGGTAATACTCCTAATCAGTATTTGATGGTCATAAGTAAGTCAAATAAATTACCATTTATCCAAAACTTAAAAATTTTGGAAAGTAGAAAACTTATAATCATGTAAATATTATTCTAGCATTTTCTTCATATTTGAGTTCAAGATTTCTCTTCAATGAGCAGGTCGAAATTCAATATGGCCTGTTTTGATATATAATAATTACCCTTTCGCCTTAAAAACTCGAGTTGATAAGAACAAAATTGTGTAATTATTTATTCTAACAAAGTCAGTGTTAGAATTCAACATAACAACACAAACTAAAACTTTGAATAGAGAGAAAACTTGAACCTATAGACGTAAATGAATGTATGGAAACACATCACCTATTATGATAATGGTTAAATAGTTACATTTAATTTTTTTTTTCTTACTTGTTTAAACTTTTAGAACAAATTATAATTTATTATTGTATCAGAGAAAGTAATTTGAACTCGAATAATAATGGTTGATTAAATTCACCACAACATAACAGTTTAATCCTATGAGCTCTGAGATACATAGTAAAATCTAGGTAAATGAATTAAAAAAAAAAAAAATACCAGGTATATAAGGTAATTCACGAGGAAACATAGGCTTCACACCGCCCTGCTGAATCACCCAATCAATAGAACTAATACTGGCTGCTTCCACTTTAATCAAAACCTCATCTTTTTTTGGAGTGGGAACTGGGACTTCAACATACTGCACCAGCAATTAAATTATTAGTAAATTAATTGCAATAAAAGTTATATTTTTGTACATTTTTAAGTTTATTTTGATGGACTCATACCCAAAAAACAGAAACAAAATTCCCTCACTTTTTAACCAAGCAGTAAAGCAGACCCAAAACTTACTAAAATGCGCTAATTAATATAGCTTATTATGTAATGCTTTATTGCTCTTGAAAAAAGATGAGAAAAATGAAAGTGACAAGCTCAATGATACAATGTTTCATCAACTCTGCCTTGAAACATTGACTAGTTCTTTAGTTCAAAGGCTTAACCTTAATCAGTCTTCCACTTGATCCTTTCTCAAATTTCAAAAGTGATCTTCAATTTCAACTATAACGTCGAAACATTGCATGTCTTTACTTGAAATTAAGATGAACCATGAAACAAGTAACCAACAAACTAGCAAAGTTTCCAAACCTCCCTTGTGATCAAAAAAGAGAAATTTAAGTGTGTGCACATGGGTATGCACGTTTCCAGCTACTCAATGAATGAATATGGTGACAAGGAAAAAAAAAAAATTCAAATCCTCCAAACTGGGTGACAATAAAACTGAAAACATGATAAACGTTTTTATCATAAAATTAATCATTTTAAACTGTGACGATGAAATAATGAATTTAATTATTTAATCTAACACTCTTCATTCATATGTGTGAGTTTAAACTATCATTGTTAATTAGGACCTAACATGTGGTGATTTTTTAGTGTCTGTTTAGCAAAAATTATTTTAATTTGCTAACTTATTTTAATATTCAGTTTAGTTTTGCTACTGTTCATGGATTTTACTGCACTTTTTGATACTATTTATAAGTCTCATTATATTATTTCAACTAACTTTAACCTTTATTTACAATACTTTTAGCAAAAAATTTTAAGTTTCAGCAAAATAAGCAGATCTTAAACGGACCCTTAAAATGAATGTTAGGTGGAAATAGAATTGGAACTGATAACTTCTTTCTATGACACTATAATAAATTGCTAATTGTCCAAAAAATGATAAAGTTAATCTAATCCAACACATTTTCCTCCATTACATTCTTTTTCTGGAAAAAAAAAAAAAAAGCACAAACTAAACCTTGCATCACTGAAAGTTCTTTGTCAGCCATTACAAGACATTAACATAAAAATTTTCAAACTGTGAATTTGAAAGAACCTCAAACAAAACTTATAAATAAGAGAGAGAGAAGGAAAATTAAAGAAATGGATATGGAAGTAACCTTCAAATCACTGGGTCCTCCACCACAATTAGTGTAATGAACTGCGTGCATAAGCTTGCCTGCCATACTCTCTCTGTTACAGAAGAAAAGCTTAACATGAGTTTGTGTGTGTGTGTATGTGTGAGGTAGGACAAGAAGAGGACTAGATAATAGAGGTTCTCTATTCAAAATTTTTGGGGTGGCTTTATAGTAGAGCGAGAACTTCGGGTAAAATTGGTGAATTGGTGATGGTAAAATTGAGTAAACTAGGATTATTGGATTTTCTTATATAATAACTCCACGCCATTGACTTTGGACTGAGTAGTGTGCAAAAAATGTAATATTGTCCTAATGAGAAGTTCTAGCATGACCATCACAGCAGCTGTGAAACGTAAGAGAATAAGTATTGACATGAAATGAGCCGTAAGATATTAAGATATCAATACGTCTAAGAAGACTCTCAATTTTATTATCTGTAAATAATTACTCAACATTTTTCTGTCCACCAACGGATGCTCTAAAGGCATTAATTTAAAGAATACTGTTAAAAACTTTTTATTGGAAAAAAAATTAATTATTTTGACGACTTTTTATATTTCTACTAAAAATAGTGTTAAAATTTTTCTAAAATGGTTTATTAATAATTATCACAAAGACACCGGTTAACGGAACTATTTTATAAAATTACCACTTTTTCTTTTCACCATTCCCAATCAATCACTTTGACAAGTTTTGATTGAGTGAAAAAAATGGGGAAATCTGTAGTACTATTGATATCAAATAGCTGTTAATTTAATCCCTCTCTGTCTCTCTTTTAATTTTTTATTAAATAGCTTAATCAGCTAGCATATGCTACCATACCGGCAGTAATCCAAAGAGCCACTAGAGGACACAATCTTCACTGATTATCCGTGCATGTTGATTTTTTGATGAACAACTTTGTGCATGTTGTTAAGTCATTGACATTTTCATTTAGACTTAGTGTGCATTTGGATTTGGATGAAAATTATAAATTATTGTACTATTTAATTTATTTTTGCTATTATTTATGGGTTCTACTGCACTTTTTGTACTATTCATGGGCCCCACTGTACTATTTCAACTAACTTTTACCTTTATCTATAGTACTTTCAGCAATAAATTTTCAATTTCAACAAAATAAGTGGTATTCAAACAGACTCCTAGTAAGCAATCAAGTTGTGTGTTTAGAAAAATAAAATAAGGTAAGGTTGCCGGTCATTTAAGATTCGGATAGAAAGGGATTGGTCAAAAAGTGATTTTTGGATCCCAAACTATGTTACAACCTTGAGGTGATATAGTATGAGTAGTTGTTTATCACTTACTCAATAAACCCACAAATTTTTATCCACCACTCACACTCTACCACATCATATTTGTGACAAAAAAGTGCAAAATAATTTGTAATTAATCCTAGAAAAAATTGGTTAGGTTTAAGTTGATCTCTTTGAGTTCAAATGGGATAACATATTTTTCTTTTATAAAATGATGAATTGGCATGGTTTTACAATCTTGGTATTCATTTTTTATGTGGAGGAGATTGTATAACTTGATTTTCTGCCTAGAGGGTTTGGTTTGGACTAGCCCACTATGCATGAACAACCCACCTAATTTGAACACTACATGACTATCCCCGGTACATTAGCGAGGAGAGGAACATTAATGATATATTATTGTGGCAAAAAAGTGTGAAATAATTTGTAATTAATCCTAGAATAATTGGTTGGGTTTAAGTTGATCTCTTTGAGTTCAAATGGGATAACATATTTTTCTTTTATAAAATGATGAACTGGCATGGTTTTACAATCTTGGTATTCATTTTTTATGCGGAGGAGATTGTCTAACTTGATTTTCGGCCTAGAGGGTTTGGTTTGGACTAGCCCCCTGTGCATGAACAACCCACCTAATTTGAACACTACATGACTATCCCCGGTACACTAGCGATGAGAGGAACATTAATGATATATTATTGTGGCAAAAAAGTGTGAAATAATTTGTAATTAATCCTAGAATAATTGGTTGGGTTTAAGTTGATCTCTTTGAGTTCAAATGGGATAACATATTTTTCTTTTATAAAATGATGGACTGACATGGTTTTACAATCTTGGTATTCATTTTTTATGCGGAAGAGATTGTCTAACATGATTTTCCACCTAGAAGGTTTGGTTTGGACTAGTCCACTGTGCATGAACAACCCACCTAATTTGAACACTACATGACTATCCCCGGTACACTAGTGATGAGAGGAACATTAATGATATATTATTGTGGCAAAAAAGTGTGAAATAATTTGTAATTAATCCTAGAATAATTGGTTGGGTTTAAGTTGATCTCTTTGAGCTCAAACGGGATAAAATATTTTTCTTTTATAAAATTATGAACTGGTATGGATTTACAATCTTGGTATTCATTTTTTATGCAGAGGAGATTGTCTAACTTGATTTTCTGCCTAGAAGGTTTGGTTTGGACTTAGCCCACTGTGCATAAGCAACCCGCCTAATTTGAACACAAGAACACTACACAACTATCCCCGATACACTAGCAATGAGAGGAACATCAAAGTTATGATCCAACAACTAATGGTTTGTTTGGATTGAAAGGGAGTGAGGGAGTGAGGGAGAGTAGAGTAGAATAAAGTACGTAGAGTAGATTTGGCTAAAATTAGTCTATTTTGAACCTACTCTACTCCACTCTACTCTCCTTTAATCCAAATGAGTTTTAAGTGAGCTTGTGGTACTACAATTAGCATAAAAGTCAGACAATTAAAACACAAGCTACATTCACATGAAACAATAGACAAAAGTCAAGATCGTTGCCCATGACTAGAGTATGCCAAAATCAATGCCCATCAAAGAGTAACATGTGCGATCGTCAAGTTTTATAAATTTACAGTTTTTCCACCAGAATGAGGTACGAAAAATCCCTATTCTAAAAGAGAGATTTTCCTTTAATAAGGTCACTAACTAAAGCATCAGTAGCCTTCAGAATTACACATCGGTGTCAACAAGATTCACTTTCTCATGTCTTGTATGTACTCCACCATTAGGTGTCTGTTTCCAGGTTAGCCATTCACGTGACCCCTTATTCATCAATTGGCACTAAGCCACCATCACTTCCCTAGAGTGAAAGCTGACATGACTTAGACCACCCAATAAAGGATGTCAAACACACAAACACCCTTGGGTCTCCACAAGCAAGGGATTTACTTCCATGTGAGATGGTGGTTAAATATATTTGATATATGGTATTCTAGTCATGGCTGGTTTGATATAGTTTGACGACTAAGGCAGTAAATTTAAATGATCCTTTTATAATGAAATATCAATTAAATAAATTTATTTAATATTAACCAAAATAAGGTTAATTCGATAAATTGAATTCCTAATTTGATGAATTAATTAACCAAACCAAGATTAATTTTATATAGAGAATCAAATATATATATATCATAGTTCACGCATAAAACTTCTCAAACTAACTATTCAAGAGGGATAGAGATTGCTCGATGTATAGCCAAATAAGAGATTAGTGGGTGACTAATGTTAACAACTTACCATGTAGAATACCCGTTTATGAAAATTAAAATTTTAAGTAATTCGAAAAAATTAATTATCATTGATGACTCGAGATATTTACAAAATTTTATTTTTCAAATAGTTCAGGTTTCAATCGGTCCATGTTAGGTATGGTTCTGTGTGCTTGTATGATGGTATATGGTAGTACTGAAAAGGCTATGGTAGTATTGGTAGTGTAAGTAGTATAAGTGCATATGGCCTATATCAGTAAGTGCATAAGTGCCTATATCAGGTACGTGTATGTGACAGACTTGTAGTGTATAGTGTAAAGGGGGAATTGTGATGTCATGGGTTAAACGAGTTAGTTAGTCAGTCCAGGATAGTTAGAAGTTAGTTAGAGGACTGTGATGTCATTGACAGCTGGAAGTTGGTGTATAAGAGGAGAGGCTATTGTATACTGAAAATGCAAGCAAGCAAATACCATCTGAAGCCAATTCTTTTTCCTTTCTCTTTCTTTGTTTTCCTTTCTCTTTCTCTGTTTCTTTTTCCTCAATTCTTGGAGCCCCAGCTGACCTCGAATCCAGCTACACTCAACCTTAACAGTCTAATATTTTAGAAATTCTATAATAAGAGGGAAATTTTTTGAATAACCATTTAAAAGAAACCAATAATTAATATAAAATTGGGATCTTTCTATAATATGGGATAAGATCTTTTCATAAAGGGATGCGGGCTTTTAATAAAAGGGCCTTGGGCCTAGTAGCCACTAGGATGTCACTTAGCCGCAAGAAAATTTTGGGTCATTAAAGAACCCTCATTATAAGGTTGAATCGCATTCTTGTACTATAGCCACGTGTCACTTGACCATAAAATACCCTCAGCAACTACCAATCACGTTCTCCTATAATGTTTTAACTCAATTGGTATGTGCTGCCAATCAAAAACACATGCTATATAGAAGTTGCTCAATCTTTTAATAAAGAAAAAAAAAAGGTATAAGCTAGCCATGGCTTTCTATAAGCATATCTTCATTTTGTCTTTGGTTTTAGCATTGCCACTCAAGCATGGAAATGAGGCTAGCAGCTCGCCACATTTTGGATGCAACTCCGGCATTGACAAAGCCAACAATCCCAACTTTGGTCAAGCCCTCAAACTCAATGCCACAATTGCCAAGCAGTACGAACCCAACATTTTAAGCTACCGGGAGCCAGAAAAAAAAAAAAAACATTCATATATTATTAAAAAACTAGTCGCTAACCCGTGCGATGCACGGGATAGTTAAACAAAATTTATACACATTCACTTTTATTGGTACAATCATTTGAAAATAATTCTAACTAATACCCAAATGTAAGAGACGTATTGACTTACTATTTAAAGTAGCCTTCTGAAGAATTTACACATATTGTGTAACTGAGCCTTAATTTCTCATCAACAATAAAAACATGGAAATTCAAAACATGGAAAGAAAATAAAAATTACAACAATTAATTCCATTATCTTTCATGCTATACTTTGTAATTGTACGGAATTAAGTCAACTCAATTTAAGTAGTTGTAATAAAATTGGCTTCTACTATTCTCTATTCTATAGAGATATGAACATATTGGATTTCTCAAACAATTATCGGTATTGCAATAAAATGATTTATTATTGAAAATAAAAAACAAAGAAAATCTGTCTATAGCTTAAGAAACACAATATAATAAAATTAAAGAGATAAAATTTTCAGAGGACAAAATATTATAGATAATTTTAAAAACAGATTATACACTTAAAAGGGTTAGTAATTTATAGCATTTATCCCCCACTATTAGTATACAGATACCAAGTGCGGTCGTCGTAACCCTTTGAAAGAACCTTTCCAAATTGGACTCTATAAAAAAAAAAAAAAAAAAAACACCTAATTAACAAAATTGATCCAAAAGGGTCTAAAAAGCACACAAAATCAATTCAAAAAACAAAAATATGAGACAAAGTAATTACTTTCTGTTGCCAATGAAATTGTCTTTTGTATTACTGTTCCAAACTGCAACACTTATCTCTCTAAGGCCTTCAATTAACGAAAACACAAACTTCTCTTGAAATACCGGAGTATTATGACCATCTATACACACACACACACACAAAACAAAATTAGCATAACTCACTATAACTCTATAGAAGCCTCAAAAATATAAAGAGAAATTAAAGGGGTTGAATTTGATATTTACGTTTGGAGAGGGAGAGTTTGCAGAAACTGTGGCTTTATATTTATTAAATTGAGAGAGAGGTAAGGTGGCTAGGGTTTTGAGGGTAAGGTTGCTAGGGTTTTGAGATTTGAGAGAGGGGTAAGGTGGCTAGGGTTTTGAGGGTAAGGTTGCTAGGGTTTTGAGGTGTTATAATGTTTTTATTTTTATTTATTATTTTTTAAATATTGTGTTGACGTGGAAAATTGTGGTGCTAGCAGAGGTTTCGGTTATATATATATATATATATATATATATATATAGATTATAAATATTCAAAATTGTTATTTCTAAATATATTAGAGATGCAATCATTTACCAACAGGAAAAAAACAAAAAATAAATAATGTTTTTTTTTTTTTTTTTTAATACTAGACTGGCTATGATTTTGTTGTTGTTGTTGTTGTTGTTGAAGTTAGAGTATTCACAGTAGTGGTGCTAAAAATTTTAGTTTTTAGCACCTCAAAAAGCTACTCTATCTATTTTACCACCTCACTTTACAATACATCCAATATCAAATGTTCTATTTTTTTTTATCACTTCATCTAAAATAACATAAAAAACTCATAAAAATAATAAAAGAAGAGAGAGAATTTGATTTTTTTAATTAAAGGAAGAAATATAATCTTAATAAAATATTTTATTTTATTTTTGACTCAAACAAAAAGGGTTGACCCTTGACCCATCCTATTTTTTTCGGGTCAACTTGACCTGACCCAACTAACTTGTGAATTGTCCCTTTTAAAAATTTTTATTTTTTATGGTAAAATACTAATAAAATTAAGACATAGTTGGTTTACTTTTTTGTTATGGGCTTTACATTGCAAAACCCAAACTCAATTAATAAATATAAATGCACATGATTTTGTTTTCAAATAAAAATAATTTTTTTTTGAATTACGCTATTAAAAAAATGTATTTATATTTAATGCCATTCAAATATAATGGTCTTAAGAAAACAATTGAGACTTTTATTTTGTTGCATGCAAACAAATTGAAAGATGATGATTAAGGCATTTTTCTTGCTTCAATAACGCGATAAGTAAAGATTTTTAGATATTAAAGGACAAAGCATATATCAAGATAATTTAGTTGCAGTAAACTTAACACATATATTTGAAATTATAGACATGTATGAAAAGTATTCATAGTGTAAAAAGAGTAAACCCGAAGTATATCAATGAAATTATGTACAAATTATAGATACTTAGGCATGTTTTCTAACAGTTGATAGCCAAAAATAAAAGGCTTTTAAAAATAGAAGATGATATTTTTTGGAGTGTATATTGCTTATCAATAACATAATATGACCATGTTTAAATAAGTTTACAATCAAATTTTGATGTATATTTTAATAGAGTGCCAATTACAGTGTATCAAACACAACTATTAGATTATTTTTCAAGATATTAGATTAGTTTTAAAGTTTTTAATTTTTTTATATGTTTTTATTCTTTGTCAAATTACCTGGCCAATTAGTTATTTGTAATTTTGTTTTATATTTTGGAATATTAATATTGTGTAGTAGTGAAACTTGTTTATTTATTTTAATTTTAGATTTTCAAAGAGTAGACTAGTCTCCTTTGTGTTTGTGCTATTTATTTTGATTAGAAATGTTAGGATTTGTATAATTTAATAATTAACGATCAAGTATTAATTTGTTAACCTGAGCTCTTTCTTGATATGGGTCGTGAATTCAAACCAAGTTATGTATTTCACACCAAGTAATTTGCTACATGATTTACCAAGTCGCAAATAAATATATTTTTTTCAATAAAAAAATTCATGTGAAAAATATGGGTTGACCCAATCCAACCCGCAACCCGATTGACCCGGCTTGTTTTTAACCTACTTAAAATTACTCTTTTATTTATTTATTTATTTATTTTTTACCCGAACCAATTTTCAACCTGAACCTTGCCCGACCCAACCTACCCGTTTGCCACCTCTACTTCTAGTTGACCTAATAATTTGAGTTATTCTAGAATCACAACCAATTACACATCAATTTTCACCACCGCACACCCTTGGTACGATGGTCACTTCACAAGTATAAGTGCTTGTGGAGGGTGGAGGGCAAGGGTTGGGGTTCAAGTCTCCAAGAGAGAGATTTACACATATATACACTTAGATTAGGCTAGAATAGAATTCTATCTTGTATCAAAAAAAAAAAATTACACATCAATTTTCACAACTATTTAATGTGATAGACTGTAATTGGTTGCTTATTATTTTCACATGGGCCCACCATATTTTTTCTACTACTCACAGTTAGCCATATCAAATAGTTGTGAAAATAAATGTAAAACTGATTGTGGTTTTAGAATTTAGTTTCTCATAAATAAGGGGGAACTAATAGACATTTTAAATTGCCAAATACTTCCCTTAAAAAAATAATAATAATAAAAAGTCCCAAAATACTAATTACACTCAGCCCAATAGTGAAAATCCCACTTCCCACCGAGCTAGGATCCCCATGAAATTAGACTCAATTCAAGACAAATTCTTGATCTGGGCTTTAGTAATTCATGAAGAGCCCAAGAAAGAGTGGGAAGAATCCCATTAAATATTGGTTATATCTGAGGTAGAGGGAGTCACACTATGGCTAAGCAAAAGCACCGGCCCAAAGAGAAAAATAAAAGAGTGCAATGAAGAAGATGAAGTTGTTAATACGAATTTGTGAGAGCTTGTTGATAGAGCTCAATTAAAAAATTTTAGTGGGAAAAAAAGCCAAAACAGATGTATAAAAAAAAAAAAAAAACAAACAAACAAATGAGAATTAATAGAAAAAGAAGATAATAACTCAACCAAAAAAAAAAAAAAAAAACAAGAAGAAGAAGAAGAAGACAAATGTTTCCAAAAGGGTGGAACTTTTTGTTCCTCCTTTTCTCTCTAATTTTCTCCTGGTTTTGGCATATTGCATATTGGTGGGCTTGGAGAGAAAACCCTAAGGCCTCACTAGTTTTCTCTCATATTTTCTCCCACAACCAAACACATGAAAATATTATTTTATCTCTACTTTTCTCTTTCACTTTTCCATCTCTCCCAAAATCACCCCAGCCAAACCTAAAACTTAGATAATCCGCCCATAACAGACAAATATGCAGAAATATATCATATGAAAGAAGTTTAAGGGATTTCTACCAAGGGTAGGGCTTAACTTCAGTGCACTCGCACCAACACAATATGAACACGTCAACCATTTCCTTCTAACAACATTAAAAAAAAAAAAAAAAAAAAAAAAAAAAAAAAAAAATGGCAGACGCTTCAAATGCTTCAAAGGATCAAGTTAAGTTTGTACAATTATAAAATTGAACTATGAAATGGACCCATCGATAGTTTTCTCAATATATATATATAGACGATGGGCTAATATATAATGTGCCCTACGTGAGTTGAAGCCATTCGTCTAACTTGGCTTATAATTGAAGTTGCAACCAATCCAAGAGAAGAAGGTAAACTATTTAACCAATCCTTTCTAAACCATTCCGTGGAGACAACTCATTAACTTCACAATTTTGCTTTAAAAATCTTTAAGAGTCTTCAAAGTTCATACACATTCTCTCTATAAAAACCCAATTGGTATGTGCTGCTACTAAAAAACACATGCTATATAGAAGTTGCTCAATCTTTTAATTGAGAAAAAAAGAAGAACGTATAAGCTAGCCATGGCTTTCTATAAGCATATCTTCATTTTGTCTTTGGTTTTAGCATTGCCACTCTCAAGCATGGAAATGAGGCTAGCAGCTCGCCACATTTTGGATGCAACTCCAGCATTCACAAAGCCAAAAATCCCAGCTTTGGTCAAGCCCTCAAACTCAATGCCACAATTGCCAGGCACCCAAAATCCCTCTCGGCGTTTCTGGCACTACACCAAAGGATCCGAGTTCCATGTCTGCCGACTCTGCAGAAAGCCACATTCCCAGCTATCACTAAGGGCCTAATCAACATTGCAGTAACCAATAAGGGTACATTTGGTACACTGTAATAACTTCTGTAATGGAATAGTTATTCATATGTAATATCAATTCGGTCATTTGGTTGCATCTTTACTACATGGATTAGTTATTACATTTAAATAACTATTCTTTAAGTTGAAGAATAGCTATTCCTCTTTAAAATGGATGTAATAGCTATTCCTTAGTGTATATAATAGGTTTTAAAATTAATATATTTCTAAAAATATAAACTTTCCTTATACATCATCTTTTACAAGCTTTCCATATGTAACAACCAAACTTATGAATAGTAATAGTTATTCCATTACAATGTTTTTTATTTCCAGTAATAAAGATTACTATTCCTAATGTAATTTACATTCAGTGTACCAAACGTACCCTAAGTTTGCCAAAAACACATATGCATGCAGTTCTCAAAGAGTCAAAGTGACACTACCTTTCGAAGTCATATATAGTTTACTTCTAAAATAGATGACTCTGGATGTGAGGGAGTGGTACAAGTCCTTCTATCCTTGCATGGTTTGTTGCTATACTATTCGGGTTGTCCCCAGTTAGTGTATGTACACTTGCTACAAATAATTATTCAAATAAAATAAGTCATTTTATGCGCGATATTTTTCATTTCTTGAAAAGTTTTCCTCCATTGTGAATTTGGACCGGATTTGTGAATTTTAGGCCTTTGGGAATTTGACATATGTGTGTATATATATATATATATATATATATAATATATATATATTTTTTGGATGTAAATTACAAAAACCTATCTTAAGATTTGGAGAAGTTGTTCCTCCCTTAAACTTAAAAAAATGACACTTTGGTCTCCAATTATTTGAGATTTTGAAGAAATCAATAAATTAATCATTTTATAATAAAAGTAACATAATATTCTAATTTTTGAAAAAATTCCATTTAACCAAACCTAGCCATAGTTAGTGAAAGATTTTAAGATTAAATATTATTTTTCTTGTCATCAAACCTAAAAAAAAAAAAAAAAAAAACAATTCCTATTGCAACTCCTAGTAGATCTACAGGCCATGTACCTCTAGTAATTCTCTCTTTCCCTCTGAAATTCTTACAGTACTACTACACAAACAATTCACCAATTTTTCAAAATTTAAAATATTCTATTACTAGTATTAACAAAATGATTAATTCATTGATTTCCTTCAAAACTTAAGGGATGGAAGTGTCATTTCCCTTAAGTTAAGGGTCAAAGTATCACTTTCCTAAACTAAAAAGGAAAGTTTTTGCAAGTTACCCTTGTTTATAATATTCAGTTTCCAATTTTAGGCTAGAATTTTTTTTTTTTTTTTGAAAGTATATTTTATAGACTCAATGTGATTGATAGGAAAATTCAAGCATACTTAGGCCCAAACTAAAAAAGATCAAACATAAGGCCCAATAACACTAAAAGAGCCCAACAAGAAGGCTAGAAATTGATTGGCCCTAATTAAATTGAATTGCCCCAATTTACACCCTTTTGACTTGGGGCCCACTTCACTTGTTCAGTGTCAACGTAAACAGGGATGACAAAAATTCCCCGGCCAAAATGGCCCATTAGCATTAATTTTTGAAATATTTAGCAACAGAGCACTGTTTCGGAAATAATTAGGGAAATACCACTTTTTCTGGTACTCGAGCATGGTGAGCTCGAGTACCATCTTTTCATTGGTCAAACATCTTCTCAAAAAAAAAAAAAAACGCCACTATAGGGCCCGAAAACGTCACTATAGGGATTAAAAACGCCACTATAGGGCCCCTTGAACCCGTTATGGGGACTTATAAAAAATTTTGCAGGAAAACGCCGCTATAGGGCCAAAAACGTCACTATAGGGCTTAAAAACGCCACTATAGGGCCCCTTGAACCTGTTATGGGGACTTATAAAAAAAATTTTGCAGGAAAACGCCGCTATAGGGCCCGAAAACGTCACTACGGGCCCCTTAACCTGGTATGGGGGCTTAAAAACGCCGCTATAGGGCCCGAAAACGTCACTATAGGGCTTAAAAACGCCACTATAGGGCTCCTTGAATATGGGGCGACGGTGGATTAAAAAAACATGGTACTCGAGCTCACCAAGCTCGAGTACCAGAAAAAGTGGTATTTCCCTAATTATTTCCGAAACAGTGCTCTGTTACTAAATATTTCAAAAATTAATGCTAATGGGCCATTTTGGCCAAAATTCCCCTTAACCTGCAATGCTCCGAATGTGTGTGTATATATATATGTTTTTTGTTTAATAAATATTTAAAATATATATAATTTATTTTTTTATACCTATCCTCTTGTAATAAATTTTTGTACATATTCTATTGCCATCCCCAAAACATTTTTTTTCCCCTTTCCTTTTGCACTCTTGTTGTTGTTATTTTCATTTCTCTTTCATATTTATCTCATTAATGTTAAAACCACTTCATTTGGAATGGTAAAGTACCTCAACCTGCCCCCTTGCCTTCTGACCTGTCTCACTCCCATCCCAAAGTGATCTTGCTTTGTCCGTGGCCATTCCTAAATTTGTAAATATTCAATTTTAGGCCCCTTTTTTTTTTGTTGAAAATATATATTTTCTAGGTTGATTAGAGAACTAGCATTAGGGGGTGTAAACACCTCCTAGTTGCTATTTTACAACTCAAGACACTCAAAACCCACTTCATCTAGGTTATATACCTAAAAAAATTTGTAACCTTGCTAAGGTTGCATATATGCAACCTTACTGTTCATGGGTTGTAAAGAGAAAAAAAAAAAAAAAATAATCTTGTAGTTATGTGTGAAGAGAAAAAGATAGTGGGAGGAAAGAGAGAGAAGATTACTTTTTATTATTTTATTAGGTAGTTTATATTATTTATTGGGTTGTATGTAAAAATAAGAGCTTGGATGTTGGATGAATTGTAAAATGAGTTGGTAAAATAGATAAAGTGGTGTTTGAAGATGCAAAAATATATATATATATATATATTTACATCCTCAGATGCTAGTGCTCTTATAATTGATCGCAAAATTCAGATCTGGATTTAATTTTAGAAACTTTAAGTCCAACTTTATATGAAACAATAAAAGGCCGACAACACTAAAAGAGCCCAACAAGAATGCTCGAAATTGACTGGCCCTGATTGAACATTAACTCGCAATACTGTATAGTGTACAAGGTTTTTTTTTTTTTTTTTTTTTTTGTTATATTTGATGATTTTTTTTCTTTGATGAATCTGTTCACAGGTTTTCTACATACCGAATGTGTGTGTATATATATGTTTTGGTTTTGTTTTTTTTATTTTTTTTATTTTTTTTTAAGAAACGATATATATATTTTAGTTAAACATATAATTTAAAATTATATATATTATTCTATGATTTATATTTTGTACATATTATATCTCAAAACACTTTTTATTTTTTTATTTTAACAATCATGATTACTTTCATTTCTACCTCATTAATGCGAAGCCACCTCATTTAGGATGACAAAATACCTCCAACCTACCCTCTTGTCATCTAACTAGTCTCGCTCTTGCCCTGAAGTGAGGAGGGGCAAGGACAAGCTAGGCACCTATAATCCAAACCCCACCTTGTTAGTTGCCAAAGTTTTTGTACTACCACAAAAAATACACAATTTTTGCCATAATTTTTCTAGACTATGATTACTTGTCACTTTCACATGAACCTAATAATTTTTTTTTTCCAATCACAGTCAACTACATAAGGTAGTTGTGGAAAAAATTGTGCATTTTTTCTAGTACTTTATTTTGCCATCCCCAGGCTAAATTAAGCTAAAAAACTAACAATTCGGTTTGGTCTAGAAAAATCCCTAACCCTAACCCAACAACACCGACCGAACACACTTGCTCATCTCCACTGAGGCCAGAATTGCAATTTTTCTTTTTCTATAAATTGAGTATTAATTCTACAAATGTTCTCATAGTTTGAAATAGTATCCTTATTCCCAGCAATGAATCTCTGGGAGCAACATCTGCTTTTAAGAACAAACATGACCAAAACGAAAAGATGGATAAGAAACCCAAACATCAACGTTTACAATATTGAACTCAAAGCAACATACAAGACAGATTACACATAATAAAATGCAATAGTGTACTTAAACACATTTATGTGGCCCTTGAACAACATTTTAGACACAACCTTTCAGCAACTAATTGAGGCATTTATGTGATATGTTTTATTGCCTAAGGCTCCAGAATGATCTTCCCAAAAATTTTGTTTTCAGCATTCTTTGCCCAAGCATCTTCAAAATTGCTCAACGAGTACTTAGAGTCAATCACTGTCTTCACCTTCCCTTCCTTGACTAACTTGACAAGAAAATCCATATTCTCAGCCTTGCAACTAAAGAGAACTGGAATTAGCAGCTTCTTTGTGAAAGTAAGTTTCTTTAGAGCATAAGCCTTAACGGAACTAGGTGTAGGCTTTGCATCAAATATCTTTCCATTTGAAGCCAAATGGGGCTCAAAAGTTGACCAAGAAGTTGGTCCTCCACAGTGAATCACTATGTCATATTTCTTACCAGATGGGCTTTTCAGAGCTTGCCCATCTGGGGTGGTTTGGTCAACAACCTCATCAGCACCTAAGCTCTTGGCAAGGTCAATGTGTTCAGGTGCACAGGTTGCTGTAACATGTGCATTTCCAAGCTTCGCTAGTTGAATTGCATAGTTACCAACACTTTCTGAGCCATTAGTGATGAGAATGTTTGTGGGCTTTCCGGTTCCATCAAGCTTGAGACCCGCAGAGTCGGTGAGTGCTTGGTGAGCCATCAGACCAGCAGACGGTATGCCTGCACCTTCAGCTGCCGAAACTTCTAATGGCCTAATTACTGTCAAGTTCGCCTTAGCCACAGCAAACTCAGCTAGTCCACCTCCATTCTGTCAATGTATAAAATGCAAAGATGGATGTACTTGAATCAATAACTAAGGTGTGTGTATGGTGCTGGTGAAGCATATAATCATCAAGATAAATATAAATTCAGCACAATTGGATTTGCTAATATGCATGCATATGCAATTTCCCAACATTTCATATATTCCCTAAAGCTCAGATAATTCACCCATAACAGAAAATGATGTATAAATTAAAATCTTCTGCCTTATTTTTAGTGTTTCACTTTATGTTCTACCAATTATAATATATCACATGTCATTTTTTATAGATTTAATTCATTTTAAACTTTGGTTATATTATAAAAAAAGAAAGTAAAAAACATGTCATGACAAGTTCAGGTTGGTATGTAAAGCATAATATTTAATACTAAAAGTAGAATATAGAATCTTATCCGACATGTATATTTTTTGTAAAACTTCTAAGTTGTAACATTCACTATTCATTTTATAGGTAATCCACGTCATGAGATTTTTTTTTAAAATTGTTTTATTCTATAGTTTCCTCTTTTTAATTGGAAACTACACGTCATGAAGTAGAGGTCATTATTATGAATTTTCCCACACCCTTTCCCTTTAGCCCATAAGAACAATCTTAGAAATTAAGAATAAAATCTCTTATTAACAAGAAAACTTCTTGCACATAATGTGTTACAAACTTTTATTTTTAAAATTGAAAACATAACTTAAAGTCACATTTTCAGTTTATAATTAAAGTAACACACTGCGTTAAATAAACAATACCCATTAACAAAATTAGTGAAACAAGTATGAGGACTTAACAGCAAAACCAAGCATAGCTATGACTTTGTCACCAGGTTTGACATTTTTGACTCCTGATCCAACGTCAACGACCTCTCCTCCAATATCAGTACCTGTTCCAACAAAGAATATCTTGATCAATAATAAAAAATTAAAAATTAAAAAATAAATTTTATTTAAAAAAAAAAAAAAAACATTTGAATCAACTTATATATATAATTGAATAATTTTGCAATGCTCCAGAAAATTTAGAACACACAATTAACTATCATGAAACTCGGACATTCAATTGAATAAATTTAATATACAAGAAACAAATCTAATTTTTTAGGCTAATACTCCTAATCAGTATTTGATGGTCATAAGTAAGTCAAATAAATTACCATTTATCCAAAACTTAAAAATTTTGGAAAGTAGAAAACTTATAATCATGTAAATATTATTCTAGCATTTTCTTCATATGTGAGTTCAAGATTTCTCTTCAATGAGCAGGTCGAAATACAATATGGCCTGTTTTGATATATAATAATTACCCTTTCGCCTTAAAGACTCGAGTTGATAAGAAGTGAGAACAAAATTGTGTAATTATTTGTTCTAACAAAGTCAGTGTTAGAATTCAACATAACAACACAAACTAAAACTTTAAACTGAGAGAAAACTTGAACCTATAGACGTAAATGAATGTATGGAAACACATCACCTATTATGATAATGGTTAAATAGTTACATTTAATTTTTTTTTTTCTTACTTACTTAAACTTTTAGAACAAATTATAATTTATTATTGTATCAGAGAAAGTAATTTGAACTCAAATAATAATGGTTGATTAAATTCACCATAGCATAACAGTTTAATCCTATGAGCTCTGAGATACATAGTAAAATCTAGGTAAATGAATAAAAAAAACAAAAAAATACCAGGTATATGAGGTAATTCACGAGGAAACATAGGCTTCACACCGCCCTGCTGAATCATCCAATCAATAGGACTAATACTGGCTGCTTCCACTTTAATCAAAACCTCATCTTTTTTTGGAGTGGGAACTGGGACTTCAACATACTGCACCAGCAATTAAATAATTAGTAAATTAATTGCAATAAAAGTTATATTTTTGTACATTTTTAAGTTTATTTTGATGGACTCATACCCAAAAAACAAAAACAAAATTCCCTCACTTTTTAACCAAGCAGTAAAGCAGACCCAAAACTTACTAAAATGCGCTAATTAATATAGCTTATTATGTAATGCTTTATTGCTCTTGAAAAAAGAGGAGCAAAATGAAAGTGGCAAGCTCAATGATACAATGTTTCATCAACTCTGCCTTGAAACATTGACTAGTTCTTTAGTTCAAAGGCTTAACCTTAATCAGTCTTCCACTTGATCCTTTCTCAAATTTCAAAAGTGATCTTCAACTTCAACTATAACGTCGAAACATTGCATGTCTTTACTTGAAATTAAGATGAACCATGAAACAAGTAACCAACAAACTAGCAAAGTTTCCAAACCTCCCTTGTGATCAAAAAAGAGAAATTTCAGTGTGTGCACATGGGTATGCACGTTTCCAGCTACTCAATGAATGAATATGGTGACAAGGAAAAACAAAAAAAAGTCAAATCCTCCAAATTGGGTGACAATAAAACTGAAAACATGATAAACGTTTTTATCATAAAATTAATCATTTTAAACTGTGACGATGAAATAATGAATTTAATTATTTAATCTAACACTCTTCATTCATATGTGTGAGTTTAAACTATCATTGTTAATTAGGACCTAACATGTGGTGATTTTTTAGTGTCTGTTTAGCAAAAATTATTTTAATTTGCTAACTTATTTTACTATTCAGTTTAGTTTTGCTACTGTTCATGGATTTTACTGCACTTTTTGATACTATTTATAAGTCTCATTATATTATTTCAGCTAACTTTAACCTTTATCTACAATACTTTTAGCAAAAAATTTTAAGTTTCAACAAAATAAGCAGATCTTAAACGGACCCTTAAAATGAATGTTAGGTGGAAATAGAATTGGAACTGATAACTTCTTTCTATGACACTATAATAAATTGCTAATTGTCCAAAAAATGATAAAGTTAATCTAATCCAACACATTTTCCTCCATTACATTCTTTTTCTGGAAAAAAAAAAAAAAAAAAGCACAAACTAAGGGCCCGTTTGGTTATAGAGTTCAAAAATGATTGTTTAAAAAGATGTGAAAATTGTAGTTTAAAAAGTGTTATTGAAATATATGTTTTTAGTGTTTATAAAACAAAAAAATGTGTTTGGTATCATGGTTTAAATAACATGTTTCAGTGTTCAAAAACATAAAATATGTGTTTGGTATGTGTGTGTTAGATGGTAAAAAAAAGCTGAATAAAGTACAAAATAAATATTTTTTAAATCAGCAAAGTACAAAAAAAATATAAAATATTGTTTAAAAGCTGACCGGTACTGTTCACTGTGTGTGAAAAAGCTGACCGGTACTGTTCACCTTAATTACGAAAATGCCACTCAGCAATGTTTTTTGTTGTTCAAAATCACTCCCAAGCTGATTTCAAAAACTATTGTTTGAAACATATGTTTTGAGCAATATTTTTTAAACAATACTTTTTGAAATCAATGACCAAACATACTTTTTTTGTTTTTGAACAATATTGTTTAGTGTTTAAACACTAAACAATATGTTTTGAAATCAATAACCAAACACCCTCTAAACCTTGCATCACTGAAAGTTCTTTGTCAGCCATTACAAGACATTAACATAAAAATTTTCAAACTTTGAATTTGAAAGAACCTCAAACAAAACTTATAAATAATAGAGAGAGAAGGAAAATTAAAGAAATGGATATGGAAGTAACCTTCAAATCACTGGGACCTCCACCACAATTAGTGTAATGAACTGCGTGCATAAGCTTGCCTGCCATACTCTCTCTGTTTACAGAAGAAAAGCTTAACGTGAGTTTGTGTGTGTGTGTGTGTATGTGTGAGGTAGGACAAGAAGAGGACTAGATAATAGAGGTTCTCTATTCAAAATTTTTGGGGTGGCTTTATAGTAGAGCGAGAACTTCGGGTAAAAATGGTGAATTGGTGATAGTAAAATTGAGTAAACTAGGATTATTGGATTTTCTTATATAATAACTCCACGCCATTGACTTTGGACTGAGTAGTGTGCAAAAAATGTAATATTGTCCTAATGAGAAGTTCTAGAATGACCATCACAGCAGCTGTGAAACCTAAGAGAATAAGTATTGACATGAAATGAGCCGTAAGATATTAAGATATCAATACATCTAAGAAGACTCTCAATTTTATTATCTGTAAATAATTACTCAACATTTTTCTGTCCACCTACGGATGCTCTAAAGACATTAATTTAAAGAATATTGTTAAAAACTTTTTATTGGAAAAAAACAATTAACTATTTTGATGATTTTTTATGTTTCTACTAAAAATAGTGTTAAAACTTTTCTAAAATGGTTTATTAATAATTATCACAAAGGCACTGTTAACGGAACTATTTTATAAAATTACCACCTTTTCTTTTCACCATTCCCAATCAATCACTTCAACAAGTTTTGATTGAGTGAAAAAATGGGGAAATCTGCAGTACTATTGATATCAAATAGCTGTTAATTTAATCCCTCTCTATCTCTCTTTTAATTTTTTATTAAATTGCTTAATCAGCTAACATATGCTACCACACCGGCTATGATCCAAAGAGCCACTAGAGGACACGATCTTCAATGATTATTTGTGCATGTTGTTTTTTTGATGAACAACTTTGTGCATGTTGTTAAGCCATTGACATTTTCATTTAGACTTAGTGTGCGTTTGGATTTGGATGAAAATTATAAATTATTGTGCTATTTAATTTATTTTTGCTACTATTTATGGATCCTACTGCACTTTTTGGTACTATTCATGAGCCCTACTGTACTATTTCAACTAACTTCTATCTTTATTTACAGTACTTTCAACAAAAAGTTTTAAGTTTCAGTAAAATAAGTGGTATTCAAACAAACTCCTAGCAAGCAATCAAGTTGTGTGTTTAGAAAAATAAAATTAGGTAAGGTTACCGGTCATTTTAGATTCGGATAGAAAGGGATTGTTCAACAAGTGATTTTTGGATCCCAAACTATGTCACAACCTTGAGGTGATATAGTATGAGTAGTTGTCTATCACTTACACAATAAACCCATAATTTTTTATCCACCACTCGCACTCTACCACATCATATTTGTGACAAAAAAGAGCAAAATAATTTGTAATTAATCCCAGAAAAAATTGGTTGGGTTTAAGTTGATCTCTTTGAGTTCAAATGGGATAACATATTTTTCTTTTATAAAATGATGAATTGGCATGGTTTTACAATCTTGGTATTCATTTTTTATGTGGAGGAGATTGTCTAACTTGATTTTCCGCCTTGAGGGTTTGGTTTGGACTAGCCCACTGTGCATGAACAACCCACCTAATTTGAACACTACATGACTATCCCCGGTACACTAGCGGGGAGAGGAACATTAATGATATATTATTGTGGCAAAAAGTGTGAAATAATTTGTAATTAATCCTAGCATAATTGGTTGCGTTTAAGTTGATCTCTTTGAGTTCAAATGGGATAACGTATTTTTCTTTTATAAAATGATGAACTAGCATGGTTTTACAATCTTGGTATTCATTTTTTATGCAGAGGAGATTGTCTAACTTGATTTTCCGCCTAGAGGGTTTGGTTTGGACTAGCCCCCTGTGCATGAACAACCCACCTAATTTGGATACTACATGACTATCCCCGGTACACTAGCAATGAGAGGAACATTAATGATATATTATTGTGGCAAAAAAGTGTGAAATAATTTGTAATTAATCCTAGAATAATTGATTGGGTTTAACCTACTCTACTCCACTTTACTCTCCTTTAAACCAAATGGGTTTTAAGTGAGCTCGTGGCACTACTATTAGCATAAAAATCAGACAATTAAAACACAAGCTACATTCACATAAAACAATAGACAAAAGTCAAGATCCTTGCCCATGACTAGAGTATGCCAAAATCAATGCCCATTAAAGAGTAACATGTGCGATTGTCAAGTTTTATAAATGTACAGTTTTTCCACCAAAACGAGGTACGAAAAATCGCTATTCTAAAAGAGAGATTTTCCTTTAATAAGGTCTCTAACTAAAGCATTAGTAGCCTTTAGAATTACACATCGGTGTCAGCAAGATTCACTTTCTCATGTCTTGTATGTACTCCACCATTAGGTGTCGGTTTCCAGGTTAGCCATTCACGTGACCCCTTATTCATCAATTGGCACTAAGCCACCATCAATTCCCTAGAGTGAAAGCTCACATGGCTTAGACCACCCAATAAAGGATGTCAAACACCCTTGGGTCTCCACAAGCAATGGATTTACTTCCATGTGACATGGTGGTTAAATATATTTGATACATGGTATTCTAGTCACGGCTGGTTTGATATAGTTTGACGCCTAAGGCAGTAAATTTAAATGATCCTTTTATAATGAAATATCAATTAAATAAATTTATTCAATATTAACCAAAATAAGGTTAATTCGATAAATTGAATTCCTAATTTGATGAATTAATTAACCAAACCAAGATTAATATTATATAGAGAATCAAATATATATATATATATATATCATAGTTCAAGCATAAAACTTCTCAAACTAACTATTCAGAGAGGGACAGAGATTGCTCAATGTATAGCCAAATAAGAGATTAGTGGGTGACTAATGTTAACAACTTACCATGTAGAATACTAGTTTATGAAAATTAAAATTTTAAGTAATTCAAAAAAATTAATTATCATTGATGACTCGAGATATTTACAAACTTTTATTTTTCAAATAGTTCAGGTTTCAATTGGTCTATGTTAGGCATGGTTCTGTGTGCTTGTATGATGGTATATTGTATACTGTGTGCTTGTATGTCGGTATATGGTAGTATTGAAAAGGCTATGGTAGTATTGGTAGTGTAAGTAGTATAAGTGCATAAGGCCTATATCAGTAAGTGCATAAGTGCCTATATCTGGTACATGTATGTGACAGACTTGTAGTGTATAGTGTAAAGGGGGAATTGTGATGTCATGGGTTAAACGAGTTAGTTAGTCAATCCAGGATAGTTAGAAGTTAGTTAGAGGACTGTGATGTCATTGACAGCTGGAAGTTGGTGTATAAGAGGAGAGGCTATTGTGTACTGAAAAGGCAAGCAAATACAATCTGAAGCCAATTCTTTTTCCTCTCTCTTTCTTTGTTTCCCTTTCTCTTTCTCTGTTTCTTTTTCCTCAATTCTATATTTAATGCCATTCAAATATAATGGTCTTAAAGAAAACAATTAAGACTTTTATTTTATTGCATGCAAACAAATTGAAAGATGATGATTAAGGCATTTTTCTTGCTTCAATAACGCGATAAGTAAAGATTTTTAGATATTAAAGGACAAAGCACATATCAAGATAATCTAGTTGCAATAAACTTACATATATTTGAAATTATAAACATGTATGAGAAGTATTCATAGTGTAAAAAGAGTAAACCCGAAGTATATCAATGAAATTATGTACAAATTATAGATACTATTAGGCATGTTTTTCTAACAGTTGATAGCCAAAATAAAAGGCTTTTAAAAATATAAGATGATATTTTTTGGAGTGTATATTGCTTATCAATAACATAATATGACCATGTTTAAATAAGTTTACAATCAAATTTTGATGTATATTTTAGTAGAGTGCCAATTATAATGTATCAAACACAACTATTAGATTATTTTTCAAGATATTAGATTAGTTTTCAAGTTTTTAATTTTTTTTATATGTTTTTATTCTTTGTCAAATTAGCTGGCCAATTAATTATTTGTAATTTTGTTTTATATTTTGGAATATTGATATTGTGTAGTAGTGAAACTTGTTTATTTATTTTAATTTTAGATTTTCAAAGAGTAGACTAGTCTCCTTTGTGTTTGTGCTATTTATTTTGATTACAAATGTTAGGATTTGTATAATTTAATAATTAATGATCAAGTATTAATTTGTTAACCCAAGCTCTTTCTTGATATGGGTCGTGAATACAAACCAAGATATGTATTTCACACTAAGTAATTTGTTGCATGATTTACCAAGTCGCAAATACATATTTTAAAAAAAAAATAAAAAAATTCATGTGAAAAATATGGGTTGACCCGATCCAACCTGCAACCCAATTGACCTGGCTTGTTTTTAACTTGCTTAAAATTACTCTTTTATATATATATATATATATATATATATATATTTTACCTGGACCAATTTTCAACCTGAACCTTGCCCAACCCAACCTGCCCGTTTGCCACTTCTACTTCTAGTTGACCTAATAATTTGAGTTATTCTAGAACCACAACCAATTACACTTCAATTTTCACCACCGCACACCTTTGGTGCGATGGTCACTCCATAAGTATAAGTGCTTGTAGAGTGTGGAGGGTAAGGGCTAAGGTTCAAGTCTCCAGGAGGGAGATTCACACACATATACACTTAGATTAGGCTAGAGTAGAATTCTATCTTGTATTAAAAAAAAAAAAATTACACATCAATTTTCACAACTATTTAACATGATAGACTGTAATTGGTTGCTTATTATTTTCACATGGACCCACCCCATTTTTTTTTCTACTCACAGTTAGCCATATCAAATAGTTGTGAAAAGAAATGTAAAACTGATTGTGGTTTTAGAATTTATTTTCTCATAAATAAGGGGGAACTAATAGACATTTTAAGTCGCCAAATACTTCCCATAAAAAAATAATAATAATAAAAAGTCCCAAAATACTAATTACACTCAGCCCAATAGTGAAAATCCCACTTCCCACCGAGCCAGGATCCCCATGAAATTAGACTCAGTCAAGACAAATTCTTGATTTGGACTTTAGTAATTCATGAAGAGCCCAAGAAAGAGTGGGAAAAATCCCATTAAATATTGGTTATATCAGAGGTAGAGGGAGTCACACTATGGCTAAGCAAAAGCACCGGCCCAAAGAGAAAAATAAAAGAGTGCAATGAAGAAGATAAAGTTGTTAATACGAATTTGTGAAAGCTTGTTGACAAAGCTCAATTAAAAAATTTTAGTGGGAAAAAAGCCAAAACAGATGAATAAAAAAAAAAAAACAAATGAGAATTAATAGAAAAAGAAGATAATAACTAAACCAAAAAAAAAAAAAAAAAAAAAAAAAAAAAAAAAAAAAAAAAAAAGAAGGAGACAAATGTTTCCAAAAGGGTGGAACTTTTTGTTCTTCCTTTTCTCTCTAATTTTCTCCTGATATTGGCATATTGCATATTGGTGGGCTTGGAGAGAAAACCCTAAGACCTCACTAGTTTTCTCTCATATTTTCTCCCACAACCAAACACATGAAAATATTATTTTATCTCTGCCTTTCTCTTTCACTTTTCCATCTCTCCCAAAATCACCCCAGCCAAACCTAAAACTCGGATAATCCGCCCATAACAGACAAATATGCAGAAATATATCATATGAAAGAAGTTTAAGGGATTTCTACCAAGGGTAAGGCTTAACTTCAGTGCACTCGTGCCGACACGATATGAACATGTCAACCATTTCCTTCTAACAACATTAAATAAATAAAAAGAAGAAGAAGAAGAAAAGTTGGCGGAAATGGACCCATCGATAGTTTTCTCAATAAATAAATAAATAAATAAATAAATATATATATATATATATATATATATATATAGACGATGGGCTAATATATAATGTGCCCTACGTGAGTTGAAGCCATTCGTCTAACTTGGCTTATAATTGAAGTTGCAACCAATCCAAGAGAAGAAGGTAAACTATTTAACCAATCCTTTCTAAACCATTCCGTGGAGACAACTCATTAACTTCACAACTTTGCTTAAAATTTTTTTAAGAGTCTTCAAAGTTCATACACATTTTCTCAATAAAAACCCAATTGGTATGTGCTGCTAATCAAAAACACATGCTATATAGAAGTTGCTCAATCTTTTAATTGAGAAAAAAAGAAGAAGGTATAAGCTAGCCATGGATTTCTATAAGCATATCTTCATTTTGTCTTTGGTTTTAGCATTGCCACTCTCAAGCATGGAAATGAGGCTTGCAGCTCGCCACATTTTGGATGCTACTCCAGCATTGACAAAGCCAAAAATCCCAGCTTTGGTCAAGCCCTCAAACTCAATGTCACAATTGCCAAGCACCCAAAATCCCTCTCGGCGTTTCTGGCACACCAAAGGATCCGAGTTCCATGTCTGCCGACTCTGCAGAAAGCCACATTACCAGCAATCACTAAGGGCCTAATCAAAATTGCAGTAACCAATAAGTTTGCCAAACACATATGCATGCACTTCTAAAAGTGTCACTACCTTTCGATGTCATATATAGTTTACTTCTAAAATAAATGACTCTTTGGATGTGAGGGAGTAGTACAAGTCCTTCGATCCTTGCATGGTTTGTTGCTATACTATTTGGGTTGTCCCCAGTTAGTGTATGCACACTTGCTACAAATAATTATTCAAATAAAATAAGTCATTTTATGCACAATATTTTTCATTTCTTGAAAAGTTTTCCTCCATTGTGAATTTGGACTGGATTTGTGAATTTTAGGCCTTTGAGAATTTGACATATATATATATAATATTTTTTTTTGGGTGTAAATTACAAAAACCTATCTTAAGATTTGGAGAAGTTGTTCCTAGAAAAATGACACTCTAGTCTCCGGTTATTTGAGATTTTGAAGAAATCAATAAATTAATCATTTTATAATAACAGTAACGTAATATTATAATTTTTGAAAAAATTCCATTTAACCAAACCTAACCATAGTTGGTGAAAGATTTTAAGATTAAATATTATTTTTCTTGTCATCAAACTTTAAAAAAAAAAAAAAAAAACACTTTGTGGAGCCAAAAAAAAAAAAACACAATTCCTATTGCAACTCCTAGTAGATCTACAGGCCATCTACCTCTAGCAATTCTCTCTTTCCCCCTGAAATTCTTACAGTACTACTACACAAACAATTCACCAATTTTTCAAAATTTAAAATATTCTATTACTAGTATTAACAAAACGATTAATTCATTGATTTCCTTCAAAACTTAAGGGATGGAAGTGTCATTTCCATTAAGTTGAGGGTCAAAGTAACTTTCCTAAACTACAAAGGAAAGTTTTTGTAAGTTACCCTTGTTTATAATATTCAGTTTCCAATTTAAGGCTAGAATTTTTTTTTTCTTTGAAAGTATATTTTATAGACTCAATGTGATTGATAGGAAAATTCAAGAAAATTTAGGACCAAACTAAAAAAAGATCAAACAATAAAAGGCCCAATAACACTAAAAGATCCCAACAAGAAGGCTAGAAATTGATTGGCCCTAATTAAATTGAATTGCCCCAATTTAGACCCTTTTGACTTGGGCCCACTTCACTTGTTCGGTGTCAAGGTAAACAGGGATGACAAAAATTCCCCTTAACTTGCAATGCTCCGAATGTGTGTGTATATATATATGTTTTTTGTTTAATAAATATTTAAAATATATATATAATTTATTTTTTTTATACCTATCCTCTTGTAATAAATTTTTGTACAAATTCTATTGCCATCCCCAAAACTTTTTTTTTTCCTTTCCTTTTGCACTCTCGTTGTTGTTATTTTTATTTCACTTTCATATCTATCTCATTAATGTTAAAACCACTTCATTTGGAATGGTAAAGTACCTTCAACCTGCCCCCTTGCCTTCTGACCTGTCTCGCTCCCATCCCAAAGAGATCTTGTTTTGTCCATTGCATTCCTAAATTTGTAAATATTTAATTTTCAATTTTAGGCCCCTTCTTTTGTTGAAAATATATATTTTCTAGGTTGATTAGAGTACTTGCATTGAGGGGTGTAAACACCCCCTAGTTGCTATTTTACAACTCAAGACACTCAAAACCCACTTCATTTGAGTTTATATACTTAAAAAAATTTGTAACCTTGCAAAGGTTGCATATATGCAACCTTACTGTTCATCGGTTGTAAAGAAAAAAGAAATTTAATCTTGTGGTTGTGTGTGAAGAGAAAAAGATAGTGGGAGGAAAGAGAGAGAAGGTTACTTTTTATTATTTTATTAGGTAGTTTTTTTTTTTTAGAAGAATTTTATTAGGTAGTTTATATTATTTATTGGGTTGTATGAAAAAATAAGAGCTGAGATGTTGGATGAATTGTAAAATGAGTTGGTAAAATAGATAAAGTGGTGTTTGAAGATGTAAAATATATATATATATATATATATATATTTACATCCTCAAATGCTAGTGCTCTTATAATTGATCGCAAAATTCAGATCTGGATTTAATTTTAGAAACTTTAAGTTCAAATTTATATGAAACAATAAAAGGCCAACAACACTAAAAGAGCCCAACAAGAAGGCTGGAAATTGACTGGCCTTGATTGAACACTAACTTGCAGCACTGTATAGTGTATAAGGTTTTTTTTTTTTTTTTTGATTTTTTTTTTCTTGGATGAATCTGTACACGGGTTTTCTATATCCTTAATGTATAAGGTAGGGATACCAGTCATTTTTCTTTTATAAAATGATGAACTGGCATGGTTTTACAATCTTGGTATTCATTTTTTATGCGGAGGAGATTGTCTAACTTGATTTTCCACCTAGAGGGTTTGGTTTGGACTTGCGCACTGTGCATGAACAACCCACCTAATTTGAACACTACATGACTATCCCCGGTACACTAGCGATTAGAGCAACATTAATGATATATTATTGTGGCAAAAAAGTGTGAAATAATTTGTAATTAATCCTAGAATAATTGGTTGGGTTTAAGTTGATCTCTTTGAGTTCAAATGGGTTAACATATTTTTCTTTTATAAAATGATGAACTGACATGGTTTTACAATCTTGGTATTCATTTTTTATGTGGAGGAGATTGTCTAACTTGATCTTCTGCCTAGAAGGTTTGTTTTGGACTAGTCCACTGTGCATGAACAACCCACCTAATTTGAACACTACATGACTATCCCTAGTGCACTAGTGATGAGAGGCACATTAATGATATATTATTGTGGCAAAAAAGTGTGAAATAATTTGTAATTAATCCTAGAATAATTGGTCGGGTTTAAGTTGATCTCTTTGAGCTCAAATGGGATAAAATATTTTTCTTTTATAAAATTATGAATTGGCATGGATTTACAATCTTGGTATTCATTTTTTATGCGGAGGAGATTGTCTAACTTGATTTTCTGCCTAGAAGGTTTGGTTTGGACTTAGCCTACTGTGCATAAACAACCCACCTAATTTGAACACAAGAACACTACACAACTATCCCCGATACAGTAGCGATGAGACTTAAGAGGAATATCAAAGTTAAGATCCAACAAGCAATGGTTTGTTTGGATTGAAAGGGAGGGGGGAAGTGTAGAGTAGAGTACGTAGAGTAGATCTGGCCAAAATTAACTAATTTTCAGACTACTTTACACCCCTCTATCCAAATTGGTCCTAAGTGAGCTCATGGTACTACTACTAGCATAAAAGTCAGACAATTAAAACACAAGGTACATTAACATGAAACAATAGACAAAAGTCAAGATCCTTGCCCATGACTAGAGTGTTACCCCAATCTAACCCGTGATGCCAAAATCAATGCCCATTAAAGAGTAACATGTGCAATCCTAGCACAGATGAAATCCTAGCCTGCAAAGATAGTTGTTGTAGGAACAAAACTATTAGTGTTCTTTCTAAGCAAGAAGAGCTGCTCTTAGATCTCATAGAACAGATCGAAGACCCAGTTACCAAAGCTCAAAAACTCAGTGAGTTTCACAAAACCCTAGTTAAGGAAGCCAGCACATCCAAACCTAGGATCCAGGAACCCAAAGTTGATTTGGAGAAAATCTACAATAGGTTTACCAAATCCAAGAAAGAGATAACCATCCAAGATCTCCAGAAAGAGATTAAGGATACCAAATCAGAAGTGAGAATCCTTAAGCAAGAATTAACCATCCTTAGGGTTGATCACAATCTCATAGACCAGAGAGTCAAACAGTTAGAAAGCAATTCTCATCAAGGCAATGAGGAAGGCACCTCATTACAGAACCCTTCTGATGGAGAAATAGATGAAACAGTTAACCCTACTGCAGATATAGGACAAGAACCAACCAATGAAGCATTCTTGCATACCATCAGTAGAATTAACTTCCAAAAATGGCACTCTAAAGTCAAGATTGTTATCAGCAAAGATTTTGAATTTGAAGTAGTAGCCTTAATAGATTCAGGTGCTGATCTTAATTGCATTCAAGAAGGAATCATTCCCTCTAAATACTTCCGGAAAACCAGAGAAAGGTTAACTTCCGCAAGTGGAGGAAAAATGCAGATTGAATTCAAGATCCCAAAAGCACATATTTGTCAAGACAATGCGTGTTTTAAAACCACATTTGTTCTTGTCAAAAATATGACAGATAAGGTCATCCTAGGAAACCCTTTTATGTGTCTATTGTATCCTTTCATCACGGATAGTGAAGGAATCACTACCCATCTTTTTAGCCAACCAGTTAGGTTTAAGTTTCTTAGGAGCCCAGAACCTAAAGACATTAATAGTCTCTAGGGCGTCTCTATCTCCAGGGCCCTTAACCTCATCAATGCCAAAACCCAACACCTTATGTACCTTAGCAATGAACTAAGTTACAAAAGAGTTGATGAACAATTAGCATGTAAAAGCCACCAAGCAGAGATCAGAAAGTTTGAAGAAAAACTTAAGCAGGAGGTCTGTTTTGATCTTCCCACGGCCTTTTGGCATAGGAAAAGGCACGAGGTTGCCCTCCCTTATGTCAAGGATTTCCATGAAAAGAACATCCCTACCAAAGCTAGACCTATCCAAATGAGTCAAGAACTTATGGATACTTGCAAAGCTGAAATAGAGGATCTTCTTAAAAAGGGAATCATCAGGAACTCTAGGTCACCATGGTCTTGCCCAGCCTTTTATGTTCAGAAAAACGTTGAAATTGAGAGAGGTGTCCCTAGATTTGTTATCAATTATAAGCATCTTAATAAAGTCTTAGAATGGATTAGGTACCCTATTCCCAACAAAAGAGACTTAGTTAACAGACTTAGCAAAGCAATAGTTTTCAGTAAGTTTGATATGAAGAGTGGTTTTTGGCAGATACAAATCAGAGAGTCTGATAGGTATAAGACAGCCTTCACCACACCCTTTGGCCATTACGAATGGAACGTAATACCCTTTGGCCTTAAGAATGCACCTTCTGAATTCCAAAATATCATGAATGAGATTTTCAATCCATTCTCCAGCCATGCCATTGTGTACATTGATGATGTACTCATTTTCTTAGAATCTCTGACTCAACATTGGAAGCATCTTAGAACATTCTTCCATACAATCAAACTCAATGGTCTTGTTGTCCCAGCCCCGAAGATTAAACTTTTCCAAACCAGTGTTCGATTCTTAGGTTTTGATATAAAACATGGTGTCATCAAACCTATAGACAAAGCCATTCAATTTGCCGACAAATTCCCAAATGAAATCCTAGAGAAAACCCAACTTCAGAGATTTCTAGGATCCCTCAATTACATTTCCGACTTCTATCAAAATCTCAGACAGCAATGCAAACCCGTCTTTGATAGACTTCGGACCAATCCTCCCCCTTGGACCCCCACCCATACCTTGGTTGTCCAGGAGATCAAAAAATATGTCAAGACACTCCCTTGTCTAGGAATCCCCTCCGAAAATTCCTTCAAGGTTGTCCAAACTGATGCCTCCAACATTGGTTATGGTGGCATTCTCCTTCAGCGTGCTAGTCCCACTTCCCCTAAACAAATAGTCCGTTTTCATTCAGGAATTTGGACTCCCACTCAACTTAATTACAGTACTATTAAAAAAGAAATTTTATCTATAGGACTATGCATTTCAAAATTTCAAAGTGATCTTTTGAATCAAAATTTTTTATTAAGGATTGATTGTAAATCTGCAAAACATGTTTTAGAAAAAGATGTTCAAAACATTGCATCAAAACAGATTTTTGCACGATGGCAAGCCATCCTTTCCATTTTCGATTTTGGCATTGAATTCATACAAGGAACTCAAAACAGTATCCCTGATTTCCTAACCCGTGAATTCCTGCAGGATCCAGTTCAAAATGTCTGGGAAAAAACCCGTACAACCCCAACCACCAAAGTTGCCTAAACAACAAACAACTAGGAGTACTAGTCAGGCAAAGAACCCTAGCCCTTTAGTACCCTTTTCTTCTAGTCCAGCAAAAGCATTACCTGTGTCACCATCTGTTGTTGCCAACCGATATTTGGTTTCTACCATCCCAAAACCAAATTACGAGAGGCCCCAAGGACAACACAGTTACAGCTCTGCCTTAGCCACACCTCCCCCAAGAACAATCACTCCATACACAGTCGAAGAACCTTTTGGCCCAATAGTGCCTAGAAAGCCTTCTTCCCTTCCTCCTACAACAAGAAGATCCTCCTATATTAAGAAACCCTTCGTCCAGCACATCTCTTATATTGAACCTCACTTGGTCCACATAACAGATTCACTGGCACTAGCAATGGAGGTCTTGCCCACAGGATGGCATTTTCTCCCCAAAAGCCCGGAAAAGAACATCAAATTCTACAAAGGCATCCTCACTCAAGAAAAGTCTACCCGAGTAGAAAATATTATGGATCGTAACAACCCTTCTGAAGTCCTCTATCATAAATTCATAATCCAAAGATTTGTAAGCTGCAAAGATTAGGGACACCCCTCCTCACTCAGAACACTTAACACTTACAGTTCTCAAGGGATCAGAACCCCAGTACAGTTATTATGATTATATGGATGCCTTCAAAAATGTTTTGTTTTACCAGAACAAAAATAATGACCATTCATGGTTCATGCAATTTGACAAGAAATTCTCTGGCCCAATTCCTTCATAGTTCCTCAAGTGATGGGAAATGTTTGGATCAATCCCTCTTAACTTCCCTGAACCCCTTCAGGATGCATTAAGGTACTTCAGCACCAGATTCCAGGTCGAAAAATCTGGAAGGTCCAGTTTCACACTACCTCAGAGGTCCAATTAGCAGCCTCCATTTCCAGAACTCAGAAACCTCCCTTCTCTTTACTTTGTAAATAGATGGCTTTCTCAGTTCATTTTCAAGTTTACACTTGTAATGCTATAGCTATAGCCTTCACAACTGTAACCTTTTATTTATGCTTTCGCACTGTGACGGCCTCAGTCGGCCCTCACCCCCTTTTATATATATATCATAGTTCAAGCATAAAACTTCTCAAACTAACTATTCAGAGAAGGATAGTGATTGCTCGATGTATAGCCAAATAAGAGATTAGTGGGTGACTAATGTTAACAACTTACCATGTAGAATACCAGTTTAAGAAAATTAAAATTTTAAGTATTTTGAAAAAATTAATTATCTTTGATGATTTGAGATATTTACAAAATTTTATTTTTCAAATTGTTCAGGTTTCAGTTGGTCTAATATTTTAGAAATTCTATAATAAGAGGGAAATTTTTTGAATAACCATTTAAAAGAAACCAATAATTATTATAAAATTTGGATCTTTCTATAATAAGGGATAAGGTCTTTTCATAAAGGGGTAGGGGCTTTTAATAAAAGGGCCTTGGGCATAGTAGCCACTAGGATGTCACTTAGCCGCAAGAAAATTTTGGGCCATTAAAGAACCCCCATTATAAGGTTATACAGCAGCCACGTGTCACTTGACCATAAAATACCATCAGCAACTACCAATCACGTTCTCCTATAATGTTTTAAGCAACTTGAAATCATTTCCCCATGCTTTATTGATTGAATATAAAGTGATCTTCTTCTTTTCTTTTCTTTTTTTTTTTCTTTTTTTTTTTTGTGTGTGTATTCAAAATGATCTAATATTTGTTACAAAAGAGTATAGATATATGGCTAACTTTTAATCAATAACAATTAAATGTAGAATTGGTGTATTTGATTTGATGATAACGAACTATTATCAAAAGTAAATGTTATATATTGTAACTCTCTAAAAAAAAAAAAAAGACTTGTAATACTTGTTCTATTTTATGAAAAAAATCAGAGTTCAAATATTCTTTTCTCTATCGTGGTTATTAATGAATTTTTTTTTTAAATAAATAAATAAAAATTATGAAGCAATTAGATTCTTAAAAAGAATTCAGAAATTAATATATATATATATATATTTATATATGAGGCATTGAGTTTGTTAAAAAAAATCAAAAAAAAATATATAAATCAGGATATTAAAAAAAAGTTAAAGTGCCCAACTCATAATGCAAATTTGTAGAAAAATTATAAAGAACATAAGAATATAAGAAAGTAAATAAAAAAAAAAGGAAAAAAAAGAAGATAAATTTTAAATTGAAGATAAAAAAATTACCTTTCAAAAGTGTTTAGAGTTAAAAAATTTTTATTTAACAATTTATTATTATTATTTGTGTAGGTGCTCAAGAATTTTTGCCTTTGGCTTTGGCTTTGGCTTGATTGCCTTGCCTTGCCTTGGCATGAATTCTTGTTGTCCCACATTGGAAAGATCTCTTTCCTCTTCATGCCATATAAGGCATGAACCAATGGTTGAAGAGTACCACTAGACCATGCCTTATATGGCATGAAGAGGAAAGAGATCTTTCCAATGTGGGACAACAAGAATTCATGCCAAGGCAAGGCAAGGCAAGGCAATCAAGCCAAAGCCAAAGCCAAAGGCAAAAATTCTTGAGCACCTACAATAAAAGGATCCTTTTATTGTAGAGTACCGCTAACCAAACTAGTGGTACTCTTCAAGCATTGGTTCATGCCTTATATGGCATGAAGAGGAAAGAGATCTTTCCAATGTGGGACAAAGGAATTCAAGCCAAAGGCAAGGCTAGGCAATCAAGCCAAAAATGCCAAAGCCAAAGGCAAAGAATTCTTGAGCACCTTCAATTTGTAAAAATGAGTTTATAAATAATAAAGTTTAAAAATAACTCTATAATAAACTACATAATTTGATATTGCTTCCAAGTTAAATTCTAATTTTTTAAATTCTTAAATGGTTACTAAATAGGTTAAATTTTTTATAATTTAATCAGTCATGACCTTAACAAAATTCGACGTAAGTTGTATTTGAAGTTTATCTAATTACTAAAAATTATTACATAAGAATTATAGGTAAAATTTTGACTAAAAAGAAATTACAACACGACTTATACATACAGTATATATTAGAAAATTTTAGTAAATAAACATGGTATAATGGGTATACTATTTTTCAATGGTTATTCTAAAATTAAAATACCACTTTTACATCATTAGTGTTTAATTGTTCATATTCGTCATAAGTATTATATATATATATATATATATATATATATAGGTAAATCTTAGAGAAAGTTCAATCAAAATTTGAAATTAGAATTCAATTATTTTACGCCATGTGTACGTATAAATTTATGTCGGAATCACACCATAATTATCCACTAAAGTTTTTTAATCTTTGTGCCTAGTAAGTTAATGAGAGCAAAATACTAAGAATCTAAAATTAATGAACTATAAATTTTTTTTTTAAAAAAAAAACTAATCACATATACTCAATACAAATCATCACACAACAAAGATTACCACATATTTTATCTTATTAAAATTAGAAGAAAAAAATTATCATAAATAGTATTAAATTTGAGTAAGAATTTTAATATATGACTAATTACGATTAATTTAAAAAAAATAATAATTTGACTAATTATTTATATTTTTATGATAAAAATTGTGTTTAATTTTAGATGTATCCATACAAATGCACTTGTTACATGCTTTTTTTTTTTTTTTTTAATTTAACTAATTATATATATTTTATAATAAAAATTGTGTAATTCAAATTAGAATTCCAAATTCGAGTTCCAATTTTTCACCATGTGTCCTAAGTTATTTATTTTTAAAGAGTTTTATTTTTTAATTTTAGAATAAAATGTGAGACCACATCATAAATATTCATCCAAGTAAGTTATTAAGTACAAAAACCAAAGAGTCTAGAATAAATGAATCGTAAAAAAAAAAAAAAAAATGCTTCACAATAATTTAAAAAAGAAAACATGGACAATTTATATTTTATTCCTAATAATATCCTTACAAAATTTTTTAAAGAGTTAACAAAATATAAAAAAGACTATCAATAATATTTAAATTATATATATAGAGAAATTATATTATACATTTTATTGTATATTTTTAAGTGTATCTATGCATATGCGTGAGGTTACAAGTTAGTATATATTAATAGGTAAAACTCAGAGAAAGTCAAATTAGAATTTCAAATTAAAGTCTAATTTTGCACCATATGTCTAAATTTATATGAGGTAATTTTATGACAGTGTACAATCTAATTATTTTTAATTTTGCTATCAAGTGCAGAAGCTAGTGAGACGAAATTAATAACACATTAAACACTCATGCTTTGGGAATCGGTAGTACCAATCCAAATCCATTAGACCTACTATGTGATAGTACTATTGTGAAGCATGTTTAAAAAGTAAAAACACACAGTTATCCATCTCTCTATGGTCGGTAGTCTCTCTCTTATATTCGTTACCCTTATAATTTAATCTAAAAAAAGAGATTGGAGAGAATTTTTTTACCAGCCATACAAATTCAAAGGTTTTTTCTTCACACAAACGCCCATCATGTTACAAATGGCCCACCACAAAACTACAACCTTAAGGATTTTTTATTTATTTATATTTAGTCTTTTTTTTTTTTTTAATTTGCGAAACTTCCAATCACCAATAGAGATTGAAGATTCAAAAGCGTGGATGGATCTTTTGGATAAACATCCTCACTAAGGTTAATCTTTCTGTGTAATTTTTTTCCATTTAGTTTTGATTCTCTTAATTGATATAGTGATGGGTTTGAGCATTTTTTACTTAAGTTTGACTACAGTGCCAAATGTGTCTAAAGTTTTATTTACTTAAGAACCACTTAATTGAATGGGTGCCATATGCATGAGTGCGACTATAATTTGTGTACTGCAATGGATAATTTGATCAAAGTTTGTCTCTATTTCTATTGTAGCTACCCTTGCTCTAGTGAAACTATTGTAGTTCAACTTGCTTTCTTTTTACATATGCTATTATATGCAACTCCTAAAATTTATAGTAATAAATAGCACTTTCATAAAATCTAATGAAAATATTTTTATTTTACATTCTAATTTGGTATTCCTCATTTTTTCTAACATTTTCTACAAATGGTGACTATAACTAGAGAACTACGTGTTACGTCATCACACAGTTTAAGGAAAAAGGGTTGTGAAGGCATAAGCTAACTCATTTGCTTTTCTTTTGAGCCAACTAAAATTACAACTATAGACACTCGATTTTGCACCTATGATTTAATTGAGGAAGATGACTAGAATGACCATTCGTGTACCCAAAAATCACGATTGCATTACATGCATTAAATTTGTTCATTGCATATCATAAAAATGATCTTGAGATTCTAATGGTTCCGACGGTATGCCCAGTTTCCAAATCGGACTGTCTAATCGAAAGATATCGTATGATCAAGTTTGCACGGTCAGCATGCATTGTGTCTAGGTAAAATCAACCACGCATGATTAATTTAAATTAATTCTGATTGGTTAAACAATTAAAATTAATTAAATAATTTTGTGATTGGTTGTTAGTTAGTGTCAAAAATAGGCTTGTTTGCATGAGAATAAAGGGGAATAATCAAATAATTACAAAATTGAGGATAATCAAGACTTTTTAGAGTATTTATCTACAAGATAATTGTTGCTGAAAAGACCTGAATTATCTAGAAAAGAGTTTAACTTTTTAGAATATGGATTAAAAATGCATCTAAGTGCAAGTCTTGGTTCCAAAAAATCTAAAAAAAGGAGTCCAAAACGGACTGAAACTTGAAAGCGGGCCTAGCACCCATTCGAAACTTTTGGAGAGCCGAATGGCACAAAATCAAGCCTCGGCCCAAGGGCACTTAGAACAAGATAAAACACATCCATTTCGATTTTTAGAGATAAGGATGCATCCCAGTTCATATTCTGGTCATCTAGCTATTTTTTCGAGCCTCCCAACCTCTATAAATAGAGGCTGGATCTCAGAATTCAGGAGACTTTTTCATGTTCTCAGATTTCCCCTTTTTTTAGAATCCCTTATCTAATATTTTCTCCCTTACATTAAAGACGTTTTGGAAGCTCTAGTGTTAGGAATTTCTTTATTGTAAGCAAAATATATTAGGCTTCAAAGATAATTGAATAAATTTCTTTGAATCCTAAAATATCCATTCACAACGAAGAGCACGCATGCAAGAGGTAGTGAATTTCTTTTTTTCTTTTTTTTAATCTTCTTTATAAATTTTGATTGGTGATGCATGAATAGATTTAGGATTTTTTTTTTTTTTTTTATTTCTGATGTGGATGCCATGTATTGTTAAATTTTTCCTTGAAAACATGTTCTTAATTCTTTTGTTGTTATAGTTTCTCTTTTGAATTTCAAAAATCTGCTAATAAGCATTTTTTTTTCCAAAAAAAAAAAAAAACAGATTTGTATCTTCCTTAGATGCAGATCTGAATTTTCACTAACATAAAAACAGATTTGTATCTTCCTTAGATGCAAATTTGAATTTTTTCTAACACAAAAATTGATTTGCATCTTCCTTAGATGCAGATCTGAATTTTTTCTCTAATACAAAAATTGATTTGCATCTACCTTAGATGTAAATCAAAATTTTTCCCAACATAAAAACTAATTTGCATCTTTCTTAGATGTAAATCTGAATTTTTTCTAACATAAAAAATGATTTGCATCTTCCTTAGATGCAGATTTGAATTTTTTTCTAATACAAAAACTAATTTGCATCTTCCTTAGATGCAAATCTGAATTTTTTTTTTTTTTACATAAAAACTGATCTATATCTTCCTTAGATGCAAATCTGAATTTTTTTAATTTAAAAATTGATCTATATCTTCTTTAAGATATAGGTCTAAATTTTTAAACATAGTAGATTTTGAAATAAAAAAAGAAAGTCATGAGTAGTAATGTCATGTTTGTTTTGTTTGATACAAGTAGCTTAGGTTTATTTCATGAATGTAGTTCTCTTCTTAGAAAAGAAAAAAGGATTTTTATTTCACATAACAAAATAGATCTGATTTTTTAAAAGCTTTCTACAAATCTAATTTTTTTGAACCAAAAGAGTTTTTTTTACTTAAAAAAACAGATCTGATTTTTTTTCTTCACCAAAAACTATTTTTTTTTTACATATACCAAAACAAATCTGATTTTTTTAAAACCAAATCAAAATTTTTTTTTTCACAACAACAGATCTGAATTTTTAACAAAGAAGAGGACATGTTCATAAAATAGATGTATGTGACTTAGTTTAGTTATATGTTTCATGTATGCAACATATCATTCATATCATGCATAAAGGGGTACATTGGTCATGAGAGTCTAGAAGACCAGACTCTGTCTAGGCGGAATGGGTGCCTAACACCTTCTCATTCCGTAACCTAGCCTCCAAATTTAGTGTCTTTGGATAGATAGACCTAGGCTTTATCTTTGTGTTTTTTTTTTGGTAGATTGTAACTAGGACAAAAGGCCATGTAATTCTTTGGTAGTTTGTAACTAGGACCCAAGGCCATGTAATAATCAATTTATTAAATTTGTATTTTTTTTTATTCAATCAATGTATTTTCAGTCATATAAAGTTGTATTTAGTTTTTTTCTTATTTTTTTGTATAAAAAAATAAGTGACGACTCCACACCACTTACCCAAAAAAGAGATGCCCTTAAAAGCACCCGCAAATCTCTTTTTTGAGAGCACCCAAATTTTCGTAGTCTCTCATAGTGGCAACTCCACTGGGGATGTCGAGGGCTAAGCTTCGTATTATACGTAAGTGACCAAATGTGTACCCTCTTTTCGCATGGTCTTGCATGATATTGTTGTTTGTTTGTTTATTTATGTTTGTTGAGATACTGTATGATATTTTGTTGTATGTATTGTTTGTTAAGAGCTTTCCCTAACTGTCATAGTGTGTGCCATCAAAACAACAAATATGTATGCACCATTTTCAACAAATGTGGTGGTAGTAACCATGGATCACCGGTCTTCATTAGATTCGAGTACCTAGAGTCACTGGATCATTTCCTACTGACTGTAAAGGACAAACCATGCTATTTGGACCAATGCAATGTTCATTACATTACAAGTTGGAAGGTGTAACGTCCTAGCTATGGAAAACAATGAAACAACAAACCCACCCTACAACGTAATGACTTAGAACCTACCCTTAGGCCGGTCCATGTTAAAATTGCATTGCATGTTGTGTCTGTTTGTTTTGCTTAACGTCCTAGCTATGGGAAACAATAAATTGAATTGAACACTTAGAAAGATAATTATGGTGTGCTCCCCACATAAATCTAGACACATAGCACAAAATTGGACTCTAATTTGTAATTCTAATTTGACTTTCTTTGAGTTTTACCTATTAATATATATAAATAAATATATATATATATATATACATATATATATATATATATATATTATAATATCCAAATAAACAAATTAAATAAATTAAAACCCTCCACAAAGAAATAGAAGAAAAAAAACCATGTCACACTTCCATAGGTGACATTACCAATTTCACTGGTTCTTCCAGTTAGACATGGCAAAAGATCAGAATTTGTTGACTCGATCCAAACTCTAATTTTTTGACTCGAACAAAAGGGGTTGACCTATCCTATTTTTTTGGGTCAACCCGACCCGACCCAGCTAACTTGTGAATGACCATTTTTAAAATTTTATTTTTTATGGTAAAAAACTAATAAAATTAAGACATAGTTGGTTTACTTGTTTGTTATGGGCTTTACACTACACAACCCAAACTCAATTAATAAATATAAATGCACATGATTTTGTTTTCAAATAAACATAATTTTTTTGAATGATGCTATTAAAAAAATGTATTTATATTTAACGCCATTCAAATATAATGGTCTTAAGAAAACAATTGAGACTTTCATCTTGTTGCATGCAAACAAATTGAAAGATGATGATGATTAAGAGGCATTCTTCTTGCTTCAATAACGCGATAAGTAAATATTTTTAGATATTAAATGACAAAGCACATATCAAGATAATCTAGTTACAGTAAATTTAACACATATATTTGAAATTATAGACATGTATGAGAAGTATTTATAAGTGTAAAAAGAGTAACCCTAAAGTATATCAATAAAATTATGTATAAATTATAGATACTTAGGTATGTTTTTTAACAGTTGATAGCCAAAATAAAAGGCTTTTAAAAATAAAAGATGATAATTTTTGGAGTGTATATTGCTTATCAATAACATAATATGATCACGTTTAAATAAGTAAACAATCAAATTTTGATGTATATTCCAATAGAGTGCCAATTACAGTGTATCTGAAAGTAAACACAACTATTAGATTATTTTTCAAGATATTAGATTAGTTTTCAAGTTTTTTTTTTTGTTTTTTTTATTTATGTTTTTTATTCGTTGTCAAATTAGCTGGCCAATTGGGTATTTGTAATTTTGTTTTATATTTTGGAATGTTGATATTATGTAGAAGTGAAACTTGTTTATTTATTTTAATTTTAGATTTTCAAAGGGTAGACTAGTCTCCTTTGTGTTTGTGCTATTTGTTTTGATTAAAAATGTTAGGATTTGTATAATTTAATAATTAATGATCAAGTATTAATTTGTTAACCTAAGCTCTTTCTTGATATGGGTGGTGAATTCAAACCAAGTTATGTATTTCGCACCAAGTAATTTGTTGCATGACTTATCAAGTCGCAAATACATATAATTTTTTTAATAAAAAAATTCATGTGAAAAATTCATGTGAAAAATATGGGTCGACCCGATCCAACCTGCAACTCAATTGACCTGGCTTGTTTTTAACCTGCTTAAAATGACTCTTTTTTTTTACTTACAAAGTCGCAAATACATATCTTTTTTAATAAAAAAATTAATGTGAAAAATATGGGTCGACCCGATCCAACCTGCAACCCAATTGACCCGGCTTGTTTTTAACCTGGTTAAAATGACTTGTTTTTTTTTATCTGAACCAGTTTTCAACCTGAACTTTGCCCGACCCGACTTGCCTGTTCACCACCTATACTTCTAGTTGACCTAATAATTTGAGTTATTCTAGAACCACAACCAATTACATACCAATTTTCACAACTATTTCACAATTATTTGTGTGTTTTAATAAGTATTACTGTTTCCTAAAAAAAAAAAGGATATTTATCCCACATTGGTTGTGTGTGTTAGATTTTCAATCCTTATAACCTCAGGCTACTACTACAAAGGTTAAGCCCTTTTTATAGTGGTACTCTAGTTATGTAATTTATTACAAGCCTGTTTAAAAAACTCTATGTACTATTTTTGTGTTTGTCTGTTTTGATAAGTATTACTGTTTCCTAAAAATAAAAAAATAAAAAAATTGCAACGTGAGTTGAAGCCATTCGTCTAACTTGGCTTATAATTGAAATTGCAATCAATCCAAGAGAAGAAGGTAAACTATGTAACCAATCCTTTCTAAACCATTCCGTGGTGACAACTCATTAAATTTACAATTTTGCTTAAAAAATCTTTAAGAGTCTTCAAAGTTCAAACACATTCTCTCTATAAAAACCCAATTGTATGTGTTGCTAATCAAAAACACATGCTATATAGAAGTTGCTCAATCTTTTAATTAAGAAAAAAAAAGGTATAAGCTAGCTAGCCATGGCTTTCTATAAGCATATCTTCATTTTGTTTTTGGTTTTAGCATTGCCACTCTCAACCATGGAAATGAGGCTAGCAGCACGCCACATTTTGGATGCAACTCTAGCATTGACAAAGCCAACAATCCCAACTTTGGTGAAGCCCTCAAACTCAATGCCACAATTGCCAAGCAGTATGAACCCAAGATTTTAAGCTAGTAGAGGTCGAAGTATAAAAGAAAAAAAAATCATATATTATTAAAAAAATTATAAATATTCAAAATCGTTGTTTATAAATATATTAAAATGCAATCATTTACCAACAAGACAAAAACAAAAATAAAATAAATTTTTTTTTAATACTAGACTGATTAGGATTTTTTTTTTTTTTTTTTTTTATAGCTAAAGTTAGAGTATTCATAGTGGTTGTGCTAAAACTTTTAGCTCTTAGCACTTCAAAAAACTATTTTATTTATTTTATCATCTCACTTTACAATACATCCAATATCAAATATATATATATATATATATATATTTTATCACTTCATCTAAAATAATATAAACAACTCATTAAAATAATAAAAGAAGAGAGAATTTGAGTTTTTTAATTGAAGGAAGAAATATAATCTTAATAAAATATTGTATTTTATTTTTAACAACTTGTTATAGTTAACTGGTATTTGTACTAGTTTACTGTAGTTGCAAAAAATTTAGTTTTAACTTCTCCAATAACACATAATTTTTTGGTTTTTTGGTAGTAAAATAGTTTTTTTTTTTTTTTTTTACATACTAAAATACAATCACTATTGTGAATATTTTTAATGTTTTTGTTAAGTTTTTGAGTTGGATAGTTGTTATTTGGATGAGACTAGTTAAGTTAAGCTTATCGAGGAAAAGGTGGATCTAAGGTTTTGAAAGGGGCTAACTAAAAAAAAAAAAAAAAAAAAAGGTTAAACCCCGGGGACTTGGGCCCCCTTGAGCCCCACCTGCATCCGTCCTTGCCAAGCACCCAAAATCCCTCTCGACGTTTCTGGCACACCAAAGGATCCGAGTTCCAAGTCTGCCGACTCTGCAGAAAGCCACATAACCAGCAATCACTAAGGGCCTAATCAACATTGCAGTAACCAATAAGTTTGCCAAACACATATGCATGCACTTCTAAAAGTGACACTACCTTTCGATGTCATATATAGTTTACTTCTAAAATGAATTACTCTTTGGATGTGAGGGAATAGTACAAGTCCTTCGATCCTTGGTTTGTTGCTATACTATTCGCATTCTAGTTGTCCCCAGTTAGTCTATGTACACTTGCTTCAAATAATTATTCGAATAAAATAAGTCATTTTATGCACAATATTTTCCATTTCTTGAAAAATTTTCCTCCATTGTGAATTTGGACTGGATTTGTGAATTTTGGGCCTTTGAAAAATTTTCCTCCATTGTGAATTTGGACTGGATTTGTGAATTTTGGGCCTTTGGGAATTTGACATATATATATAATATTTTTTTGGGGTGTAAATTACAAAATCCTATTTTAAGATTTGGAGAAGTTGTTACTCCCTCAAACTTAAGAAAAATAACACTCGGTCTCTAGTTATTTGAGATTTTGAAGAAGTCAATAAATTAATCATTTTATAATAACTGTAACATAATATTCTAATTTTTGAAAAAATTCCATTTGACCAAACCTAACCGGTTAGTGAAAGATTTTAAGATTAAATATTATTTTTCTTGTCATCAAACTTAGAAAAAAAAAAAAAAAAAAAAAAAAAAAAAAAAAAAAAAAAACAATTCCTATAGCAACTCCTAGTAGATCTACAGGTCATCTACCTCTAGTAATTCTCTCTTTCCCTCTGAAATTCTTACAATACTACTACACGAACAATTCAGCAATTTTTCAAAATTTAAAATATTCTATTACTAGTATAGTAGTATTAACAGAATGATTAATTCATTGATTCTCAAAAAAAAAAAGAATGTTTAATTCATTGATTTCCTTCAAAACTTAAGGGATGGAAGTGTCATTTCCATTAAGTTAAGGGTCAAAGTATCACTTTCCTAAACTACAAGGAAAGTTTTTGTAAGTTACCCTTGCTTATAATATTCAATTTCCAATATTAGGCTAGAATTTTTTTTTTTTTTTTTTTTTTTTTGAAAGTATATTTTATAGGCTCAATGTGATTGATAGGAAAATCCAAGCATATTTAGGCCCAAACTTAAAAAGATCAAACAATAAAAAGCCCAATAACACCAAAAGAGCCCAACAAGAAGGCTTGAAATTGATTGGCCCTAATTAAATTGAATCGCCCTGATTTAGACCGTTTTAAATAAAAGAGCCCAACACTATATATATATATATATATATATATATGTTTTTTGTTTTATAAATATTTTAAAAATATATAATTCATTTTTTTATACCTATCCTCTTGTAATTAATTTTTGTACATATTCTATGTAAAATTATCGTGTACTCCGGCAGTATCATAAATGCGTACTCCCTCCTCTCACATGAATGGTGGGTCCCACTAATTAAATTCATGATGGGACCCACCATTCATGTGAGAAGAGGGAGTACGCATTTATGGTATTCCCGGAGTACCTAATAATTTTCCCATATTCTATTGCCATCCCCAACACTTTTTTTTTTTTTTTGGGCACTCTCATTGGTGTCACTTTTATTTCTTTTTCATCTCTATCTTATTAATGTCAAAACCACCTCATTTGGAATGGTAAAGTACCTTCAACTTGCTCCCCTTGCCTTCTGACTTGTTTCGCTCCCATCCCAAAGAGATCTTGCTTTGTCGTTGTCATTCCTAAATTTGTAAATATTTAATTTTCAATTTTAGGCTCCTTTTTTTTTTTTTGAAAAAATATATTTTATACGTTGATTAGGGCACTAGCATTGGGGGTGTAAACACCCCCAGTTGTTATTTTACAATCCAAGATACCCAAAACCCACTTCATCTAGGTTTGTATACTTATAAAAAAATTTGCAACCTTGCTAAGGTTGCATATATACAACCTTACTATTCATAAGTTGTAAAGAAAAAAAAAATTTTAATCTTGTGGTTGTGTGTGAAGAGAAAAAGAGAGTAGGAGGAAAGAGAGAAAATAGTACTTTATATTATTTTATTAGGTTGTATATAAAAATAAGAACTGAGATGTTGGGTAAGTTGTAAAATAAGTTGGTAAAATAGATAAAGTGGTATTTAAAGATGCAAATTTTTTTTTTTGGGTGCGCGCATTGCATCTCCAGATGCTAGTGCTCTTATAATTGATCAGAAAATTCAGATCTGGATTTAATTTTAGAAACTTTAGTCCAACTTTATCATTTAGGGCTAAACTTATAAAGATAAAACAATAAAAGGCCAACAACACTAAAAGAGCCCAACAAAAAGGCTCGAAATTGATTGGCCCTGATTGAAACAAATTGCCCCAATTTAGGCCTATTCGACTCGATGTCCACTTCACTTGTTCAATGTCAAGGTAAATACTAAATACTAACGGTGATGGCAAAAATAACTCTCCCTGCTTAATTAACTCGCAGTACCGTACACGGGTTTTCTTTTTCTTTTCTTTTCTTTTTTTTTAAAAAATTTTTTAATTATTATTATTATTTTTTTAATGAATCTGTACATGGGTTTTCTACATCCCGAATGTGTGTGTGTTTTAGTTTTTATTTTGAGCGATATATATGTTTTAGTTAAACATATAATTTTAAATTATATATATATTATTTTATGATTTATATTTTGTACATATTATATTAATATCTCAAAGGATATCTGTTGTATGGCGATGAGCTTACAAGAGTTTTTGTATTTTTTCATATTTTTTTTTATTATTATTTTATGGGAACAAGAGTTTTCTGTTAGTTATGCTAAGCAGAGTGCCAATTCCATTGCCCATTCATTCGCTAAGTATGCTAAACAAATAGATTATGAAATTGTATGGTTGGAAGAATCTCCACCACATGGTTTAGAAGCTTTGTATTTTGACCATTGCTGTTTCATGAATGAATGATATTTGGTTGGTCTTCTAAAAAAAAAAAAAACACACACACTTGTTTTTTTCTTTTTTAACACCGTCATGCTTACTTTCATTTCTACTTCATTAATGTTGAAGTCACCTCATTTAGAATGACAAAATATCTCCAACCCGCCCTCCTATCACCTGACTAGTCTCGCTCTTGCCCCAAAGTGAGGAGGGGGCAAGGACACGACACCTATAATCCAAACCTCACCTTGTTCGTTGCCAGAGTTCTTCTACTAGCACAAAAAATACACATTTTTTGCAACAACTTTCCTATACTATGACTACTTGTCACTTTCATATAGACCTATTAATTTTGCTCTACCATTCACAATCAGTCACGTAAGGTAGTTGTGGAAAAAATTATGCATTTTTTGTTGTACTTTAATTTATTTTTTGCTATTGCCATCCCCAGGCTAAATAAAGCAAAAAACAAACAGTTTGGTTTGGTCTAGAAAAATCCATAACCCTGACCCAACAACATCGACCGAACACACTTGCTCATCTCCATTGAGGCCAAAATTGCAATTTTCCTTTTTCTATAAATTGAGTATTAATTTTACAACTGTTCTCATAGTTTGAAATAATATCCCTATTCCCAACAATGAATCTCTGAGAATAACATCTGTGTTGAAGAACAAACATGACCAGAACGAAAAGATGGATATGAAACCCAAACATCAACGTTTACAATTAATATTGAAGTCGTAGCAGCATACAAGACAAATTACACATAATAAAATGCAATAGTGTACTTGACACATTTATGAGGCCCTTGAACAACATTTTAGACACAAATTTCAGCAACTCATCATCGAGGCATATATGTGATATGTTTAATTGCCTAAGGCTCCAGAATGATCTTCCCAAAAATTTTGTTTTCAGCATTCTTTGCCCAAGCATCTTCAGGATTGCTCAACGAGTACTTGGAGTCAATCACTGTCTTCACCTGCCCTTCCTTGACTAACTTGACAAGAAAATTCATATTCTCAGCCTTGCAACTTAAGAGAACTGGAATTAGCTGCTTCTTTGAGAAAGTAAGTTTCTTTAGAGCATAAGCCTTAATGGAACTAGGTGTAGGCTTTACATCAAATATCTTTCCATTTGAAGCCAAATGAGGCTCAAAAGTTGACCAAGAAGTTGGTTCTCCACAGTGAATCACTATGTCATATTTCTTACCAGATGGGCTTTTCAGAGCTTGCCCATCTGGGGTAGTTTGGTCAACAACCTCATCAGCACCTAAGCTCTTGACAAGGTCAATGTGTTCAGGTGCACAGGTTGCTGTAACACGTGCATTTCCAAGCTTTGCTAGTTGAATTGCATAGTTACCAACACTTTCTGAGGCATTAGTGATGAGAATGTTTGTGGGCTTTCCGGTTCCATCAAGCTTGAGACCCGCAGAGTCGGTGAGAGCTTGGTGAGCCATTATACCAGCCGACGGTATGCCTGCACCTTCAGCTGCTGAAACTTCTAATGGCCTAATTACTGTCAAGTTCGCCTTAGCCACAGCAAACTCAGCTAGTCCACCTCCATTCTGTCAATGTATAAAATGCAAAGATGGATGTACTTGAATCAATAACTAAGGCGTGTGTATGGTGCTGGTCAAGCATATAATCATCAAGATAAATGTAAATTCAGCACAATTGGATTTGCTAATGTGCATGCATATGCAATTTCCCAACATTGCTTATAATCCCTAAAGCTTAGATAATTCACTCATAATAGAAAATGATTTATAAAAAATAAATCTTCTGTTTTATTTTTAGTGTTTTACTTTCTGTTTTACTAATTATAATATGTCATATGTCTATTTTTTTAATTCATTTTAAATTCTGGTATGTAGAGCATAATATTTAATACTAAAAGTAGAATATAGAATTTTTGTAGAACTTCTAAGTTGTAACATTAACTATTCATTTTAAAGGTAATCCTCTTCATCATGAGAATTTTTTTAAAATTGTTTTATTCTATAGTTTCCTCTTTTTAATTGGAAACTACATGTCATGAAGTAGAGGTCATTATTATGAATTTTCCCACACCCTTTCCCTTTAGCCCATAAGAACAATCTTAGAAATTAAAAATAAAATCTCTTATCAACAAGAAAACTTCTTGCACATAATGTGTTACACACACTTTTACTTTTAAAATTGAAAACGTATCTTAAAGTCACATTTTCAGTTTATGATTAAAGTAACTCACTGCGTAAAATAAACAATACCCATTAACAAAATTAGTGAAACAAGTATGAGGACTTAACAGCAAAACCAAGCATAGCTATGACTTTGTCACCAGGTTTGACATTTTTGACTCCTGATCCAACGTCTACGACCTCTCCTGCAACATCAGTACCTGTTCCAACAAAGAATATTTTCAATAATAAAAAAAATTAATTAAAAATAAATACATTTTGTTTAAACAAAAAAGCATTTGAATCAACTTATATATATAATTGAATAATTTTGCAATGCTTCCAGAAAATTTAGAACACACAATTAACTATCATGAAACTTGGACATTCAGTTGAATAAATTTAATATACAAGAAATAACTCATTTTTTAGGGTAATACCCCTAATCAGTATTTGATGGTCATAAGTAAGTCACATAAATTACCATTGATCCAAAACTTAAACATTTTGGAAAGAAGAAAACTTATAATCATGAAATATTATTCTAGCATTTTCTTCTATGTGAGTTCAAGATTTCTCTTCAATGAGCGGGTCGAAATACAAAAGGCCCATTTTGATATATAATAATTGCACTTTCGCCTAAAAAACTTGAGTCGATAAGAAGTGAGAGCAAAATTGTGTAATTATTTATTATAACAAAGTTAGTGTCAGAATTCAACATAACAACACAAACTAAAATTTTGATTTGAGAGAAAATTTGAACCTATAGACGTAAATGAACGTATGGAAACACATCACCTATTAGTATGAGAATGGTTAAATGGTTATATATATATATATATATATATATATATATTTTTTTTTTTTTCTACTTGTTTAAACTTTTAAAACAAATTGTAATTTATTATGGTATCAGATGACTTAATTTGAATTCAAATAATAATGGTTGATGAAATTCACAACAATCTAACAGCTTAATCCTTTCAGCTATGAGATATATGGTAATATCTAGGTAAAGGAATAAAAAAAGTAAAAAAAAATACCAGGTATTTGAGGTAATTCACGAGGAAACATAGGCTTCAAACCGCCTTGCTGAATCAGCCAATCAATAGGACTAAGACTGGCTGCTTCCACTTTAATCAAAACCTCATCTTTTTTTGGAGTGGGAAGTGGGACTTCAACATACTGCACCAGCAATTAAATAATTAGTAAATTAATTGCAATAAAAGTTAGATTTTTGTACATTTTTAAGTTTATTCTGATTGACTCATACCCCAAAAACAAAAAATTAATAAAAATTCCCTCCCTTTTCTTCCGTATTTTAAACAATTAACCAATAGTAAATCGGACCCAAATCTTACTAAAATGCACTAATATATATAGCTTATTATGTAAAGCTTTATTGCTCTTGAAAAAAAGATGAGCAAAATGAAAGTGACAAGCTCAAAGATACAATGTTTCATCAACTCAGCCTTGAAACATTGACTGGTTTTTTAGTTCAAAATCTTAACCTTAATCTTGAAACATTGACTAGTTCTTTAGTTCACTTAATCCTTTCTCAAATTTCAAAAGTGATCTTCAACTTCAACTATAACGTAGAAACATTGCATGTCTTTACTTGAAATTAAGATGAACCATGAAACAAGTAACCAACAAACTAGCAAAGTTTCCAAACCTCCCTTGTGATCAAAAAAGAGAAATTTAATCGTGTCCACATGGGTATGCACGTTTCCAGCTACTCAATGAATGCATATGGTGGCAAGGAAAAAAAAAGTCAAATCCTCCAAACTGGGTGACAAAAAAAACTGAAAACCTGAGAAATAACGTTTTTATCATAAAATTAATCATTTTATACTGTTAGGATGAAATAATGAATTTAATTATTTAATCTAACACTCTTCATTCATACGTGTGAGTTTAAACTATCCTTATTAAATGGGACCCAATATGTGGTTATTTTTTAAAATAAATGTAAGGTGGAGATAGAATTCCTGAATTTGAACTGAGGACCTCTTTTTACGACTTCATAATAACTTATTAATTATCTTAAAAGTTTACGTCATAAGAAATGATAAAGTTAATCATTTAGTGTGCGTTTGACTCTAAATTAAAAAACCAGCTTATTTTACTATTCAGTTTATTTTTGTTACTTTTTATGGGCTCCACTACACATTTTGGTATTATTCATGGGTCATACTTTATTATTTCAGCTAACTTTTACCTTTATAGACGGTACTTTCAACAAAAAGTTTTCAGTTTCAGCAAAATAAATGGATCCCAAATAAACCCTTTAATTAAACACTCTTTCCTCCACTAATTACATTCTTTTTCTGAAAAAAGAAAAGAAAAGCACAAACTAACCCTTGCATCACTAAAAATTCTTTGTTAGCCGTCACAAGAAATTAACATAAAAGTTTTCAAACTTTGATTTTGAAAGAACCTCATAAACAAAACTTATAAATAAGATAGAGAGAAGGGAAAAAAAGAAAAGAAATCTAAGTGAACTAATGAAAGATAATTTACTTTCTTCATATGAAAAACGAATGAATTGCTTATAGAACATGAAAATTAAAGAAATGGATATGGAAGTAACCTTCAAATCACTGGGTCCTCCACCACAATTAGTGTAATGAATTGCGTGCATAAGCTTTCCTGCCATGCTCTTTCAGTTTACAGAAGGAAAGCTTAATGAGTTTGTGTGTGTGTGTGAGGTAGGACAAGAAGAGGACTAGATAATAGAAGTTCTGTTCAAAATTTTTGGGGTGGCTTTATAGTAGAGCAAGAACTTCGTGTAAAAATGGTGATAGTAAAATTGAGTAAACTAATACTATTGGATTTTCTTATATAACAACACCACGCCATTGACTTTGGACTGAGTAGTGTGCAAAAATGTAACATTATCTTAATGAGAAGTTCTAGCATGACCATCACAGCAGCTGTGAAACGTAAGAGAATGAGTATTGACATGAAATGAGCCATAAGATATTTAAGATATCAATACAACTAAGAAGACTCTCAATTTTATACCCAATGATTTTGCAATGAAATGAAGTGATTATCTGTAAATAATTTATGAACCTTTTTCTGTCCACCAACGGATGCTCTAAAGACATTAATTTAAAGAATAATTTTAAAAACTTTTTATTGAAAAAAAAACAATTAATTATTTTGACGACTTTTTATATTTCTCATAAAAATAATGTTAAGACTTTTCTAAAATGGTTTATTAATCATTACCACAAAGGCATCCGTTAATGGAACTATTTTATAAAATTATCACTTTTTCTTTTCCCTATTCACAATCATTCACTTTATCAAGTTTTGGTTGAGTGAAAAAATGGGGAAATCTGTAGTACTATTGGTATCAAACAGCTGTTAATATAATCCCTCTCTGTCTCTCTTTTTATTTTTTATTAAATAGCTTAATCAGCTAGCATATGCTACCATACCAGCAGTGATCCAAAGGGCCATTAGAGGACACGATCTTCAATGATGAACTGTGGGGTCAGCCCTTGTAATTAACTTTGTGCATGTTGTTAAGTCATTGACATTTTCATTTAGACCTAGTAAGCAATCAAATTGTGTGTTTAGAAAAATAAAATTAGGTAGGGCTGCCAATTATTTTAGATTAGGATAGAAAAGGATTGTTCAACAAGTGATTTTTGGATCTCAAATTATGTCACAACTCTAATGTGGTAGGCTATGAGTAATTGTCTATTACTTATACATCAACTCAAAAAATTTTATCCACCACCCACACTCTATCACATCATATATTTGTGGTGAAAAAATGTGAAATGATTTGTAATTAATCCTAGAATAATCGATTGGGTTTAAGTTGATCTTTTTGAGTTCAAATGGGATAGCATATTTTTCTTTTATAAAATGATGAACTGACATGGTTTTACAATTTTGGTATTCATTTTGTATGCGGAGGAGATTGTCTAACTTGATTTTCCGCCTAGAAGGTTTGGTTTGAACTTGCCCACTGTGCATGAACAACCCACCTAATTTGAACACAAGAACACTACACTATTATCCTCGATACACTGGCGATGATAGGTACATCAAAGTTATGATCCAACAACTAATAATTTGTTTGGATTGAAAGAGAAGGAGGGAAAGTAGAGTAGAGTACATAGAGTAGATTTGGCTAATATTAGTCTATTTTCAACCTACTCTACTCTTCTTTACTCACCCTTTATCCAAATGAACCCTGAGTAAGCTCATGGTACTACTACTAACATAAAAGTTAGGCAATTAAAACACAAGCTACATTCACATGAAACAATAGACAAAAGTCAAGATCCTTGCCCATGACTAGAGTATCACCCTAATCTAACCCATGATGCCAAAATCAATGCCCATTAAAGAGTAACATGTGCGATCGTCAAGTTTTATAAATTTACATTTTTTCCACCAGAACGAGGTACAAAAAATCCCTATTCTAAAAGAGAGATTTTCCTTTAATAAGGTCACTAACTAAAGCAACAGTAGCCTTTAGAATTACACATCGATGTCAGCAAGGTTCACTTTCTCATGTCTTGTATGTACTCCACCATTAGGAGTCTGTTTCCAGGTTTTTCCATTCACGTGACCACTTATTCATCAATTGGCACTAAGCCACCATCACTGCCCAAGAGTGAAAGCTCACATGGCTTAGACCTCCCAATAAAGGATGTCAAACACACAAACACCCTTGGTTCTCCACAAGCAAGGGATTTACTTCCATGTGAGATGATGGTTACATATATTTGATACATGATATTCTAGTCATGATTGGTTTGATATAGTTTGAGGCCTAATTTAAGTGATCCTTTTATAATGAAATATTAGTTAAATAAATTTATTTAATATTAACCAAAATAAGGTTAATTTGATAAATTGAATTCATAACTTGATGAATTAATTAACTAAACCAACATTAATTTCATATATATATATATATATATATATATCATAGTTCAAGGATAAAACTTCTCAAAAAAAATATTTAGAGAGGGATAGAGATTGCTCAGTGTGTAGCCAAATAAGAGATTAGTGGGTGGCTAATGTTAACAGTTTACCATGTAGAATACCAATTTATGAAGATTAAAATTTCAAGTAATTCGAAAAAATTAATTATCATTGATGATTCGACATATTTACAAAATTTTATTTTTCAAATAGTTCAAGTTTTAATTGGTCTAATATTTTAGAAATTCTATAATAAAAGTGAAATTTTTTGAATAACCATTTAAAAAAAACCAATAATTATTATAAAATTTGGATCTTTCTATAATAAGGGATAAGATCTTTTCATAAAGGGGTGGGGCTTTTAATAAAAGGGCCTTGGGCCTAGTAGCCACTAGGATGTCACTTAGCTGCAAGAACATTTTGGGTCATTACAAGAACATTTTGGGTCATTAAAGAACCCTGATTATAAGGTTGAATCACCTTCCTGTACTGCCACGTGTCACTTGATCATAAATACCCTCAGCAACTACTAATCACGTTCTCCTATAATGTTTTAAGCAACTTGAAATCATATCCCCATGCTTTATTGATTGAATATAAAATGATCTCAAGACCAAAAAAAAAAAAAAAAGAATATAAAATGATCTTTTTTTTTTTGTATTAAAAATTATCTAATATTTGTTACAAAAGAGTATAGATATATGGCTAACTTTTAATCAATAACAATTAAATGTAGAATTGGTGTATTTGGTATGATGATAAAGAACTATTATCAAAAGTACGCTACATATTGTAACTCTCTAAAAAAGAGGGACTTGTAATACTTGTTCTATTTTATGAGAAGAATCAAAGTTCAAATATTCTCTTTTCTATTGTGGTTATTAATGAATTTTAAAAAATAAATAAATAAAAATTATGAAGCAATTAGATGCTTAAAAATAATTCAGATATTAATATATATATATATATATATATGAGGCAATGAGTTTGTTAAAAAAAATCAGAAAAATATATATAAATCAGGATATTAAAAAAAAGTTAAAGTGCCCAACTCATAATGCAAATTTGCAGAAAAATTATAAAGAACATAAGAATATAAGAAAATAAATATAAAAAAAGAAAAAAAGAAGAAAATTTTTTAATTGAAGATAAAAAAATTACCTTTCAAAAGTGTTTAGAGTTAAAAATTTTTTATTTAACAATTTTTTATTATTATTTTTTGTAAAAATGAGTTTATAAATAATAAAATTTAAAAATAGCTCTATAATAAACTACATAATTTGGTATTACTTCCAAGTTAAATTCTAATTTTTTAAATTCTTAAATGGTTACTAAATGGGTTAAGTTTTTTATAATTTAATCATTCGTGACCTTAACAAAATTCGACATAAGTTGTATTTGAAGTTTATCTAATTACTAAAAATTATTACATAAGAATTATAGGTAAAATTTTGACTAAAAAGAAATTACAACACGACTTATATATACAGTATATATTAGAAAATTTTAGTAAATAAACATAGTATAATGGGTATACTATTTTTTAATGGGTATTCTAAAATTAAAATACTACTTTTACATCATTAGTGTTTAATTGTTCATGTAGGGACACGATTTTTAACGACCCAAGGATGACGTTGGGCTCGTGTGTAAAGGGCCCGAACAATATGATTTGTAGAGAGTGGGTTTGGAAAGGCCTGCTTTTGGGCGCTGGGTTTCAGTATGGTCCCGGTTTCATGAGCGATCATATAAAGATGAGTTTGGACTGTATAGCAGAGTCTTGCATTAATGTAGTTTGAAAAGTTTGACTCCTCGGAATTAGTCCGAGGAGCATTACATTCTCACCATTCCTCCTTTTTCTTCCTTCTTTCTCCGGGGGCCTTCCCCCCCTCCTATCTTTCTCCTCCTTTTTTCCTTTTTATACTAGTATTCGATTTCCCTTCTTCATTTACGTGTCAGTTTCTCCTTGTTTAGGGCAGTTACTCGTCTTATCAATCTTCACGTCAGAGTGGTTGGGAAAAGCTGGATAGCATGGTATGGGGTATGGGTTTGTCAGGTGCTGGGCTCCACGTTATGGTATTGGCAGCTTTCTAGCTTGTACTGCTCTTGTACTGAGTTTGTCCTTTTCTTCAGGCGTTTTGTAAGGCGTTGAGCGTGAGGTTGTCCTCGGCTATATTATTGGGCTATCAAGGTGTTCTCCTCATACCTCCTCGGCTTGGGCTTTGGGCCATTAATGTGAAGTGGGCCAGGATTCCAAATTTCAGGCCCCACAATAGCCCCTCGAAATCCTGCTTCCCGACTTTTTAGTTGGGAAGGAGGGTTTTGGTGATACTGAGCCCACCTCGTGACTTGTTCAAGTTCCGTGCTTTACTGCTACTTGTGTCCTTCCATTTGCATGGGAGATGTGCCGAATTAAGAGGCATTACTTTATTCTTCATCCGCGCAGTGCCCTTTGTCATTTCAGTATTCGAGGCACGCCTTCACGAGGACCTTTAAATCTTGTGGTGGTGGATAGCGTTGGAAATTGTGCCAGAGCTGCCTTGTCTGCAGCGTTTCTTAGGAATCTGCTCAAATTAAATTAAATGACACCTCCTTACCCTTTATATAAGTAGGACAGGTGGTTGTTCTCCTGGCATATAAACCCTTCTGCTCTCTTCAGAATCATAACCCTTTGTCCATAACCAGTTCCCACATCCAGTGTCGTCCTCCCTTAGTGCAATATGTTTGAGGCTTGGGTGGAGGTGGAGGAACTTCACCCGCCACAGAGGCACCGGACCCTTCCAAGACTTAAAGTGATGTGGTCGGGGCAGGGGAGGCACAGGTTTAAGGTGTCCTCCCGCTTGGATATGGTGGGAACGGTACCCTTCCCTCTTTCAGTCAAAATCCGAAGCAGGTTCTGGTCACACCAGATTTTTGGTGTGTCAGAAGAAAGGTTTTCCGCCATCAGCGCCGTCTGCGATACCGCAGGCGTGGTTCCGTGGAGGCCTATCAACTTCCGGCTGCCTGCACCTTTTCTTCAACGGTGCTGGCCTCAAGTTGGGTTCCCTGCACCTTTTTTTCAGCTCCGCTAGCCCGAAGTCGGGCTCTCTACGCCTTTTCTTCAACGGTGCAGGCCCCGAGTTAGGTTCTTTGGCTGCCTGAGTTATAGGCATGTAAAAGTGTTGAGGAATGGTTTTCCTTGAACAAAGTCTTGAAACAGCATCCAACCTCTCCTCTGTACTACTTCCTCGGCTTTCTCTTTATTCTCTTGTATCTTTCTTTTCGCTTATGTAGTTAGCTTTAATATAAGCTTATTCTAGTTTTTCATTGTACGCTGTACTATTTCTTTGTCTTAATAAAAGAGGAATTTATTTACTTGTCTTGAATATTTTTCTTTTTTGCAATAACTACTTTGTGAATGGGTGTGCTCCATATGTGTTTTTCTTCAATGATACTTAGAGCAGGAAACCTTGAAACATAATCCGACTAATTCTAATTTACCGACATTACCAGGCATAATAACGATAATTCACAGTAAATTAAACTCAGGAAACTAACCGAGATAACAGCTGAATATTCCGTAATACGTGCGAGGAGACCGTCCGAGAACGATAAACTCTAAATAATTCATCCGAGGGGGTAACCGAGCAGTGAGGGACTCTAACTGCGTTCTGACAACGTATGACACTATATTGCAATCGTACCAATTCCTCTGGTACCGAGGATCCGAGGGTATGCTGGGGAATCCATGCAGCTTTGGGATTAGCCCACTTATCAATGGAGAACTCTTTCGCGGGGTAGATTCTAAGGGTCATATAACGTCCAGGTTGTGTCCAATCCCCGTATTGTCTCTTCTAAGTACTTGGTTTCCCCATAGGCTTGAGTCCGAGGACCATGCAAGGCCTTGGTTCTGTCCAAAACTTGTAATTTTTCTTTTGAGTACTTGGTTTCCCCATAGGCTTGAGTCCGAGGACCATGCAAGGCCTTGGTTCTGTCCAAAACTTGTAATTTTTTCTGTGTACTTGGTTTCCCCATAGGCTTGAGTCCGAGGACCATGCAAGGCCTTGGTTCTGTCCAAAACTTGTAATTTTTCTTTTGAGTACTTGGTTTCCCCATAGGCTTGAGTCCGAGGACCATGCAAGGCCTTGGTTCTGTCCAAAACTTGTAATTTTTTCTTTGAGTACTTGGTTTCCCCATAGGCTTGAGTCCGAGGACTATGCAAGGCCTTGATTCTGTCCAAAACTTGTGAGTTTTCTTTTGAGTACTTGGTTTCCCCATAGGCTTGAGTCCGAGGACCATGCAAGGCCTTGGTTCTGTCCAAAATTTGTAGTTTTTTCTTTGAGTACTTGGTTTCCCCATAGGCTTGAGTCCAAGGACCATGCAAGGCCTTGGTTCTGTCCAAAACTTGTAATTTTTCTTTTGAGTACTTGGTTTCCCCATAGGCTTGAGTTCGAGGACCATGCAAGGCCTTGGTTCTGTCCAAAACTTGTAATTTTTCTTTTGAGTACTTGGTTTCCCCATAGGCTTGAGTCCGAGGACCATGCAAGGCCTTGGTTCTGTCCAAAACTTGTAATTTTTCTTTTGAGTAGTTTTTTCTCTGTATTTATTTGTTTTTCGAAGGTCAGCCCCTAGACCATGGCGGGGAGAGTCGGCTTGAGGCCGGAAGCCCCTAGAGCTGCCCGCGCCGTTGGCACTGCAGGGCGTAGCCCCTAGCAGAAGTTTATGTCGGAGCAACAACTGCATGTCGTCGGAGATGGAGGAAACCCCGCGAACCTCTACTTGCTAAAGAGTTTACTCCACCGACACCTGGGCCAACGCGCAAGCCTTCCCACAGACGGCGCCAATTGTAGGGACACGATTTTTAACGACCCAAGGATGACGTTGGGCTCGTGTGTAAAGGGCCCGAACAATATGATTTGTAGAGAGTGGGTTTGGAAAGGCCTGCCTTTGGGCGCTGGGTTTCGGTATGGTCCTGGTTTCATGAGCGATCATATAAAGATGAGTTTGGACTGTATAGCAGAGCCTTGCATTAATGTAGTTTGAAAAGTTTGACTCCTCGGAATTAGTCCGAGGAGCATTACATTTTCACCATTCCTCCTTTTTCTTCCTTCTTTCTCCAGGGGCCTTCCCCCCCTCCTCTCTTTCTCCTCCTTTTTTCCCTTTTATACTAGTATTCGATTTCCCTTCTTCATCTACGTGTCAGTTTCTCCTTGTTTGGGGCAGTTACTCGTCCTATCAATCTTCACGTCAGAGTGGTTGGGAAAAGCTGGATAGCATGGTATGGGGTATGGGTTTGTCAGGTGCTGGGCTCTACGTTATGGTGTTGGCAGCTTTCTAGCTTGTACTGCTCTTGTACTGAGTTTGTCCTTTTCTTCAGGCGTTTTGTGAGGCGTTGAGCGTGAGGTTGTCCTCGGCTATATTATTGAGCCATCAAGGGGTTCTCCTCATACCTCCTCGGCTTGGGCTTTGGGCCATTAATGTGAAGTGGGCCGGGATTCCAAATTTCAGGCCCCACAGTTAACTGTGTTTTGATGGAACATACGTGATATTTAAGTTTGATGTTCAGAACTTTGAAGCTGACACAAGGGATGAGGTCCACTGTTCAAGAGAAGGGAGTAAGGTTGCATGGAAGATTATTGAGGATATATTAGGGAATGGAATCCTAATGTTTAAATTTTTGTTTAATTGATATTTTCCATTTATTTGTTAGGAATTTTTGAAATAGTAATCCTAATTTGCAAACAAAGAAGAAGAAGAAATAAAGAATTGTTTAAATCTTCTTACAAATTTGAAAGTTACACTAGCAAAACATTCATAGACATCTTAAAAAATAAATTTGCCAAACATTTTGCTCTTTTAAGGTTCATTCCCATACATGTGTCTCATTTAAGTTTTTAAATTTTTGTTTCAAGTGAGTCATTCAATGCAAAAGAAGAGGAATCCAATATAAATGAACCGTAAAAAAACACAATCATATATCTAATCATATAATTTTACACCAAGAGTCTTTTCTTTTTTCCTTTTTTTTTTTTTTTTTTTTTGCCAAGTGACTATTATAATATTAACATAAAAACGGAAATAACTATCTCACTCACTTAAATATTCTTGACTACGCAAATTCCAATTTGCCACCTCCTTGGCATTACTCTTTTATATCTACATGACATGTCTTCTATATGGATGGTAAAGGGCATGTTATTTTAGCTTACTAGAAGATAGAATAGAAGGAAGCAAAACTCATACCAATTACTTTTTACAAATTATATAATATTTTATTCGCTTAAATAGCTTCAGCAATACACCACTAGACATTTAGGTAAGTATATAGTTATTATTTATTGTTAGCTTGATACTGTCCTTTATCTAACTTATGCATTTATGAGTCTATGACTTTACAGACTACTATTCCTCCACATCTAACTTATACATCTATGAGTCTATGACTTTAGAGACTATTAATGCAGGACTCAATAAATGATATAAGATGTATAACATTTTTTTTTGGGTAAATTTCATTAACCTACTTGAGATTTGGGCTAATACCAATTAGGTCCAAAACATTTCAAAACTGTTCAACTTCGTCCCTAAACACAAACAACGTTACAACCATATTGTTTCTGTCTCTCTCTCTCCAACTTGCAAACATAGTGCTAATTTCCTTTCTTTTTTCTCAATGAATCTTATCAATGAAACTAATATAAATATTAGTTGAAAGTATATTATTCAAATTAGTTTCTAATTGTAGTTTAATCTCGAGTCAAGTGTCCATTTTAACTTTTTTAATTTGGGTGCTAGGCATAATAACACTCAGCATAAAAGCCAAGATGATTATCTCACTTGCCTGGGCAATATCACCTTATCATCACTATTGTTGAATGTTTCCGTGCGTTAGCATAGGCCACATACTAGTTTATATAATGCGTATACGTATACAATGTGTATGTATCTATGTATGCCCATGTCATATATAGATTTATTTATGTTTGTTCTAAGTTTTACCCCCTCCCCCTCGCCCCACTACCCTCTCTAACCTATATAATACTAATAATACCTCTGAAAAGCTATCTAAAAGCCCCATTGGTGGTAGCCTCTCTCTCTCTCTCTCTCACGTACCATAGTTTCAATGATTGCGTTGATTTCAATGACTTTTTATTTTTTATTTTATTATTCTAGTTTTGTTATACCAAGTTTACAAAAACATAACAATCTTTGGCCTCATTCTTTTTCTTCTTCTTATTTTTTAATAAGGCTGGATTATATTAATTTTTTAGCAAACATGAATTACAACTTTTTAATTCCAAACTTTTTTTACATGACATCGTGATATTTAAGTATGTGAATTTAGGCTTTAACATTCATTGAAGGTTTTATTCTTATTAATACTTATTCGGAAATTTACTTTGAATAATGGACAATAATACTAATTATAAAAAATTATTTAATTCATGCATAATATGATGCTAAGCTAAACCTACAAAAGGTATAAAAAAAAGTATTTTAGAAATTTTTTTTATTTTATTTAAGTATGATTTCATTCTACCATCTTATCATGCTATAACAAAATTTGGAATGAAGATTCAAAATTTCATTCTTACGTTATTACCAAATAATAAATAGTAATAGTTCTTCATTGCAATTTCTTGTAATACTTATTCTTATTCTCATGTAAACATCATTACAATGTGTCGAATGTGCCTTGATTTGACAGGTCAATATTTTTCTTGTAATACTTATTCCTCAACATGTTAGTGACATTGTGCAGTTCATCTTAAGAAGATAACTTGAGTTCAAATGTCCATCTAATCACTTGTGGTTATATATATATATATATATATATATATATATATATATAGTCAATATGGACATATACTATACAAGAGGTTATGAATATGAATATGTGAAAAGTAAATATGAACACAATAGAAGTAAGAGGAAAAAAAAAGGGTTTTCACATTTATCCCAAACAAAAATAAAGAATAAACTTTAATTAACATCTTAATATAACATATATTTTCTCCAAAAAAAAAACATATAAACACACCATTTAACCCCAATAAATAAATAAATAAATATGTTTATAGGTTTGAGAATCCAATTGGACCCACCTATATTTTATTTATCCTTCAAAATTTTTATTTTTCTTTCATACAGGAATTCTGCTAACGTGTATGCCATTGATTGGAAATGGACTGCCAGCAAAAAAAAAATTTGTATTTTTTTAAGGAACATACGAATTGCTACTGCTTCCTAATATCATGCACCACAAATGTATTTTGCTTCATAAAGAAGATATCGAGTTGACTTTTATTGTTTGTATGTATGCATGCAATTTTATAAGTACAAAACAATATTATTGTTGGGATTTTTCTTTTGGACGAGTCAGAAGAAAAAACTGTGAACCTAGCTGTCCGATTGTTTAAGGCACATATTTTTTTGTTTCTTCTTGGTCGTGCAAATTTGTGTCATCATTTGTTATTTCTTAGTAGTTATGAACGAACCCCTTCGGAACTTTCCTATTCCTAAGATGCCGAATCAGAGTAATTATGAATGACAGCTATCCATAGTATAAACTATAAAGTCTGATTTTATAACCGAGTGATTTTATGTTGACCAACAAATTCATCTGTCCTAAAAAAAAAAAAAAAAAATTCACCTGTCACAATTTTCTTATATAGCATACTCTGATTGGTTATTTGTTATTTTCACATTAGTAAGTCTAATGTCAAAAAAATTTTCACAATTTTGTCACAACTTTACTACGTGACTACTCATGAATGGTGAAATCATGGACCGACATAAATCTATTATTTTATTTCCACCATTCACGAGTCGTCATGTGATAAAGTTGTGAAAATATTTATGGTCCTAGACTTACTCTTTTTACATTAACCCACAACTTTTTTTTACGCTAATCACACCCAGCGAATTGAAGCAAAAATTGTACAATTTTTTTTTTTTTTTTAATAACCTCTTGATTGCATTGTAACAACTTGTCAAGGATTCTAGATCCTTGGAAGAAGTCATCGTAACGAACCCTTGTATATTCATTGTTGAAATTTTTTATTTTTATTTTTTTTAGAGTCTTATTATAGTTTATGTGTGCACTCTTTACATTTTTCTAAATACTTTTTCGCATCTTCCTTCAATAAATTTGAGAACGAACTTTACAGAACAAAGAAATCAATCACAAACACTTCCTGATCACCACAACCAAGATTATGGTACTTAGATCTGGGTGTTCGAGTTTCCTTGCCCGACGAAAAGGCAGACAGAATTCAAGAAAGAGTAATGTTAATTAGAAATACTATAAATTTTATTACATATTATTACTAATCACAAAATATAAAATAAAATAAAATAATTCAACAGTTAAAAGTGAGACCTACATATGTATATTGATTGGATAATAACATTTTATATCAGAACTTTTAGCATTTTGCTTCAAGTAAAAGAAACATCTAGCCCAAAATAATGGAACACCAAGTCTCAGGCTTTACTTAGTCGTAAAGTCTCTATTCCTTTGTCCCAAGAACAACATGCAAAAGTACAGGAAAAGGTTAATGAGTTGCAAAAATATTACAAGAAATCAGAGATACTAGTTATTCTTTTACTATTTAATTAATAGCTGGCTCTTCCATGTTTTTTTCTTTCACAAATCTTCCTGAGCTTTTATGAGTTTGGAGTGCTCGAATTTAAGAACTTGTGCTCAAAATTAATGGACAAATATTATGAGTTTAATCTTGGACAAAACTGTTAGTATATATATTGACCACACACAAAAAAAAGGAACATTAATCCTTCACATTATTTACACAAAATCAAGCTTTCTCATTCTAAAAAAAACAAAGGTCAAGCATTCTCAGTTACATATCCTAAAGCATCCTTGTAATTATTCCACAAATCTGTTACCACGGTTGATACCATCTCTGTGAAGTTCTCCATAATCTCTGGAAAATCATTGAGCAACCCTTCAAAAGAAGTCCTTGTTTTCTCCACAAGACCTCCAATTGCCGAGCCAGCAACAGCAGCAGAGCCTGTGGCACCATTTATAAGAGCATCAAACACAGTAGAGATGATAGTCTTTATTACTTCTATAAGAAGCTCTAAGACATATTCCAAGCATCCCTTGAGAGCCTCCCCGACTTGTTCTAGCCCGCCTTGGAGCGCTTCGCCGGGTACTTTGAACGCATGAATCAATAATATGATAAGGTTGGCGATTGAACTGAAGAACAATTTAGTAATCAAATTTGATAAGGTGCTTATGGCCAAGAAAATGAATTTCAGAATGAAAACCACCATTTGGTTTGAGAGGAAGAGAAGAACAGCAAGACTCGAGGAGGAAGGCTAAGAATTTTGTATAATATGTTATAAAACATTCAAAGAGTGCAAGTTGGTAAAAATGATGTTATTCTATGTAGAACTAGTTTATATATACTAAGACCGTTGAATGTTTCTTTGAGATTGTCCGTTTAGAGGTAGTTGTTGTCCTCACATATCAGAAATTTCTGAGTCACCCTTTCATACGTAAACAAAAACCATGGCAACACTATTCAATTGTAATTAATGGTAAGTGGTCGATTAATTAAACATTGAAGATAAAATATTATAAGCAACTTGTAACTTGTAAGGCTAAGTCTTATGTTTTTGGATGTCTTGTCAATTTTATCTTTCTATTAACATGAGAGCATTCCATTCTATTGACTCCACCAACCAAAGACAAAGAGAATAGTGACTTCTCTATATAATTTTTTAATTTTTTTTTAATTTATATTTTTATAGATACAATATGATTTGAACATATGACATTGACTTTATGATTATTGATTTTTATCATTAGACAAAGATGCTAATTATTAATCGATTTTTAATGTATACAAGATTCAAATCTTGATACTTTATGAGACCATAAGAGATATTATCAATTGGCCTAATTAGAATCCACACATAAAATTTTATTAGGATGCAAATTAAGAAACCTTGGTTACATATTTCTTTATCAAAGTCTTTACTTAGAAATTGGGATATATAATGGATCCTATTATTCTTTTTAAAAAAGAACTATATTGATTCTTCAATATTCTAATTTCCAGAAATTCTACGATTCCCTTTTTTTTAGTGGGTACGTATTTCTCAGTAGTCAACCTACTATAACAAGTCACCAAAAGAGCATTATATAACATTCATGCTGAATGTGTAGTGATAGACTGGTCCTTAGTTAGAAGTGTCAAGTATAACATCTTGAAATCAAGATCCTGCAGATTTTAGCTTCTTTTTTTTTTTTTTTTCCTTTTATTTTGTGTGTTCTTATTTTGGGCTAAATAAGATACAGATTTTAACTTGATAATTGATAAGGAAAATAGTTTTTTTTTTTTTTTTTTTTGAGGAAAAATAAGGAAAAGAGTTGTTTATAACATATTAAGCATAAGGATTAATTATCATATTCTATCATTTGATTCAAAGCCAGCTGATACAAGTAAATTGAATCAATGGGCTTTGACTAGTAGCTTTATTATTATTATTATTATTATTATTATTATTTTATGCCGATGTATATTAATACCTAACCAAAACTTCATTAATAACAAATGAACCTTCACATGGCAGATTTCATTTCTTATCTTTTTAATGCGGGTAATACCTAATCAAATTACATTAAAAATATTGGATAAGAGAAATCGTCAAATATTTCACGAGGAGTTACATCTGCATCTCTGATTATTAGATCCAAAAATCCAGCTAACCCACATTATTTTAAAGAAATTACTATTGATGGACTGACCCTAATATGATATTTTAGTCCAGAGTATCATGATTAATTTCAATAACCTTCTCACTCACTTCCAAGAGTAGCGCCTGAATATAGGATTCTTCTATGCTACCTCTAATGTTTTTAAGGCTAGCTAGCTACCACATACTCATGGTCCCACATGGAGGCTTTTTTATTATTTGTTTTGGAATCCATTATATGGAGTTATTATTCAATTTGACATAAGTTTCAAACTTAATTAATGTCATGTGTGACTATTATTATATGTATAAAACGAAAAAAAAAAACTAAAAAGAAAAAAAAAAAAAATATATATATATATATATATATATATAGGATTCTTCTTTACCTCCAAAGATTAGTGTCAGAAACTCAGAGTAAGATTCTTCTATGCTACCTCTAAATTGTTTTTAAGGCTACCATACCCATGGTGATTTTTTCTTTTTTTTTTTAATTATTTTTTTTAAGAATCCATCATGGAGTTATTATTCAATTTGACATAAGTTACTATATAATAATAAATATGAAAAAGTTAATGTAATGTGTAACTCTATTATTATATGTCTATGAAATAACAAAATTTTTGAATATTGTTAACATACGACCTAATGGAACCTATCATCAGATTTTTTTTTTTTTTTTTTTTTTTTTGAGAAAGAATCTATCATCAGATTTGATGTAACATATCATCAAATTTGATGTAGAAATGTTTTATTTAAGCCCATCAAAATTTAATGTGCGCAAATAAAAAATTGTCAAGTCACTGTTTAATGTGTCCATGAGTTATCAACGAAAGTGACAAAATTAGAATCATATGTGATTCCTATTATTAATAGATGTACCATTATCCCAAAATAAATAAATAAATATATTTATTTATTGTGGATATTATAGAAATTTCCTTTGGAAGTTTTGTAAACACATAAATTCTATCAAGAATGAGCATTTTCCACGCAGAAGTCAAGATCTATTTAGTAATATAAGGACAAACCATGCATGATGCGTTTGTTTGAGGTCACGAGTGAAGGTTTAATAGCATAAGCAAGATTTGATTTTTGAATGAATTGTAGTAATTTTAAAAGATGTGATTTAAACTTTGAAGTTTGAACATAAAATTTTAAATTTACGAGTTTCTTTGGGAACAAGCAATTATACCATCCTTGCAAGTTACTTGCAAAAACTGGTTTTCTTATTTTAACGCAACCACGCGTTGCGGCTTTTGATCTTTTAACTTAAGAAGTCAAGCAATTGACCATTAGCTAAGCGATCATTGCTATACTTTTCCATGAAAACTTTCCAAGGACCTTAAAATAAATTCCTTGAGAATTAACTCGTCTACTTGTTACATATTCCATTCGTCCAACTTTGTTTGTCCTCTATTCCATTTTGAGATGTCTTAAAATATTGTATCCTAAATTATATATTTTTAGAGAGAAATTATTTCTCAATTTTGAAGTCAAATGTGGGAGCACATCATAAATATTTATCCAAGTGAGTTATTGCGTACAAAAATCAAAGAGCCTAAAATTAATAAACATAATTTTTTTTAAAAGACAATTTACATTTTCTACCTAATAATATTCTTACAAGACTTTTTAAAGAGTTAAAAAAAAAATATAAGAATGACCATCAATAATGTTTAAATTATATATGTAAGAATTATATTATATATCTTAATGTATATCTTTTAAGTATATCAATGCATATGCATAGGATTATAAGTTAATTACAATAATGGGAGGAGAAATTCAAAGTCTGGTTCTTTTTATAAAGGAGAGTATAAATTTCAGTAAAGTGTCTTGTCATAATAAGAAATTTAAAGTTCAAACTCCGCCTACACCAAAACCAATTGATGTCTTACCCTAATCATAACAAGCTATCACCATAAAGCGAATGCTAGAGTTTGAAATTTTGTCATACCTATCAAAAATAATTATATATATATATAAAATAAAGGGAAATTAATAGTGGTACAATTCTTTACGCGTAACGCGTCCCCCTCGCTTTTCCTCTATTGTGAAGTTTACCTACAATTTGGTCATAAGTGGTCAAGTGAATTACGCTAGAATCCAGAGTTGTCAACCTCCAGAAACAAGGTTTTCTCTTAACACACACACACACATACACACACATATATATATAACATACACACACACATATATATATATATATATATATAAGAGTTGTCAACCTCCAGAGACAAGGTTTTCTCTTAACACACACACACACACACATATATATATATATATAAGAGTTGTCAACCTCCAGAGACAAGGTTTTCTCTTAACACACACACACACACACATATATATATATATATAAGAGTTGTCAACCTCCAGAGACAAGGTTTTCTCTTAACACACACACACACACATATATATATATATATATATATATATATATATTGTACTAGTCAAAACATTAATACTTGCCGAAAGGCTCGAAATATGCCATGTATAGCCAGTACAGGTCCAACCTTGTATTTTTTCTATTACATTTTAGAGAAGTATCAATACCAGTTTAATGACTAGTACAGTATTGACTTCCTTGGTTTACATACAAATGAAACTTTTTATTTTCAATTAAACTATGCAAAAAAATAAAAATAAAATAAAATAAAAAAAATTGAGAAGACTTGGAAGAGAATTTGGCTAAGGAAGTTATGTGAAACTCAAAATGCAACTTGCAATCAAGCTTCATGAGAGGCTCAAGATCGTTTCCCAACAACTGAGATCATGATAGATGCACATGCCAAATTGGCAACCTAAGCCTTAATGACCCGGTGAAATGTAAGCCATATTTGCATTATATTTCAAAAGAACTAATTAAGTTATAATTAGAGCTCTTCTTAGTAAGTTATATAGCCCAGTTCGGTTTAGTAAACAATCAAAGTGAACCTAGCACCAGCACACACTATACACTCTTATCCAAATCAATTTACATTGTGCGATATCAGAATCTTACCCACTTAAATTCCTAACATCCTTATCTCTATCCACATTGTGCTTTAGTGTCTTTGAGCCATATGGTGTTATTAGGTTGGCTTTGATACTATTTGTAAAAGCCCAAGGAAACATTAACCACATTTAAGCTATACTCAACATGGAACCTAGTGTGGGACACAAACACACTTGTCCAATCCAATCCACAATTTGGGGCATCACACCAGCCACTAATATGAAACAACATAGAGAGAGAAAAGACATGAAGCAGTAGCGCAGAGAGAGAGAGAGAGAGAGCTCTTATTGATGTTTTTAATAGTAATTTTTAAATTTTTAAACACTTATTATAGGGGAAAAAAACTTGTACTATGTTATTTGTGGGCATTAACAGTACATTCTAGATGGAAGGCGGAAGAGCTATATTAGAAACATATATAAATTAAAGAATTGAAATGAAAAAAATTAAAATTATATAAACAAAAATGAAAACATAACAAAGTTAAGAGTGTGAAATTTTTATTAGCATTATATCGTTGCGATGCATTATTTAATCAAGATTCATGTGTAAACTAAAGAAAATATTTCAATAATATAATTAATATTGAATATAAAATTATGGGGCCAGAGGATTTGTGACCTTGGCCCACTTTACATTGGGGCCCAAGGCCCAAGCCAAGGAGGGATATAGCAGAGGACTTACAGTGAAAGTCCAAATAGCCTTAAGACATGGCCGAGGATGACTCTATCCTTGGCATCCCTAAGGCCCTCCTAAAAAAAAGGGCAAAAATGGCATAGGAACAGTTTTGGGAAGAGTCGAACACATCCGCGTTGATAGATAAAGGAGCCCTAGACAATATGGAGACAAAGGACAAAGGAAAGGCTGCCATCACTGCAATTAAATACTCTGTACCAGGCAGAGCAATGCTTTTCAGCTTTTACAACCACCCCCAACCACTTTGGGTATGGGCTGATGAGACAAGTATCAGCCCTGGAAAGTTGAACCTACACGTGGATGTTAGAGGAGGGGTAAAGGCTAATATAAAAGGAGAGGTAAGCAATCCAGAAAAATGGGCTAGGAAAAAAGGCCAAGAACCAGCGCCTCTCAGGCCGTATCGAGGAGAAAGATTTCTCGAGCGAACATTGTTTAGTTCTGCATGAACATCATGACTAACCATCATCCGATGACGAAGTCCTACCCTTTCAAGCCTATGCTCTACAAATTATATTGTTTAGGCCCTTAACTTGTGAACCCTACATCGTTTTGGGGTCGTTACAAATTGAGTCCTTACAATTGGAGCCGTCTGTGGGAAGGCTTGTGCGTTGGCATAGGCGGTGGGTCGAGAAAGTCCCTCCACCACTTCCAACAGCCCGTTGTTGTGCCCTAACATAAAGTTCCACTAGGGGCTGCGCTTCGAAGCACCAGTGGCACGGGCAGTCCTTGGGGCTTCCAACGTCAGATCAACGTCCCACGCCTGGGCTAAGGGGCTGGTCCCCCCAAACTTAAAGAAAATATCTAAGTTCTGGACAGAACCAAGGTATTGTTTGGTCCTCGGACTCAAACCTATTGGGAAACCAACTACTTAAAGAAAATATCTAAGTTTTGGACAGAACCAAGGTATTGTATGGTCCTCGGACTCAAACCTATAGGGAAACCAACTACTTAAAGAAAATATCTAAGTTTTGGACAGAACCAAGGTATTGTATGGTCCTCGGACTCAAACCTATGGGAAAATCAGTCATTAGAAAATGGATTAAGTCTTAGATGAAATGGAAATCCCGTCCTGTTCTCGGATCCCCAGCTCTAAGGAAACTAACGTAAACGAGTATTTAGGCCCGGTACAGTCATACCTCGGTCCTCGGACTGGATGCCAAAAATGGTCAAGACCATGAATGTTGTTAGGAACGTGGTAAAGCACCCTAGTATATAGCGACCATCTCGGATAGTTCATTTTGAGTTACCCATCCTCGGATGATCGCCTCATACGCAATACAGAACGTTCAGCTGTTATCTCGATTAGTCTTATATGTATAACTTTTTTCAGGTCGACATTATTGTGCCTGTTAGTCTCAATAAGTTCAAAATCATAGCCTTTTGTTAACAAGGGGTTCGGCCCTAAGTATCATTCAGAAAAAAATATATATATAGCACATCCATTCACAATATAGTTATTGCAGAAAAGAAAGAATGTTTAGACTAAGATAAAGTCATCTTTTATTAATATCAAGAAATAGTACAGCATACAATGAAGGGCTTAAGCAAGCCTATACCAGAAGCTAATTACAAAGGCAGAAAAAGAAAGCAAAAAAATGAAAAAGATACAAGGGAACGGTAAATCCTTCAAAATTCTGCTCTTGTGGTGATTAGGCGTGTCAAGATGACCCTTTTTGACGGAAGGGGGGAAGAGGCAGAAGAAGAAGAAGTAGAAACACCAGGATGTCCCTAGTGATGGAAGAGAAGAAGAAGCGGAGGCAAAAGAAGGCACCAGAGAAGGAGGAGAGGAGGAAGCAAAGATGCCCAATCCCCGCATCAGCTCTGACTCCTAACACACAGGTGCCATATTAGCAGCGCTCGAGAGAGAGCGGATGGTACCGACGATGAGAAACCCCATTGCTGCAGCACCGAAAATCTGGTGTGACTAGTGTCTGCTTCGGATTTTAGCTGAAGGAAGAGGAGACTTCTCCCTCGCCTTGCGAAAGGGGAGAGCTGTCTTGAGTCTCCGTCTCCCTTGCCCTGACCACGCCATCTTAAGTCTCGGAGAGACCCAGTGCTTCTGGAGAGGGTGTGGTCCCTTCACCCCCACTTTTGCCTCAAACATATCACTCACTAAGGCTTGAATTGCACTGGTAATGAAAACTTTGAACGCAGCTGGAGGTTTAGGAATTTGAAAAGACTGAAGGGTCTGTACGTAAAGAAAGTGACCTCCTGTCTTGCTTCTTATACGAAAGGCAAGTCTAGTGGCATTTAATCTGTACAGATTTCCAAGAAAAGCTACAAACGAGATAATTCTCACTCAACTCCCAACGCCGTCTACCACCGTTGGATGGGCGTCGTCTCGTGAAAGGAACTTATTAAAAACGCGCCTCGTACACTGAAACGGTAGAGGCGCGACGTGAGTAAAATTAAAGGAATGTCTCATGACCGGGAGCGTTTCCCAGGCAAACTAAAAGACACCGATATTAATAAAGGACGAAACTGGGCAAGCCATGATATAGGCCCGACATCACCAAAACCCTCCTCCCCGACCAAGAGGTCCCCGACTAAGAGGTCGGGCAGCAGGATTTTGAGGGGCTATTATGGGGCCAGAGAATTTGTGACCCTGGCCCACTTTACATTGAGGCCCAAGACCCGAGCCGAGGAGGGATATAACCAAGGACCTACAGTGAAAGTCCAAATAGCCTTGAGACATGGCCGAGGATGACTCTATCCTCGGCATCCCCAAGGCCCTCCTAAAAAAAAGGGCAAGAACGGCATAGGAACAGTTTTGGGAAGAGCCGAACACATCCGCGTTGATAGATAAAGGAGCCCTGGACAATATGGCGACAAAGGACAAAGGAAAGGCTGCCATCACTGCAATTAAATACTTTGTGCCAGACAGAGCAATGCATTTCAGCTTTTACAACCACCCCCAACCACTTTGGGTATGGGCTGATGGGACAAGTATCAGCCCTAGAAAGTTGAACCTACACATGGACGTTGGAGGAGGGGTAAAGGCTAATATAAAAGGAGAGGTAAGCAATCCAGAAAAAGGGGTTGGGAAAAAAGGCCAAGAACCAGCGCCTCCTAGGCTGTATCGAGGAGAAAGACTTCTCGAGCGAACATGGTTTAGTTCTGCATGAACACCATGACTAACCATCGTCCGATGACCAAGGCCTAGCCTTTCAAGCTCACACTCTACAAATTATATTGTTTAGGCCCTTAACTTGCTAACCCAACATCGTTTTGGGGTCGTTACAAATTGAGTCCTTACAAAAATATTTAATAAAAGAAAAAAATTAAATTAAATTAAATTACATTAATGCACATCATGTAAGTCCACATTTTTATCAAAAACCAAAAATTATAATATATTTGTTAGGGACAATTTGAGAAACGTGCCGAAAATGCTAGAACAAGCCCAAAATTCTACTAAAGTTCTTTAAAGTGTGATGAAATGAGGAGAGTCAAACCCAAAATTCCAATATTTAGTAAATAAAGGCTAGTGGTGCATCACAAGAACAAGTCCAAAGTGCTAGACAACAAAAAGATGAAGAAAATGCTATATTAAGTTTGAAACAGTTTTACACATACAGCAAAAATAAGAATTTAAGAGAGGTGGTGAGTTAGGGGTGTCAAATGGAAGGGTTTGGGTGGTCATAATTGGGTTGAGTATATAAAACTCATTTACCCATTAAAACTCATTTAACTAATTGCTTCTAACTCAAATCTAATCTAACCCAATTATTATGGGTAAACCCCAACCCACCCAATTACCCAATTATCAAAATTACAAAAATACCACTAAAGTGAAAATAACCAAAGTACTCTAAAATCTTCAAAAATGACCAAAATAAATTATGTAACAAGTTGTTAACGATAGATATAAATTTTTTTTTTAAAAAAAAAGTGATATTAGTAGTAATTTCAAATAAGAACTAATAATAATTTGCTAAATATTATAAAAATATTGTGAAATTATGGTGTTTACTGTATTTTCATGAGTCTTTGTTTTTAATTGTGGTCAGTCCAATTTAATATTTTATTAATAAATTTATTCATTTTACGTTCACACCACAGCTATTGTGATATATTTTATTTTTAATTTGTTGTGGACTAGTATAATTGTAATTTAAAAAAAAAAAAAAAAAATCCCACCAAACCCAATTCCACGAATTTCAGGTCCAAAATAGAGAAACACACAAAACCAAAAGAAAAACACACTTTCAAAGTTGTCCAAAAAAAAAAAAAAAAACAGAGAGGTTTAACAAACCCTAAGCAGCTTTACTTATTCGTTGTGTACTCTGTATAGGATTCGTTGGAAACAGAGGGCTCCGTCCATTGACAATCACCGCCGCGTAAGCCATGGAGAGAAGGAGAAGGTCGTGCGAGCAATGCGAATCTTCCATAGCCATCTCCATTTCTCGCAAGTGAAAAGAGTAAAAAAATAAAAAATAAAAAATAAAAAAGCTTTCGAAACCTGTTTGGAGGGAGAGAAAGTGAGGGGAAAAAAAATCTCAGAGAGTGATGAGAAAACAAAAAAACTTTTAAAAATCTTTTAACTAAATTTCAAGAGGTTCTCTTTCGTGTTAGAAATGAACTTTTTTAACTTTATAGAGCGATTTAAGTGTTGTGTAAGTGTGAGAGTATAATAATGATTTCAGATGTTGATATGGGACTGTTGGGGTTTTTTTTTTTAATTTTTTTTTTTTTTTTATGGAAATGGCTGGGTTGAATTTAAGTATATATTTTTTGGGTTAAATGGACCCCAATGGGTTTTTAATTAAAACCTAATAATCATTGGATTTAATTGGGTTGATGCCCATTTAACCCAACTAATAATTAGGTGGGTTTGGGTGGACAAATAAATTTGGGTTTACTTTGCCACCTTAGTGGTGAGGGAGAGAGAGAAGATTCTTGTGCGTCACTATTTTCACCCCAAGTCCTCAAAATGTTACTACTCCCTTCTTGTTGGATAGCTAGGCTTTTGTTTTGAAGTTAAGGTTTCAAGGGGAGAACGAAAATTGGTAGTATTAAATATGAGATGGGCTTTATAGGAAGCATTGGGATGTCCTTAGGGACTGCTCTTAGCAAAAGGAGCGAACTTATTGACCCCATGTTGTTAAACAAGTGGAAAAGTTTCAGATTTGCCTTAGCTTAGGTAAGGGGAGGAGTTGCTTTAGTCGTAAATAAGGAAATTCATTAATCAAAGCTGATTGGCTACACATTGCCAACTAATTCAGACCCTAAGAGAGTTGCTTTATGCGGTAGGGTGCATCAAAAGCCTTCTAAGAAGTCAGCTTGTTTTTAGGGCCTAAAAATGGTTTGTTTGAAACTTCAACTATACATACAAGAAGAGTTACTTCCATGATATCACAAGGGTTTGGACCATGCTTAAAAGAATAAATATAATATAATATATAAATTGGGCCCACAAGGAGGATGGGCTCGATTGGAATTAGGGTTGTAGAAAATCCTTTGCAAAAACAACCATCAACAATATTATAAAATAATTTAAAATAAATAATGAAGCTCTTTTTAAATATCTTGAAACTTTTAGTAATTTAGTTTAAATATTAAAAAATATATATACAGAATTTAATATTTTTAAAACATTGGTAAAAGAGTTTCACTTCTTCATCTTTTTTTTTTCTTTTTTTTCTTTTTTTCTTTTTTGTTGTTGTTGTTGTTGTTGTTGAGAGAAAAAACAGTTTCACTTAAAGGAAGTAAACCAGTGCACAAAAAGTCATATGGCAAATTATATCATACAACTTGTAATACTTTCGTTGAGCTAGGTGGTGTAGGCCTAATGTGTACCACCCAACTATTATCATTAAAACAAAAAAAAAAAAATTGTGTAAGATTATTAAAATAATATAAAATAAATAATAAAAATTATTCAAAATTTCTTGAAATTCTTGTTAATAGAATGTCAATAATAATAATAATAATAATAATATTCTTATTATTATTATTATTATTTGTAGGGACACGATTGGTAACGACCCAACACGAGATTGGGTTCGCACGTAAATAGACCCAAACAATATGATTTGTAGAGCGTGGGTGTAAAGAACGAGGTTAACTTTTTTCGAATAAAAAGACTCACCCTCACGTATATCGAAGGCCCAAAGCTGGCGTAACGATCGTTTTCTTTGATAATTGATACCGCTATTTTTCTCTTTTCGCTCTTCTTCTTTTGTCCAGGTTTTCTTTCTTTCTCTTTTTTTGTTCTGATCCCCTTTTTCATGTTCTTCTTTCAGTTTATATACCACCCTTTGTATTCCATCCTCACCGCACATGTGTAGGTTGGGTTCGGTGGATTTCTTTTTTGTCCCTTCTAGCACCTCCTGGAACTTCCTATGGGCAGCTGTAAGGCTGCCTCCTTACTGTTCAGGTATCACCTCCACATTAATGCGGTCAGAGAGTTGGTTGAGAGGTAATTAATGTGGAGGCAGCTGTAGTTTTAGATATTTGTTTTGTCTTTTCTCTTTTACCCTTGGTCTGTTATCCTATCTTCAGTGGTGACATAATTTTGAGATCCGGTTGCAACAAGGCCACATCCTGATCGTCCTCGGACGTATACTGCCGAGGAATATGGCGTCCTTGGACGAATACAGAACTCCACCTTGGTGATATTGACTACCACCCCCCTTCAGTAATTGACTTGTGACCTGACTTGGCCTCCTCGGACGGATACGCATCCTCGGATGGGCCACAGACCCAACGATCCTGACCTTAATGGGCTTGTTGACTGATAGGCCCCCACAATAGCCCCTCAAAATCCTACTTTTCGACTCCTCGGGAGAGAAGGTGGATTTTGACGTCATAAGCCTATACCTATGCGTGTTTTGGGGCATGCCCCTAACGCTTCAGCATCCCGATTTTGGCAGCATTAAATTTTGGCAACGCCCTTGTCTCACACGTTTGACGGTGAGATTTAAATCTAACGGCAGAGGGCTTCCCTTGTTTTGTGAGCGGGAACTTTACCGCTCACAATTCTTATACAACTACAATAGCGTTCTTAAATTAACCCTGTACCTTACCTTCGATGATTATGTGGTTCCAGAGTTCATACATTGAACCTGCCTTTTTCCATTTTCGTTATTTTCTTGGCAACTACAAATAATCGTACTTTGTCCGAGGTCCTCCCTTTGAACCTGTAAGTCTTCTCGAAGTTTTTATCACTTTTACTTCAAACCCAACTGTCTTTTATGCTAAGTCTTTTAGAAAAATGGGGAAACAAAAGAATCCATTTCGATGTCTCGTTAAATCCGAGGAAGGTATTAGAAACTTTCGTTCTAAGTATAAAATCCCCTCAACGGTAGGGATGAGGTACGCAGCCCAAGGGGAATGGGTTGATGCCAGACAAACTGGGGAAGTAGTTATTCCCATGATTGCCTTTATAGAGGGTGGGATGACTATCCCCATGGGTAGTATCACTAGGAGTTACCTCAATTTCTTTAGGCTATCCCCCACCCAGTGTGCTCCAAACATGTTTAGGGTCTTGGGAAGTATAGACACTCTAAATAGGAGAATGGACTTAAAGCTAACCCATCATGATGTGAATTGGGTGTACAACCTCCATCGCTTATCGGGTCAGGGATATTATCTCAAGTCGAGATATCCTAAGGTAAGGCTAATTCAGTGCCTTCCCACTTCAAACAAGAACCTAAAGGAGGATTTCCTTATTCTCTCTGGAGAATGGCATGATGGTTTGCCTTGTCCGACAGTAGAGGGAACACCAGGTAGGCGCGTAGTCATAGATCTATACTATTTAGTTCGTGAACACATTTCGTTTACTTTTTCCTTTTTCATTATTTTTGTCTCCTACAATTTTCACTCTCAACTCGACGGTTTTGTAGATAGACGCTACACAAAGCCCAATCTCAGGTTAGTCAATAAGGCGAGCCTGGATAAGTTGTTGAAGGCCGAAATATATGTGAATGAGGCTGATGGTTAGCTCGGGGCAGCACACTTAATTCTTGGCTATACCTCGCTTTCTTTTGCTTTTCAGGCGCCGAAGTGTGTGATTAGAGCACGCGATCTTCGGCTTCACCGTATCAGTGTTGCCTACGAAGGGTTCATTGTTCCAGAGGGTATCCCGCTTCCCCAGTACACACCTCGCACAGAGCCTCTTTTCATAGCCAGCATCTCGGCGGGAACTTCTTCATCCTTACCTTCCCTCAGGGAAAAGGAAATAAAAGGGAGAAAGAAAAAGAAAAAAGAGAAAGGCGAAGAAATGGTTGTAACAGTATCTGAGTCCTCGGTCGATTTCGGGATTTTTGATCAACCCACAAGTCCCGAGGAAGATCCTGACGAAATGGGGATACAAAGAAAACCTCAGAAAAGCTTGCTGGAGCTGATGGAAGGTCAGCCGGGAAAGAATGTGCCTGCAAAAACAATACCATCCCAGGATTCATCTCTTCCAACTAGGTCTCCTCCTCCCGCTCCCCGCCAACCTCCTCGGTCATCACCACAACCAGCGCTTCCTAACGCTGCCGAGCAGAAAAGACGCAGGGAAAAAAAGGGCAAGGATATGGCAGACACGAGCAAGTCTCGTCCAACCCGAGAGGAGAATGCCCAACGAGCTGCAAAGCAACAGAAGACCAAGCACCAAGCCACGCTGGGCCAGGAGAAATCTGACTCCCAGCATCCTGAACCACAAGCATGGTTGCCAGCACCTATGCATGGTGGAGAGCCCCTGCGAGATGACGCATCCATAAGGGACTTCAACGGCGGCATAGGATGTCATGTAGCCTCGGCCATAGAGGAAGCCTTAGTGCTACCAAAAGATATGGCCGAAATAAAGAACATGAGGAAGAATGAACTTGTCCTCGACAATAAACGATATTTGGGCATGGTAAGGAGCTAGCTTTTATCTTTCTCATTCTGTGGATGTTACTCACCAATATGCACTTTTTATTGACTATAGTGTTAACCTTTCCCCTACAGATCATTCAAAATACTTTCAAGCTAGATGAGATGCTCAACGCTTGTTCCGATCAGCTAGACGATGAAAGAAAAAGACGGACAACGGCTGTACAGGCCTTGTCCAAATTCGAACAGGACTTGGCCGATGCGAAGAAAAAGCTATAGGTTGAAGAGCAAGCTCACAAGAGCGCCGAGTTGGCATTAGAAGGCTACTAGAAGCAGGCCGAGGACCAAGGGAGACTTCTGCGTGAGGCGAATGCCGAGCTAAAGAAGACTCAGGAGCAAGCTCTAGTTCTCAAGAAGCACCTGGAGGAAACTCAAAAGCTAAGGGAGCGAGCTGAAAAGTCCAAAGAGCAAGCCGAGAAAGCGAAAATCAATGCCGAACAGGCAATGAACAAAGCTGAGCAGAGAGGCTACGAAGTTGGTATAGTTGAAACTGAGAAGGCTTTGAGAGCCGAGGTTCCGAAGGTATGCCGTATCTACTGCGCAAGAACTTGGAGCGAGGCTCTTAACCGTGCTGGGGTTGAAGCCTCATCTGAGTTACGTAAGCTAGAGAACGTATTCTATCCCGAGGCGATCCGCCCTTCAGTTCCTCTACCCTATCAGGTTGATGCTCCTTCTCCAGTTATTAACCTCAACGAGGAGGTTTTGCCTTGCAATTCTCCTCCTCGTGACCAACCGGAATCAGCTAAAGAGGGACTTGCCCCTCCTGGAGCTTCCCCAGACAAGACCACCACCGCTTCGGAGGCAGAGACGGCCTCCCAGGGTTTTCAACGGGATTTGGACTCCACAGTTCTACCAACTGGGGGCATTACCAAAGCCAAATAGGGAATCACAACTTCGGAGGCAGACCTACCCGCCAGCCAGAACCCACAGATCCAGTTGAAATTAAAAAAGTAGAACTTGTTTTGTAATTTAACTAGATATCTAGTAGGGAACTACCTTGCTCATTTTCTCATCACTTTTGCTACTTTATGTTATTTTTGTAATCGTTCACTTCATTATGGTAATTTGGATAGGTTTATTTCAACTATCTTTCACTTGTATGGGATAATTTTACTCACACACATTATCAATCGATAATCAGCAACAGGTAATAAGCATTAATACAATAGGGTCTTAGGGAGACATTTTTGATATGCACGTATTCTCTCCAATCAATTGCAATTCAGTACCTTGATTGTACGCTAACTTACATCCTAAGATCTCTCTTTGATTCCCCAATGAGTTGTTACAGGGCGTTATTTCCCGTTAAGTTTGCGACTAGAAGCTCTATCACAACTCAGTTACTGTTTAACACTTCAATACACAACATAGGATGTTAATTTCCACTAAGTTTGCGGTCCGAGGACCTGGCATAACTTAGTTTCTGTTTAACATTTCAATACACATCATAGGACGTTAATTTCCACCAAGTTTGTGGTCCGAGGACCTGACATAACTTGGTTTCTGTTTAACATTTCAATACACATCATAGGACGTTAATTTCCACCAAGTTTGTGGTCTGAGGACCTGACATAACTTGGTTTCTGTTTAACATTTCAATACACATCATAGGACGTTAATTTCCACCAAGTTTGTGGTCCGAGGACCTGACATAACTTCGTTTCTGTTTAACATTTCAATACACATCATAGGACGTAAATTTCCACCAAGTTTGTGGTCCGAGGACCTGACATAACTTAGTTTCTGTTTAACATTTCAATACACATCATAGGACGTTAATTTTTCCACCAAGTTTGTGGTCCGAGGACCTGACATAACTTAGTTTCTGTTTAACATTTCAATACACATCATAGGACGTTAATTTCCACCAAGTTTGTGATCCGAGGACCTGACATAACTTGGTTTCTGTTTAACATTTCAATACACATCATAGGACGTTAATTTCCACCAAGTTTGTGGTCCGAGGACCTGACATAACTTAGTTTCTGTTTAACATTTCAATACACATCATAGGACATTAATTTCCACCAAGTTTGTGGTCCGAGGACCTGACATAACTTGGTTTCTATTTAACATTTCAATATATATCACAAGACGCAGGAGTACAAGATGTATGGTTGACGTAAAATAAAAGAAATATTTGAATTGAAACACTTTTATTAATAATAATACCTCCTGAGATTATTTACATTCCAAGGATGAAGTACGGCTTTTTCATCTAGGTCTTCCAGATAATAGGCTCCTATTCCCGCTACAGAAGTGATTCGATATGGCCCTTCCCAATTAGGTCCCAGTTTTCCCCAATTTGGATTCTTGGTGGCCCCCAGAACCTTCCTCAGCACCAAATCTCTTACGGCTAACGGCCTCACCTTCACATTACTATCATAGCCCTGCTTGAGTTTATGTTGGTAGTAAGCTAGCTGAACCATCGCGCTCTCCCTCCGCTCTTCAATCAGGTCCAAACTTTTCTCCAACATCGCATCATTACTATCCGAAGAGAATGCACTGGTCCTTAACGTTGGGAATCCAGTTTCTAGGGGAATGACGGCCTCGGCCCCATAGGTCATGGAAAAGGGAGTTTCCCCCGTCGAACGTCGGGGTGTTGTCCGATACGTTCAAAGCACATGTGGCAATTCTTCCACCCACTTTCCTTTCGCGTCATCCAATCTCTTCTTAAGCCCATTGACTATTACTTTGTTAACAGCTTCAGCCTGCCCATTGCCTTGTGGATAAGCCGGAGTGGAATATCTGTTTCTTATACCCAGTTCTGAACAATATTCCCTAAAGGCATTGCTATCAAATTGGAGTCCATTATCTGAGACAAGAGTGCGGGGAATTCCAAATCGTGTAACAATGTTCCTCCAAACAAATTTCTTCACATCTACGTCCCTGATGTTCGCCAAGGGCTCAGCTTCAACCCATTTAGTGAAGTAGTCTATGCCGACCAGCAGGTACTTCTTGTTTCCTATGGCTTTAGGAAAAGGGCCGACAATGTCCAGCCCCCATTGCGCAAAAGGCCAAGGGCTAGAGAGAGGGTTAAGAACTCCTCCCGGTTGGTGGATATTCGGAGCATATCTTTGACATTGATCGCACTTCCTAACGTACTCCTGCGCTTCATTTCGCATATTTGGCCACCAATATCCTTGTGTGAGGGCTCGACATGCTAGAGACCTTCCTCCTGTGTGGCTTCCACAAATACCCTCATGCAATTCCTCCAGAATTGACTCTGCTGTCTCAGGAGGCATACAGAGCAGGTATGGCCCAGAGAAGAACCGTTTGTATAACTTTTTATCCTCCGATAACCAGTACCGAGGAGCTTTCCTTCGTATTTTCTCAGCTTCCACCTTATCTTCGGGCAATATGTCACTTTCAAGAAATTTTAATATGGGATCCATCCAGTTTGGCGACAGACTGGTTTGATTGATTTGGCAAACCTCCTATTCTAGTGAGGTGGGGGTGCACAGGTCTTCGACGATAATTACCCGAGGAAAATTTCGTACTAAGGAGGTGGCAAGGGTTGCCAAGGAATCAGCGTGGGTATTTTCACCTCGAGGAATATGTAATACGTCGAAGGACTCAAACTTCGTTCGCATACGCCTAACCTGGTCCAGATACCCTTGCATCCTTGGGTCTCGGGCCTTCAACTCTCCTGTCACCTGGCCGACCACCAACCTCGAGTCTGAGAATAACTTCACTGCCTTTCCACCCATTTTATGGACCATACTCGTTCCCATTATCAAAACTTCGTATTCTGATTCGTTGTTAGTAGCCGAGAACCCTAACCTTAACGATTTCTCGATGATGACCTCTTCGGGGGATATCAACACCAATCCCAATCTTGCTCCCCGTTGGTTTGTGGCCCCATCCACGTACACCCTCCAAAAGGACTCACCTTGTGCGGATATTAGGCCAACCGATTTTTCATCCATGTGACCTTGATTCATATTAACTTCTTCTAGGCACTCGGCGAACTCGGCCACTAGATCGACAAGAACTTGACCTTTCACAGAGGTGCGAGGCATGTATTTGATATCAAAAGCACCCAGAATCGTGCCCCACTTGGCAATTCTTCAGGTGTAGTCAGCATTTCTGAGTATGGACTTAAGAGGCAGTTGGGTCAAGATAACCACGCTATGGGCTTGAAAATAGTGCAGAAGTTTGCGCGTTGCATGGACCACCGCCAGTATGGCCTTCTCTAATGACAGATATCTCACCTCGGCTTCATGGAGGGATTTACTTACATAATAAACTGGCCTTTGGACGCCATTATCTTCTCCTATCAAGACGAAACTAACTGCATGAGGGGCTACCGCCAAATAAGCAAACAACACCTCATCTACCTCAAGGCTAGACATGATAGGTGGTCTGAACAGGTATTCTTTCAGCTGCTGGAACGCTTCAGCACACTCCGCGGTTCATTCAAATCCTTGCCACTTATGTAATAGGCGGAAAAAAGGACGACACCTCTCAGCCGACTTGGAGATGAACCGATTCAACGCAGCAGTCATCCCAGTTAGTTTCTGCATTTCCTTTGGATTCCGAGGTGCTTGCAAATCGTTAATGGCCTTAATCTGGTCTGGGTTCACCTCAATTCCTCTATGGGTCACCATGTACCCCAAGAACTTCCCAAAACCTACACCAAAGGAGCACTTCGAAGCATTCAAGCGCAACTTATGTTTTATCAGTATCCCGAAGATACTCGTGAGGTCCTCCACATGTTCGGACACCACTTTACTTTTCACAACCATATCATCGATATAAACTTCAATACTTCTACCCAGATGTGGTTCAAACATTTTCGTCATCATGCGTTGATAGGTAGATCCGACGTTTTTCAGACCGAAGGGCATCACCTTGTAATGGTAGTTCCCAATCGGGGTCACAAAAGCAGTCTTTTCCTGGTCGTCGGCGGCCAGCGGTATTTGGTGATACCCTTGGAAGGCATCCAAGAAACTCATCCTAGGGTGACCCACGGTCGCATCCACCAACTGGTCGATCTTCGGCATAGGAAATGGATCCTTGGGGCAGGCCTTATTAAGATCTGTGAAGTCCACGCACACCCGCCATTTTCCAGTCTTCTTTTTTACTACCACCGTATTGGCCAACCACTGAGGATAAAAAACTTCCTTGATAGCCCCAGCCTGTTTGAGCTTGGCCACTTCGCTTCTAACTGCCTTGGCGTGTTCCTTCGATGGTCGCCGAGGAGGTTGCCTCCTGGGCATAACGGCAGGATTCACGTTGAGCCGATGACAAATGAAATTCGGGTCCACCCCTGGGGCTTCATACGGGTTCCATGCAAAAACGTCCACATTGGCTCGGAGGAATTCCAGCAATCTCGCCTTCTCTTGTAAAGGCAACTTAGTCCCAACCTGAAAGAATTTTTTCGAGTCATCAGCAACAACTACCTTCTCCAGATCTTCACACTCTACCCCATTGTCTGGCACGTCTAGGCCTGATACTGGGGACTTTAATTGCTATAACTCATTGTCAGCCGTAGCCGAGGTTTCTGCTTCTGGCCGATGCTGTATAGCCGCGACTAGGCATTACCGAGCATCCGCCTGACTCCCTACTATTTCCAACACTTGGTCTCCGGATGGGTACTTCACCTTCTGATGCAGGGTTGACGAGACCGCTTTAAGGGTGTGAAGCCAAGGTCTGCCCATAATAGCCGTGTACGGAGAAAAAACATCCACGACAATAAAGTCCACCTCCACCACATCCGTACCTGCCTGCACGGGTAGCCTGATTAGCCCTTTAGGAGTGACCAACCTTCCCTCGAAACTTACTAGAGGAGAGTTATAGGTTGTTAAGTCCTCTGGCTTCAAACCTAGCCCCTTGTACAAGTCTGGATACGTCACATCCACAACACTACCCTAATCAACCATCACTCTTCTGACATCGTTCCCACCGATCCTCAACGTTACCACCAAAGCATCCTCATGGGGCTGTATGGTCCCAACCATATCCTCATCTGAAAAGCCTAGAATTAGGGGGACACGCTTCTTGGCTCTCTTCAATGCTTGGGAATGACCTTCGGCTGGGGATTCGGGACACCGACAACACTCTAGCGGGGCAAGACCCAGTCCTCCCCGGGGCCGCAAAGATAATGTTAATCATACCCAAGAGGAGTCTTGATGAAGCATCCCCGCGCACCTCTGAACCTGCTTGGCCCGCCCTTCCACTGGAGTGATGCAAGAGTTGTTTTAATTTCCCTTCATGGACCAACTGTTCCAAGAGGTCCCATAAATTCCTGCAGTTATCCGTCGTGTGCCCATGATCCTGATGATAATGGCAGTACAAGCTCGGGTTGCGTTTCCTAGGCTCTTCCGCCATTTTGTTCGGCCATTTGAAGAATGGCTTGTTCTTTATCTTCTCCAAAACCTGCTGAACTAGCTCTCGAAACACTGCGTTAACAACCTGGGCGTCCGCCGCACAACAAAATCCCTCCGTGGTCGGCTGTTATTATAACGGTCGGACCTGTAATCCCTCCTCTCCTGAGGGATCACCTTGGCCTTTCCTTTTCCCTGAAACTGATCTTCCTCTACCCTTCTGTACTTATCTATTCGGTCCATCAGTTGGCGCACACTGGTGACAGCTTTACCCGTCAGGGATTTCCTCAAATCGTGATCAGCTGGAAGACCAGCTTTGAAAGTGGTTATAGCCACATCATCATTCTTTCCCTCTATCTCTTTAAACATTTCACAATACCTATCCGAGTAATTCTTGAGAGTCTCGCCCTCTCGCATAGACAGAGTCAGCAGAGATCCCAAAGGCCGAGAAGTCCTGCTGCATGTAATAAAGCGAGCACCAAAAGCCTGAGTCAATGTTTTGAAAGATCCAATAGAATTGGCCCTTAAGCCGTTGAACCACCTCATCGCCGTCGGACCCAAACTCGATGGAAAAACTTTGCACATCAAAGCCTCGTTTTTGGAATAGATAGCCATCTTCTGGCTGAAATAGCTTACATGTTCCACCGGATCCGAATGGCCGTCATATAGAGAGAACGTAGGCTGATGGAATCGCCGAGGATGACTAGCATCGTCTATGTTTCTCGTAAAGTGTGACTTGGAAATTTGACTCAAGGCTTTATTCATGGCATCGTTTCCCAAGCCCCTACTAGGTGGACTTCTACGCTTATGTCGATGGCGGTGTTCCTCTTCGTAGGAGAAAGTCTCGCTTGGCGGAGTTCTCGATCTCCGCCTATAACTAGCTCCATCCGACTCCTCAGATGATGGTTCGGAGCAAGGTGGGGAACGTTCCCGCCGTGCATGGCGCAACTTTCTTTTCAAATCTGCAATCTCACGTTGCAGATTCCCATCATGCTTCGCGTGGGAGACATGACTTTTCCCTCGAGAGTGGCTCCTGGTGGTATGAGTTGTATGTACACTCCCTTCATGGCCCTCTCTCCGTTCGGGACTCCTTCGAGGATCACCATGCTGGGAGCCCCTTGACTCTACCTGGTGCAAGTTGACATCCTCCTGATGCGGTCCCGCCGCGGGGTGATGTGGACCCACTTCCTCCATCAGAAACGTTGCACCGGAAGTCCTTTAAGTTAACACAAGCTCTTCCCACAGACGGCGCCAATTGTAGGGACACGATTGGTAACGACCCAACACGAGACTGGGTTCGCACGTAAATAGGCCCAAACAATATGATTTGTAGAGCGTGGGTGTAAATAATTAGGTTAACTTTTTTCGAATAAAAAGACTCACCCTCACGTATACCGAAGGCTCAAAGTTGGCGTAATGATCGTTTTCTTTGATAATTGATACCACTATTTTTCTCTTTTCGCTCTTCTTCTTTTGTCCAGGTTTTCTTTCTTTCTCTTTTTTTGTTCCGATCCCCTTTTGCATGTTCTTCTTTCAGTTTATATACCACCCTCTGTATTCCATCCTCACCGCACACGTGTAGGTTGGGTTCGGTGGATTTCTTTTTTGTCCCATCTAGCACCTCCTGGAACTTCCTATGGGCAGCTGTAAGGCTGCCTCCTTACTGTTCAGGTTTCACCTCCACATTAATGCGGCCAGAGAGTTGGTTGAGAGGTAATTAATGCGGAGGCAGTTGTAGTTTTAGATATTTGTTTTGTCTTTTCTCTTTTACCCTTGGTCTGTTATCCTATCTTCAGTGGTGACATAATTCTGAGATCCGGTTGCAACAAGGCCGCGTCCTGATCGTCCTCGGACGTATACTGCCGAGGAATATGTCGTCCTCGGACGAATACAGAACTCCACCTTGGTGATATTGACTACCACCCCCCTTTGGTAATTGACTTGTGACCTGACTTGGCCTCCTCGGACGGATATGCATCCTCGGATGGGCTACAGACCCAACGATCCTGACCTTAATGGGCTTGTTGACTGACAAGCCCCACATTATTATTTCCAATAGAATTTCACTTTGAACAATCATATTAATTATTTTAATGTGCATCACACGTCATAAGGAGAGAAGAAAAGGAGAGTAATATAATAAAGGGAATCCACTTGCTGCAACCATAACATGAAAGATACAACTTTTATTAATATAGTAAATGATATCATTTGATTTTGACGTTCGCCTATATAATTTATAATTTTATTGTGAAATTTAGATTACCATAACTAAATGCCATATTATTATATAATTTCACAATCCCCATGAAATATATTAGATGTATTATAGTTTCAATTGGAATTTTTTTTTATTTAAATTGGCTTTAGTGACTTTCAATTACTTATAGTTAATAAAGACTCATTGAGAATGTGAATTAAAAATATTCTAAAATCTCATGGTTTAAAAATAATTTTATTTTAAATTTAGAGTTTAATTTGAAATCATCTCAAAGTATAGGAAAAATATGAAATTGATCTAAATCTTTAACCAAGGATGATCCACTTAGGACAAGGATAATCTAACTATTTGCTGGAGAGAGAATAATAATTTTTTCAAAAAAAAAAAAAAAAAAAAACCACTTAGAATGACGGACTTCTACGCATTATCTATGGTACTATATTCCAAAAGACGAAAAATTACCTTCTATTAATTGTTGAAACTAAACTTGTCCCATTAATTAGGTCAAATATATGCATCCAAACAATATGACAACTGCTTAAATTTTGTTTTTGCTGGCACTATGCTTATTCTAATTGAACACTTCGTTTCATGTAAGAGCGACATTTGGTTTATCCGAATGAACTGTGGACATGCTCAAAGGTTTAAAATTAGCTGTTAGATTTGCCAGAACTATTTCATTATATCTTCTATTGGTAAAGAAAATGTCCAATACTTTCTTTTGTATTATTATTATTATTTTGAGAGAGAGTTTTACCTTCAATTTGCCTCACTTCAATCTAACCCGTCTTTCAACCACTTTACGTAAAACCTATTGGCTAAGGGTTTAGCTTGGGTCTGATGCACTAAAACATTGAACGGAAGCTTTACCTATCTGCAAAAGATCAAACTTTTCCTCCAACATTGTTTGAAAAGAGAGTTTCTCGAATTGAGTATCTATGAATACTTTTAATCAATGACTTTTTTAATGGTCCTATAACTTATTCTGATAACTTGATAATATGATTTAGTAGAGGTGGTTTCTCACATGTTTAGAAGAAAGCTTTGTTCCTGAGAAAACACCAATACTAGCGTATTGCCATTCCCCAAGCATACTTCATAAGGCTAACATAAATAGACATGCCCCCATAATTCATGATCAAACTTATTAATACACCAATTAAAGAGACTACCATCAATAAAAATGCCAATTTACAATAATGAGAAAGTATCTCCTAAGCCCACTTCATAATGCGGGCACAGCAGATAATTTTCACAGTAAAAAAGTCTGGAGCAGCCACATATGGTAATTTTCTGACAGTAATAGCCAATAAGACAATAATAGTCATGACATTATATGTTAGAAACAACTACCAATTTAAATGATTAAGAATGCATTTAGATATCGCTTATTTTGTTGAAAACTGAAAATTGAAAACAATAAAAAATTACCGTTCATGCTTGAAAGTACTGTTCATGAGGCAATAGGTGCTGGTTTAAAAAAAAAGAGCTGAAAATGCAAATAATCTAGACACAGACGCACAAACCAAACCGACCATAAATGAGAGAGAAAATAGTTACCATTCAAAACTATACATTATTGTACACTATACATCAGAAAATTGTTCGAGTACTTGCAAACCAGAGCAAAGCAGATGGCAGAACCTCTATATACAAAGAAAAGCACTCAAAAGCCACAAATTTGCTATTTATAAGCCTCCCCTTTCAACTAATTATTCTCCTTGAGTTTATACAAATTGTCTATGTATTCTTCTGTGTCCCAAAGGAATGAGCCAAAAGCAACAGCCTCCAAAACCAACCTCTTCATACTAGAAAATGAAGTCAAGATCACCTCATCATTCTCAATTAAACCTGTCTTCTCATCCCCAAAAAGTGCACTACTATGACTCTCAATCAAGTTCACAGCCTCCTTAGATTTAAGTTTTGCACATCTCTGCAATGTCTCAGGATCAAACCCCATCACATAACATTTCAATGGTTCAAGTTTCATTTCCGAGTTACTTGACCCTTGACTACATGACACGGATTGTCTGTTACTAACACGGCCAAAGAGAAGGGTTTCCAATCCATAAGAACACAGCTCTTGGAAGTGAAGGGAGGTCTTGTGACTGAGATGAAGATCCTGGTTTGCCAAACCTACGGTTCGCTCCAAGCAGTGTCTCAACAAGGCGGACTTCAAAAAGTAGCCATACAAGATGGATGCCACATATACTTGGCCAAGCGTGAGCCGTGTGATTTTTGTTATTGCCCAATTTTCTGTGACACTAGAATCTGCTCTCAAGCCAGTGACAGCAGTGACATGTTCCTTAACCATATCCAAAACCTCCAAGCTGTGAATGGACTCCAGCTCCCAGTCCTTCGAAGGCCATATCTCTAGTCTGCCATTATAAATGCATCTAGAAAGCCTTGGAACCAAAGGAACTTTGATTTCAGAAAATTTATAAAATATTGACAGGTACATGACATCTTGAACAGCTATTTGGCACTCATGCTCCTTTAGTTGTGCAATCCTCCTGGCATTCAGATATATTTCAGGTCAAATAGAGAGAGAGAGAGAGGATAAAATACTTTTCTTCTGATAAATATATATACAAAAAAAAAAAAAAAAAGTTCCAAAAATGGCTATTTCAGTCCACAAACATCAATGGAAGATCAGTGCTAGTTTGTTTAATGTAGTGAAAAGTGTTGCTTAGCAGAAACCCTCTACATTGGTGAGCAACTTTAGCTATAACTAGCACATTCAACAGTGTAAGTAGAACCTAAGTGTTCCGTAGCCAACTATTCATATGGAAAAGGAGGATGAAACACATTTTCAACAGGAACCAAACACTGTGCTCTACTAATTTAACTATTGTGTTATAAAGGATTATGTTGTCCTTTTAAGCAATGGAATTCACCATTATAAGGCTCAGCATATGATATACTACACTACAAATGAGCTTCAAGCATTTGATTTAAATTTCTCTTTTGTTATCAATACATCCTCAATAGTTTTTCAGAGTTTAAGAACATGATATTGAAATGTTGAATGGTTGAAATTCTAACACAGCAAATGGTCAGGAGCCAGACATTAGTAAAGTGAAAATTAACTATATGATCCCAACTTTTTGTGGTGTTCTCTAATAAAGCAAGACTGCAAGACTTTTCAGCCACCTAAAGTCCAACATATGGTACACATTCACCTACATCCAGTGAGCTGATATTAACCTCAAGTATTGGTTCTACAACATCCAGGAAATTTTTGAACTTGCATCTTAGCCATATATATATATACATTTTAAACTCATTCAACTGACAGAAAGTAATACACATTCAAGAGGGGCACAGGGTAGAATACTTGGTCTCCATCCATAGAAGCCAGGTGACTGAGCAGGTCCATCATAAGTCCATGGACTACTATTATACAATTAATTGATATAGACACTACACCTCTCCTACAGTGAGTTCGCCAACACATGATCACCTCCCATGCAATCAGTGTCGATCATTTAGAGTATTAGAATAGCAGAAACTAAGAAGGTTGTTAAATTACAGATTATCCTAAAAGCTTAAGCTTAAGCTGTCATCAAGATACTCTAAAATATTTATATTTACAAACAGATGGCACTTCTCATTAATTCCATAAGCCTGAAAGTTCAAATGTGCATCAGATTAAAATTTCTAGCTAGCATGCCCATAAAGTTAGTAAACTTTATATAGCACGAGAAGTTTCAAATTATCTCTCAATTTACAGGACACCTAAAGTAGTAATAAAGCATTGAATTGCAGTCCTTCATTACATAATCTTTCAAATAACAAAAATGTAAGCCAATTGCAACTGAATTCATCATGAATGGCTTCAAATCCTGTAAAATAATGTTAGGTGCTCAAGTTAGGTTCCACACTAAGCTGTTAATAGATCTTATCATCACTTGAAAGGGGGATCAGAAAGACCATTTCATGATCCAACAACAACTTGGTTCACAAATCCAACCATCTGATTCAATTCCACACTCATAAAATTTTACCACCCACAAGATTTGAATGAAATCATATGGATCGAATTATCAAAACAAACTGATGTTGTCACACATGATCTACAAAATGCAACCTATCATAGAGTTGATCAAATCCTAATTCACTAGAATTCACAAGCATAATCAATGGTAAGAAAGGAAACAAACCTTAAGAATCCAGAATAGGTCATGCATTTCTCTAATCAACCTTATTAGTTACAACAAAGTTAAAATTGTCTCTTTAGGTTATGAAGTTAAGTTAGAGCTTCAATTATGATGTCACTAGTACAAGACTCTCATAATCTTTCATACAGACATAATATCTCCTTTAAAAAAAGGACCACCTCTGGCAAAACACAAATTAAGAAAATTAATTGTTCTATTCAATGAGTGTCCAAACCAAATCTTTCTTTTAATTAGCAGTTTCCCATGCCCAGGACGAAATTTATTTAGGTACCAGGTCATGTCAAACTAGAACATCTAATCTTATATATATGTCTCAATATAACGGCCTGCATCTTGATGTAACAGAGATGTCATTACATGAGCACATGACAATTGATATAGACATTACTTATTTTAATTGTAAGCTACAAAAATAACCGGTCGGTTTGAACCCATGAACTTATCTTCCATCCATTCTTGTGGGCATTTGAGTTAGAGCTCATTGGCCCAACCAAATTTGTAACGGGACATTATCTTGTACAATAATTGCATAAAAACGCCTCTCACATAGGTACGGATCCCATGTTTGTTGGTCCACACCAATGTGAGAGCGACATATGCACCTATTACACAAGACAATAGGTCTTATGGAAGACTAGTGTCACAGTTTTGCAAGCTTACTTTTCTTTGCATTTATCGTTTTCATCCCTAATTTTTTTTAAGGATAGATTCTTTAGATATATTTTGGGATTCGAGAAGGGTGCAAAAGCAGTTTGGGTCCGGTGTCTAATGAAGTGGACCCAATCAGATAGTGACATGTGTCACAATCTGACCGGTCCAGTGCACTAAAAACCCACTAAGAACTCTGGACCTAATCCACACCCACTTGGGAAAAAGTTTCCTTATTTTATTATTAGATTATTTTTCTCCTAGAATGGGTTCATTGCACTGTTAAGTGGTTCCATTGCTCCAAAATTCGGCTTTTAACTTTTTTATTTTTTTTAAGCGATTCCAAAACCGACCGAGTATAAAATTTGCAATAATTTAAGAGCGAAAATGAACTTCAAATTTAGGGACAAAAAACTAAATTCATGCAAACTTTTTTAAATACTGATTCAAATTTAAACCACATAAAAAAAAAAAATCCCAACAAAAGAACCAAAGAAAATTTTAGAAAAATAAAACAAAACTCATAAATTAAAGTGAAAGGCCAACAAACTCACCAACTCCACATGGATTCGTGTAAAAAAAAATTATTAATATATATTAAAATTAAGGCTAAAATAACCAAAAGTTTGGTTTTGTTTTTTTTAATTTTATAAATATATACTTTTTTATAAAATTAAAAAAAAAAAAGTAAGAAACCTGTGAAGGGAGGCTTCGTCAGAGTGAGAGCTGAGGAGCATACGGGAAACGGCGGCGTTTCGATCATCAGCCAAGAGCTTAAGTTCTTCAGTGACAGCCACGTGGAACAACTGCCTGTGATTCTGCAACACACTGCTCAAAAACTTCCCCGCCTGTGACCGTTGCTCTAGCGGCGAGTTCAGGCTGCTATTGCTATTGCTATTGCTATTGCTACTGCTAGAAGACTCGCAGTGGTGGCTAGCGCCGGCGCTGGCAATTACGGAAACGCCCCTGGGCTTGAGGGAAACAACGGAGGGTTTGGTGGGGAAGCTGAGGGTAGTTTTGGGAGAGAAGTAAAAGTAAAGTGAGCGAGAAGGGAGAGTGGTGGTAGCAAGGTCCATCAACTGATAAGGTGGGGGGATGATAAGAATGGGATTTTGGGATTTGGGTTTGGTATGAATGTGAAGTTTTCAATGATTTATATATATATGTGGTAGTGCTTATGGATAAGGACTTTTGACTTCTTTTTGGAACCTTTTTGCACTCCGACTAGGAGTGTGTGTAGGGGGATATTTATTGGAGAGAGAGTACAACAAAAACTCTAATTATATCAAAAATCGAATTTTGGGAAAAAGTATGGTAACTTTTTTTTTTTTTTTTTTCTTGATTAGTTTTCTTGAGCTTCAAGTTTTTGTTTTTATTGAATCTATTTAGAAACAATTTATTTAATTAAAATTAAAAAAATTATTAAAAATATTGTAAATAAAGTCAAAAATTAGTTGAAATAGTACTATAAAACCTATGAATGATACTAAAAAGTACAATAAAACATATGAATAGTAGCAAAAATAAGTTAGATAGTAAAAAATACTATTTTTTTCAAGCAATGCCAAACACAACTTTAGTAATTTAAGAAAATATGGGAAAAGCAAGGAATTTTTGTTTTGAATTATGGGTTTTTAACCTTAATTTGGTTCCTAAAAGAAAAGAAATTTTCGAATCTAAAAATAAACTAATTTCAAATATATATTATATTTTTTAAATTAGGGACACGTGATAGCTTATGTGACAAAAAAAAATTAATATCATTGTTATTTACATATTATTTTAATACAATACCAAAAAAATTAGAGAATAAACCAATATATTTGAAATGATAAGGACTATTTTCACGAATAAAATATACATTAGGAACCAAAATGGTAATTTACCCAATAAAAGGCTTTTAGATCTTTTACATATATTCCCGTTTCATTAAAAGTAAATTTTTTATATAAAAAAAAAATTAAAAAAAAAACTCTTAGATTTATTTTTGTTTGTTTTCCTTATTGCCATTAATTTATTCTCTACCATTAATAACTTGTCATATCAACAATTGTGAAATATTTTATAATAGATATTAAATTCTATAAGGATGGAGTGTAAAACTCATGTTTTACACCATCCAATAAGTGATTGCCACATTAGCATTTTATTTAAAATTCAATACATCCTACCACACCTAATATCATCTCAATAAATTTTCAATTTGGTTGGATTTATATATGGGTACTAGAATTGATTGAGTGTAATTGTATTTATTCTTAAATATGTAATAAAATAATGTGGCATGTTGGGATTGAAGGGGTAAAATATGGGTTTTACACCACGTCCTTATAGAATTTAAGATAATGTAGCATGTTGGGATTGAAGGGGTAAAACATGGGTTTTACACCACATCCTTATAGAATTTAATCTCTTTTGTATAAGTAAATCTTCAATATTGTATATTTGGCATTACTCTTTTACTTCAAATAGATTCATAATATCATACAAGTTCTTTAAATTGTGACTAATATCTAATAATACTGAATATTAAAATTAGATGAATAAATGGAATGTTTATTGGTGGGTAAGTTTTAGGAAAACAACTTTTTTAAATCTTTTTAAAAAAAAAAAAAATCTTTTAGATTTTTGATATTCGAAACAGAAGTTTGGGGATTTAAACCCTAACTAATTCTTCTAAATAAAAGAGAGTAGGATATTATCTTGAACTATATGGCTCTTTCTTCTATACATCTTCTTTTAGTTGATATTGGTTATATTGTAATTCAAATAAAAATCCATATTTAACTCTCTAAAAAATAGATATTTCACAATTATATTACTTATTTAAATGATTTAATTGATGGCATGAATAAATGCTTGATAAAAGTGTTAACTCTGTGATTTATTGATCGTGTAAAATACTTTGAATTTTAATTTCCTATGGAATGCATAAATAAATTGAAATGCATATATAAATAAAATAAAACATCTCATAAATATCATCCAGAGTGAATAAAAAAGATTACCTTAATTTATAAAACGAAAAAACTTATGATGTATGATCTTCTTCTTTTTTTCAAAAGTAAAAATTATGAGAAATGAATGTAATAATATAAAACAAATAATACAATTTCTTTTACATTTTTGAAACTTTTAATGATTGAGATTTAAGATAGTAATTTACAACTATTAGAAATTTGATAATAGAGATTTAGGTAGCCGCTAAACTAAAATAAATTTAATAAATTTTTAGGGGCAAGTTCCTTTTATTTATCTATATATATTTTCTCTTGCAAATTAATGTAATATGACACATTTTCTTATAGTGAACCCTCAACCATCCGATCATGAAAGTTCGATCGTGATTTACCATTCAACTCTCTCCTTTTGAAAGGTAGAGGAGTCAAATCCGTGTACAATTTGGGCACTACGGCGGGCACACTGGAATTTTGCCACCCCGGCACACTGTAATGTAATGGAGCAGATATTTTATTCTTTTGTGGAACTGGAATTTTGGCCTTTTTCATTAAAAAAACAAAAGAGAAGAAACTTTGTCATCATATTATTATTATTCATCATCACGTATTAAAGAAATAAGAAAAATATCTTGATAAGATTCAATTATTGTGAGAATGCGACAACCAAGTAATAACCCTTCAGTCACTCTAGCTTATCAACCAAAAAAAAAAAAAAAAAAAAATTTCGGTCACTATCAAAAAGTTAAAGAAAGCCAAAAAATATTTTTAAAAAATAGGGGGTTTAAATTTTCTAGTTCAACCAATTCAAATTTTACTTTTTTTATAAATTAACAATTAGAGAGGAAGAATTTGAATTTTGAACGAGGAAGGTATAAAAAATGTTTACTAGACTCTAAAGCAAGGTTGTCAAAATCGCGATCCGGATCGTAAAATCGCACGATTTTACGATCCCACCTCACCAAAAAGATTAAAATCGTAGCAGGATCGCAAAAATGTTAGGATCGTTTGTAGGATCATGTAGGATCGTATGGGATCCTACCGATCCTACCATTAGGCTTTTTTTTTTTTTTTTTTTTTTTTTTTTTTTTAAGTGGGATTCATTTGGGTCATTTGGGTAAGTCCAGTATAATAATCCCTGCTCCACCTAAAGGTCTAATACCCACAAGCCCAATGAATTGAAGTCCCAAATTTAGCCCTCTCTCAAAATAAAATCTCAAAAAAACCTATACTACTTAAGTTAAGTTTTCAAAAACAAAACCTAAATATTTTAGAAACACTAAGCTCCAGCATGCAGCAGCTCTGTCTTGCGCGCCTCCACAGTCCCCTGTCAAAAACCCAGCACCTCTCAGCCCTCTCAATGATGAGCTATTGTTGCTTTCAAGCTTTCTTAAGTATTTAGAAACATTTAGAAACATTCAGCGCCAGCACCTCAGTCCCGTGCCTCTTCAATCCTCTGTCAAAAGCTCCAACACGCAGCAGCTCTGTCCCGCGCCTCCACAGTCCCCTGTCAAAAATCCAGCACCTCTTAGCCCTCTCAATGGTGAGCCATCGCTACTTTCAAGCTTTCTTAAGTATTTAGAAACATTCAGCGCCAGCACCTCAATCCCGCGCCTTCTCAATCCTCTGTCAAAAACCCAGCACCTCTCAGCCCTCTCAATGATGTTGCCGTGAGCCATTGCTGCCTTTAAGCTTTCTGGTAATCTTTTTTGGTAGTTAGTACTTAGATTGAGAATTCTCTTTTGGATTTTATATTTGTAATTAGCTAGTTTGTAATTAGATTGAGAATTCTCTTTTTGAATTACATATTGTAAATTTGTAGTTAGCTAGTTTTTATATGCTAACTAACCTAACTTATTTTGGATTTGGAACTTAGAATTTGGAAAATATTTTCCATATGTGTAAATAATATTTTAGTACTTAGTTGCTACTTAAACATGTACTGAACTTTTTAGATATATTATGTCAAAAGTTAAATATATTTTGTTTCGTTAGAATAACATAAGAACAATGTAGTGCGTGCAAATTACATTTTATGATGCAAATTTTTTTTTTTAATGGATGGATTCATATTTTAAGTGATTATATAACATACAAAGTCACTATCAATAGGATTTTTGCTTAAAATCTGAAAATAGGTAGGATCTTACGATCCACGATTCGATCCTACGATCCATGATCCTACCTACCTCCCACGATCCTACGTAAAATCCCGATTTTGACAACCTTGCTCTAAAGAGTCTTTATAATTTAACTTGTTGCACCTCCTCCTTTGTACATAATATGGTGAGTTCAAATTCTCTCCATTATAACTATCCAAACTAAAAGACCTTATGAAGTGAGTGATATTTATAAATTGAATAATATCAAGTACAATCTATAGCATTGAACCGTAACAATATTTGGTCCAAATGGGAACCTACTTATAATAGCAATAAAAATAAAAAATTTAAGAAAAATCTACAGAATTTAAACCCTATCATTTTGGGGTAGTCCAAATTAAATGCTATAAATTTAAAAGTATCAATTTAATCTCTACACTTTTAAAAAATTACCAAATTAAAACTCATAGTCGGAATTGGGTAACACCATTTGTGGAGAGAGAAAATTCCTAACCTATCACAAGCTGACACATCATGCTACCAAGTTTACAAAGTACGGCTGTATGGCACCGAGGTACCCAGATCCAATTGGGCCTTGGATTCAGGCCCAGTAGCACGGCCCAGTTTTTCAAATCCCTTTTTATTCTACCCACATAAAATACAAGTCCAAATCTCGTCCCCTAACCAGTGCTCGGCGTAAAATGCCCAAACAATAAAGAAAGACTAAAATACGAACATACCATAGGATGCTTGGCAATTTCCAAGAAACATCACTACCGGGCATATTCGCTTGAGTTGGAACCAAGTTCCAAAGCCATAATCGTTGCATTCCACTCTCACCTAAACATCCACTTATAACAGATAATATTGGACCTTCAATTGCACTAACAATGGCAGTAATCATGATCTCCCCACTAACTTAGAGCTATAAATAGGAGAAGTTGGGGAAGAAACGGGGGTTTAGAAAAAAGAGAGAAAAACAATTATTCAGGAAGAGAGAGAGAATATTACTTTGAGTCTCTAGGCCGAGAACGACCTAAAGTAGGAAATCCTAAAGCCCACCTTATAAATAAGTTGTGAGCTCAAGTGAGGGTAAGCCCAATAGTCTCATTTCCGGCGCGCACAATTGGCGCCCACCGTGGGGCTATCCTACGAAACTGTGGTTCGATTGAGACTTAAGCACGGGAAATGTCTGAAGGGCGTTTGGGAGGCCAAGCCAAGAGTGGATCGGTAGGATCTTCACGGGACTCCACATGGCGGGAAAGAAAGCAGAAAATGCATGAGGATAGGGAGCGTGGGCAAGGAGAAGAAGAATCTGGCCTAGGGGAAGGGTCAGACCAAACTCACCGAACAATGTTGGGTGCCTCGGGACACGGGTAGCGTGATGGGAGAGACCAAGAGCTGGAGCGGTTGCGCAGATTGGTGAGGGATCTGGAGTTGGAGGCAAAGGGTTGGCGCCAAAGAAGGGACCGAGACAACCGAGAAAGGAGGGATGATAGTGTGGGAAGTCGAGGCGAAGAAAGCTCTAGCCAGTCCGGTCCCCAAAAATTCCGGGATAGGTCACTTTCCCGAGAATCACACCGACACAGGAATCGCTTGCATTCCCAAGAGACGCGTTAGTGCCGAAACCATTCACGGTCACACAGATATGACGACCGTGATTCGAATTCCCCGGAGGAACAACAACCCTACAATGCTGCCATGGACGAAATGAGCCAGGCCTTACAAAGAGCTGCTCGGTCTCCATTCTCAAATGAAATTGAACAGGCCCCTATGCCGAGCCAATTTACACGGCCGCCATTTAATTCCTACGATGGGAAGACGGACCCTGTGGAGCACATCAGTCATTATATCCATATGATGTCCTTACATGCACACAATGATGCGCTGATGTGTAAGGTGTTCCTCTCTAGTCTCAGCTCCACGGCCTTGAGATGGTTTAACGGATTATGGAAAGGTTCCATTCGCAGCTTCGCTGAGCTGATCTAGGAGTTTGGCGCTCGATTCGTGATGTGCAGCTAGGTGCCGTAACCAGTGGATGCGCCGCTTTCCATAAAAATGAAGGTCGGCGAAACCCTTCGGAGTTATGCCAGTCGATATTGGGAACTATACAATGAAATCGGTGAGGGCAATGAGAAGATTATGGCAAGCACTTTCAGGATGGGGCTTCCCGAAGACTCTGAACTACGGGAGTCGTTGTCGAAAAGACCTCCCGAGAATATGAGGCAACTTATGAGGCGTATTGAGGAGTATAAACATCTTAAAGATGATCGGCTGCAGAATAAGGGTAAGGCCCCGTTGCTTGGTCGCTCTAAACAAGACGTTTTTCCAACAAGACCAAAGAAGGATTTCAAGATGTAGGAACCAGAAGCACAAATTGGAGGGGTGAATGTGGCGTTCAAAGAGCCGGTACACAAAATTTTAGACCGGATTAAGAATGAGTCATTCTTCAGGTGGTCGAACAAGATGGAGGGCGACCCGTCCCGGAGGAATCAAAACTTGTACTGCACATACCACGGAGATAAAGGGTACACCACTGAGCAGTGCCACGTATTAAAAGATCATCTGGAACAACTAGTGAAGGCAGGATATTTGAAAGAGTTCGTAGTGGATTCCGGTAACCGAGATGCCGACCATGGTGTTCAACAGAAAGGGAACCCCCTCCCGCCGCCGTTGGGAGTGATCAAGGTTATCCACGCTGCCTCGAGGAGTGCAGCCACAACCAGAAGAGGAGTATTAACAGTGACGCCCAAAGAAACCTGTGCGGAAGGACGATCACTCAGAAAAAGGATGAAAGTTGGCTGGCTAGCAATCTCTTTTGACAATAAAGATCTGGAGGGAACGATCCAACCTCATGATGATGCGTTGGTGGTAACAGCACAGATAAGTGGCTTCTTAGTGAAAAGAGTGATGATAGACCAAGGAAGCGGAGCCGATGTAATGTACCCAAATTTGTTCGAGGGGCTCGGATTAAAAAATCAGGACTTGATGAAATATGATACGCCGTTGGTCTCATTTGATGAAAGAGTGGTGATCCCCGAGAGTCAAATTTCTCTTTCGGTGAATATGGAAGGCAAGGAAGTGATGGTGACCTTCATAGTAGTCAGATCGTTCTCACCATACACAGCAATCCTGGGAAGGCCGTGAATTCACGAAATGAAGGTTGTTCTGTCCACCTTGCATATGAAAGTTAAATTTCCCACCGAGCATGGAGTTGCCGTGGTACAAGGAAATCAGCAAGTGGCTAGACAGTGCCTGGTCGAGGCGGTCAGGTGGAAAGGCGAGCAGGTTGAACAAAAGGAAACCATCGAAGAAGTAACTTCATAGCAATTATAGAAGCCCCGAGAAGAAGTAGGGGCAAGTTGTGTTGAGGAAGTTTTGAAGGTCAAAATTTTTCCAGATACTAATAATTATTTCCAAATAGGCACAAGCATGAAAGACCAAGATAAGGTAGAAATATTGTTATTCCTTTTACAGAATGTGGATGTCTTTGCATGGAGTCCGTATAAAGTGCCCGGAGTAGATCCCGAGTTCATTGTCCATAAGCTCAACGTGGACCCATCATTCCCCCTGAAAAAACAAAAGCCGAGAAGAGCATCGAAAGAGCATGTTGACGCGGTCAAGTTGGAAGTCCAAAGGCTGAAGGAAGCAGGGGTGATAAGAGAAGTATTCTTCCCGGAATGGTTAGCAAACATAGTGGTAGTGAAGAAAAAGAATGGCAAATGGAGGGTTTGTGTGGATTTCACAGACTTAAACCGGGAATGTCCTATAGACTCGTTCCCAATGCCCAAGATTAATCAATTGGTAAATGCTACATACGGACACCTAAGAATGAGCTTCTTGGACGCCTTTCAGGGGTATCACCAGATTGCCCTGGCACCTGAGGATCGAGAAAAGACAACATTCATTTCCCCGGATGCAAACTATCACTATAACGTAATGCCATTTGGGTTAAAGAACGCCGGAGCCACGTACTAGTGAATGATGACAAGGATGTTCGAGAGAAAATTGGGTGCACGGTAGAAGTATACATTGACGATATGGTAGTAAAGAGTAAACAGGAACCATGACATGTAGAAGATCTTCGGGGGGTATTTAAGGTACTCCAGCAGCATAAGTTGCACCTGAATGCTGAGAAGTGCACTTTCGACATGGGGGCTGGTAAGTTCTTGGGGTATCTGATCTCTACTCAGGGGATAGAGGCCAATCCCGACCAGATCGAAGCTGTGAATCGCCTCAGACAACCGAGCAATCCCAAAGAAGTACAATTATTAACCGGGATGTTATCTGCACTAAATCGGTTCATTTCCAAATTTGTTGATCGCTGCAGACCATTTTATCAACTTCTGAAGAAATGGAAGGGATTTCAGTGGGATGAGGAGTGTGACAAAGCCTTTTGAGATCTGAAGGAGTATCTGATGCAAGCGCCTATGTTAACTGCCCCAGATTCCGGAGAAGATTTATTCATGTACCTCTCGGTGTCCGATCACGCCGTAAGCGCTATGTTGTTGAAGGACCGAGGAGTGCAGTAATCGGTGTATTACATAAACAAAACCTTGGTAGATGCCGAGACGAGATATCTGCCCTTGGAGAAGTTAGTGTTGGCTCTGGTGCACGCAACAAGGAAGCTACCGCATTACTTTTAGGCTCATACTACGTTCGTCCTTACTGAGTATCCCCTGCAGTCATTGTTAAAAAGGTCAGACTTTACGGGCCGAATAGTTAAGTGGGGGACTCGGCTAGGTTCCTTCGACATAAGGTACAAGCCACGAAGCTCAGTGAAGGGGCAGGTTCTTACTGATTTCATTGTAGAGTTCTCCCCTAAGAACGACGGGAAGATAATCTATAATATAGAGAGTCGCCCGTGGAAGGTGTTTATGGACGGTGCTTCGAGTGCTATGGGGGCCGGAGTCAAAATTGTCATAATCACTCTAGAGGGTATACGACTGGAGCATTACTTCAGATTGGGATTCAAAACCTCTAATAATGAGGCCTAATACGAGGCCTTTCTTGCCGGATTGAAGACCGTTTTATGCCTGGGCGCACGGGATGTGGAGGTTTATTTGGATTCTCAGCTGGTTGTTTATCAGATCCAGGGAAGCTTTAAAGCTCGGGACTCTCGGACGAAAGCCTATCTGAGCGCAGCTAAGCAAATCATTAGCAAGTTCGGGGTGTGAAGGTGGCCCAGGTAGGCCGGGCACAAAACAGACACGCTGACTCACTAGCCATGTTGGCCTCGTCAATTACCAAGGAGGTTCCTCGGCTTATCAAAGTGGAACTTATAAGGGAGCCAAGTATCAGTATGGAAGATAATTGTAACTCAGCCGGGGTCGACGTTGCCGTGATTTCAACAACCAGGCCATGCTAGATGGACCCAATCATCGACTTTTTAGCCGAGGATAGGGTTCTGGACGATGAAAAAGAGGCTAAAAAGATTCGTCAGGTGGCTTCTCGGTATTGGCTGTTAGCAAATCGCAAATTGTACTAGAGGTCTTTTGGAGGTCCGTACCTTTTATGCTTACATCCCGAGAAAGTAAATGAACTTCTGTCTGAGCTGCATGACGAGGTGTGTGGTGGTCATGTTGGGGGGCGTTCGTTAGCACACAGAGTAATGACTCAAGGATTTTGGTGGCCGTAGATGCAAAAGGATGTAGCGGAATATGTGCGGAAATGTGAACAATGTCAAAAACACGCTCCTCTAATCCACCAGCCAGTAGGTTGTTTGAACCCCGTCAATAGTCCATGGTCGTTTGCACAATGGGGGCTAGACATCCTCAACCCATTCCCCGGAGCAACAGGTAACCGCCGATTGGTGTTGGTGGCGGTTGATTATTTCACGAAATGGGTGGAAGCTGAGGCCCTGGCAAATATCCAGGATGTGGACATGAAGAAGTTTGTGTGGAAGAACATAGTCACGAGATTTGGGGTGCCAGACTCACTGATATTAGACAATGGGCTACAGTTTGATAGCAAAGCTTTCCGAACCTTTTGCAGTAATCTCGGCATTAAGAACAGATATTCTACTGCGGTGTATTCTTAAAGTAACGGCCAAGCTGAGGTAGTTAACAAGACTATTTTGAACGGGTTGAGGAGAAGGTTGGATGGGGCAAAGGGAAGATGGGCTGAAGAGTTACCTAACGTTTTATGAGCTTAACGTACAACCCCCAGAAGGTCCACAGGGGAGACCTCGTTCTCCTTGACGTATGGAGTAGAAGTCGTGATACCGACCGAAGTAAACTTGTGCAGTGCATGGGTCGCAGGGTTTGACCCCGTCCAAAACAACGGTTTAATGCTAGAGCACTTGGATTGGTTGGAAAAGTGCCGGGAAGCAGCAACAATACGACTTGCCGAATACCAGCAGAGACTTGCCCAACGATACAACTGAGATGTAAAAGGTAGGGAATTCAGTGCTGGAGACTTGGTGCTAAGAAAAGTTGTGGGAAACATGCGAGACGTAGGTGCAGGAAAGTTAGCTCAAATGTGGGAGGGACCGTACAGAGTTACTGCCATTGCAGGCATGGAAGCGTACTACTTAGAAGACCTTGACGAGAGGCCATTCCCCCGGCCATGGAATGTCAACAACCTAAAGAAGTTTTACCAGTGACCATTCGTGCATGGAAACGTAAGTCCAAATCTTGTACACCGCTTTAGTCAATATAATAATGAAGTTACTTGTTCCAGCTATATTCAATTTCATTGTTGTGCATTAAGTAATTGCATATTTAGTACGAATGGATTACGTTAAGGATAGAAACCTCATACTCAGTTCAATCAAAATCGCTGAGCAGGTGGAAACCTTATTATTCTTACAAAAAATTCTAAGGACAGAAACCTCATTCTCGGTTCGATCAAAATCGCCGAGCAGGTGGAAACCTTATTATTCTTACAAAAAATCCTAAGTACAGAAACCTTATTCTCGATTCGATCAAAATCGTCGAACAGGTGGAAACCTTATTATTCTTACAAAAAATTCTTGTTATTCTTACAAAAAATTCTAAGGACAGAAACCTCATACTCGATTCGATCAAAATCACCGAGCAGGTGGAAACCTTATTCTAATAAAGAAAAGTCTAAGGACAGAAATATCATTCTCGGTTCGATCAAAATCGCCGATCAGATGAAAACCTTATACCAGAGTATGAGGCACCATGCCGTTCATATTCTCAAGAAAGCAAACATGTGTTGTATAAACACACAATATATGGGGGCTTAATTTATCCCATCGTGCAAGCCATTCCCGACCATACATGCAAAAAGAATAAGTAGCAACAACAAAAACAGGGGAAGAAAACAACACCGAAGATCAAAGTAAAGCATTCACGGGCATGATCAAAACAAACACACAATGAATAGATAATCATCCAAATAAAGTTAACATAAAAGCAAAATCATTGTCTCGTCGCTGAACCCGGCAACTGCGTATGGGTCATCCCCGGGAAATAAATAAGCTGTCCAGTCACCACAGCCTGGTGACGTAGGCAAATTTACGAAAAAAAAAATAGTAATAAAAGTGCAGTAAAAAGAAATAAAAGCATTAGAAAGGCGGTTCAGCGATTAACTTAATGAAGCGGAGGGTCCAGTCTGATTTGTTGCCTCGGTCTGCTGTTGGTTGGCCACGAGAAAGTGCAGGTCCCCACCGAGCTAATCTTAGGCACTTGGGATGCTGGTGGCTTCCGTCTCATCCGGCTCTGCATGTGCATCGATCTGTTCCACCAGCTCCCTCATACTTGCTGTTTCCTCTTCTTCAATGGGCACCGGGGGATCCTGCACGGCAGCGTCTGAGCTCGGGAGGGGAATCTGGTCGGGATATCTCAGAGGGGAATCCGTGAGAACCCCTAAAATCTGCAAAGCAGCAAACCACCCAGCCTCAAAACCTAGCCTTCAAACTGGCTCCGCAGAATTCTCGGTATCAACAAACCCTTTATTATATCATTTCTCTTCACAAGCCTCCAAAGCCGCCCTCAGGTCGGCAAGTTCCTCAGCTTGGGCCGTGTTTAAGCTAATTGCCTCGGCCAGCTTAACATCCGTCTCATTCTGCTTAGCCAAGAGTTCCGCGAACCTCTTCTCCACCAGTGCTCTATTCTTCTCCGTAGCAGCAGCCTTTTTCTCGGTAGTATCAGCTGCCTTTCTTTTTTCCTTAGCTGTTTTAACAACTGTCTCCCGTGCCTCCCTCTCCCGGTCAGCCTCCTTGACAAGTTCCTTTGCATGACCATCCAAAATATGGGCCAATTGAGCAACCTAACAAAAACAAAAATTAGTACGGCAACGAAATGAAAGGTAAATGAAAAGTAATAAATGTGTAAAGGAAAATAAGGAATTGGTAAGTAGAGAGTTACCGCAACAGTATGCCACTGTAGCCTATGCTCCATGGACTCCTCCGACCCTTCTTCAAAGGCGTGTACATCATCGGGTAGAAGGAGGCCCTTGGCCAAGGTTTGAGAAATGCGGCCCCCCTCACCTTTCTCCCACATCCACACACAAGCAGTTGAAGCCAGAGGCTTGCCGTCCAGCAAAAACTTAGGCTTCCACGCCTGCGCAGCTTGAGAGGAGGACGCAACACCCGGCCCAACCTGAGTTTGCAGCTCATGGATAACAATGCCTTCGATTGGTCAGGGAGGAGTCCGAGTTGCTACATCTCCCGGACTCGTAGGTGTTTGATAGGCAGCCCTCTGCCTTTTCCGAACTCGTCCAACAAGGTTTGGCTCTAAGAGGGCGGGGGCTGCGCAGCTTGCCGCGCATCGGGCACAAAGCAGTCTATGGACATGATCTTCCAGGTCACCACGTCTTCGCTGAGAAAGGGATCGGTGTTTGACAGGTCAGTTACGTCAACTGCAAAATGCTCGGCTTCTTCTACGGGAGCCTCGGGTTCAACAGGGTCCTCGGGATGAGCGGGTTCTTGAACAAGAACTTTTTCTTGGACAGCTTCGTGGGCTAACTCTCGGAGACGCCGGGACACACGCTTCGCAGACTTGTCTCGCAGTGGCGCTAGCTCGTCCGAGTAGGTGTATCGCTTGCCCAGTTCCCTTGCTTCCCCGACTGTAAGTTTTGGCGGTAGAAAATTCACGTGCCGAACGTCTATGTATGACAAAAAGGGGCTGTCAACCAACAGCGCTTGTTTGAAAGACTGCCAGGTAGAATAAACTAGTTCGACCCCGAGGATTAAATGTGATGCTCGGAGTTGTCCATCCCAATGCACGAATATCTTGAACCGAAGGATAAAATTCAAGTCCCTGACGTGAACTGTCCTAAAGTCTGGGATGAACAATTTACCCTTTGCAAAACAACGAGATACAATATTAGCAAACCAGTAAGATAAAACTACTGCAATTAGAAAAATGGTTAAGTCAGAGATCGGTACGAACCCACTTCACGTCATGAGAGGGAGCAAGGAATCTCTCCAGCAAACCAATTGCCGTGCACCTAGACAAACTCCCCAGCCGAGTTCCTATTTGAATTAGGTAGGCATGATATCAGCCGTACCCGATTATCCCTAGTTTTTAAGTAATAATTGGAAGTCTTATTCCCACAAAGACTGTACATGTGGTTTATGTCATGGTAATCCAACTGTAAATCAAATGTGTGGTTCAACCTATTGACACAACTAACTACCCAGTAAAAATTGGGTGGGAGTTAGTCAGGGCACAACCCATAGTACCTAAGTGTGTTGACCAAAAAAGGGTCCACGGGAAACCTAACCCCGCCTTCTAGAATTTCCATTAGAGGAAAGAAAGCAGTACCATGCCCTCTGTGGAGAGCAATCTCGCTCTCGTGGCAGTAAGCCACTTCCACGTCATCAGGGATATCAAACTTTTGCCTAAAGATGGCCAAAGACGCCGGGGTATCCAGAAGAAAAGAATAACCCATTTCGAAATCTAATATTGAGAGAAGGAACTCGTAGAAAGAAGCTCAAGTAAAAGGAGGGGGTAGAAAACTTACTTTGGGCTCTAAGGAAGGAAGGGTCTCTGGGCTGGTGAGTAAGCGCTCAAATGAATGATCGGTAGAGAGTAAGCTCAGGAAGAAGGAAGTGAAAAAGTGAAAGAATGTTTTAAGGAGAACTATTTATAGAAGCAAAAGAGGACAGGGAAGCGTTTAATCAGCAATAAATAGGCACGATTCACAAAAAACCCTACGAATGCCAATGATAATCGACACGCGCGTCGCCTCAGTTACCATCAGGTAATAATGACAACTGAACCTGGCGCTTCGGAATAACGCATCTTTTGAGAAGAGCATTAATGGGATGCCGTAACTGCCTGAGTTTCTAGCTGTTAGACTCTTGAAACAAAGATGCTTGGTCGGTTCCTTGATTCTTCCTGGTAGCCGGGCATGAATCAAGGGGGAGCTAATGTACGACACTGAGGTGCCCAGATCCAATTTGGGCCTTGGATTCAGGCCCAGTAGCATGGCCCAGTTTTTCAAATCCTTTTTTATTCTACCCTTATAAATTACAAGTCCAAATCTTGTCCCCTAACCAGTGCTCGGCGTAAAATGCCCGAACAATAAAGAAAGACTAAAATCTGAACATACCATAAGATGCTCGACAGTTTTCAGGAAACATCACTACCGGGCATATTCACTTGAGTTGGAACCAAGTTCAAAAACCATAATCGCTGCATTCCACTCTCACATAAACATCCACTTACAACAGATAGTATTGGACCTTCAATTGCACTAACAATGGTAGTAATCATGATCTCCCCACTAACTTAGAGCTATAAATAGGAGAAGTTGGGGAAGAAACAGGGGTTCAGAAAAAAGAGAGAAAAACAATTATTCAAGAAGAGAGAGAGAATATTACTTTGAGTTTCTGTGCCAAGAACGACCCAAAATAAGAAATCCTAAAGCCCACCTTATAAATAAGTTGTGAGCCCAAGTGAGGTTAAGCCCAATAGTCTCATTTTCGGTGTGCACAACGGCCAATTACAAAGCGCCACGTACTGCTACTAGGGATGGCATTTTTCCCCGCCACGCTTAACCCACCCCTCCCCGCTTCGCCCCACGTGGGTTTTCCCCGCCTCGCAAAGGTGGTGGGGTGGAGATGGGGCAAGATTTTATCCTCATACCACGGGGCAGGACGAGGATGGGTTTAGACTTTTTAGACCCACCTCGCCCTGCCCATCCCTGTCCCAACTCAGCCCCGCGTTGCGAAGGGTGATAATTGTAAATTTTTTATACCAAAACCCTACTATTTAAACAAACATATCAATATTAGCTTATTTTATTCTACTTAATGTGATTCTCTGCCTTTATTTTGTTATGTGTTATACTATGAGATTTTTTATTTTTTTTTATGATTGTCTTGTTAAAAACTTGGATATATATATATTCAATTTTTTCTAAAAATTGATTTGATTTGATGGGATAAATTTAGTTGTAATTTTAGGTATATTTTTATCATTGAAATAGGTTTCATTAAAAAAATTGTACTAGTTGTAGGGCAAATTAACAAAAAGTAGAGTTTTACGGGGTGCGGTGGGGCTTTGCGGGGCCCCAAGGGGCGGGGATGGGGTGAGAAAGTTTTCCCCGTCATGTGGAGCAGGGTGGGGATGGGGCAAGATAAAACCATGTAGGGCAAGGATGAAGACTCCATTCTTCGACCCTGCCCCACTCCATTGCCATCCCTAACTGCTACTTGGTTTTGCTATCACTATTCAGAAACCAATAGAAAATTTTCAAGTATCGTTGAAATAGGGACATAAAATGCATGCAAAAACCAATCACACATCGACGTGTGTAAGTAATGACATAAGCAACCTGACGCGTGTAAGCAATAACACAGGTAGTCCAATCGGGTGCTGACATGTGTCACCTTGAAAATCAAAACGTTTTGGTCAATCAAAAGATGCCACGTGTCTTGGATAAAAAGTCTTAAAGCTCCTCTAATCAGACTGTGAAACATGTCACCAACCAAATTTCACCACGTGTCGCTCACCCACCCCCAAACTCCTATAAATAAAAGCCTTCCTAAGGCATTTACAGACACCAACACATCTGGGAACACACACCAAGACATCTTGGAAAACATTTTGGGAGAGATCTTGGAAGACACCAAGGCATCCATGTCACAAGTAGCATCAAAGCAGATTTAAAAGTACAGAAGCTCTGCTGGAATCAAGCCCTAAAGTCTCTAGGAACTTAAAGAACTTCAACCTCGAATACAAAGAACATTCAAACCAGAATCGTCCAAACTACCTGCCTAGATCTTAAAGTTTGCTGGAATCAAGCTCAAAAGTCTTCAAAATTTTCAATAAACCACAAATCAGCGAAGTTCTACGAATTCAAGCCCCAAAAGCTCCAAAGAACTTCTGCCACAAACCTTCGAATGCGATGAACATTTGAAGAGAAATCATCCAAAATATCTTCCTAGATCTTAAACATCACTGGAATCAAGCTCAAAGCCTCTAGAACTTCAAGAAACCATAAATTAGTGAAACTCTACGGATTCAAGCCTCTAAAACCTCAAAGAAATTCAACCACAAACCTTTGAAGACAAAGAACAAGCGAATAACACGAAGAACACATGAAGAACAAAGAATTTCTAACAAGCTCATAACCAGAGATTCGTTGTAATTTTGTTTCAAAGATCTTCATGACATTCTTTAGCCAAATTGAAGGATATTTGTTGTTCAAATCAAAATCACATTACCATAATTCCAATAAACAAATCTTTCAAGGAGATCGAATCAGAGGATCACTCTTTTGTAATTACAGAGAATTATACCACATATTCATCAATACAAATTTGAATTTGTGAAACTATTTTACTTGTTTGACCTTATTTCAAACTCGAAATTTACTCGTCCACACCGTTATAACCTTAACTTCAAAAAGTGGGAGGGAGAAAGAAAAAATTGAGAGAGAAGTGAGAAAACTGGATTCGTCATAAAGAGAGAGAAAGGCAGGACTACTGACGCTGGAGGCCACCGCCGTCACCAACATTGACAGCCTCCCCATTGCCACCAGTGGAAGAAGTAGTGACATAAGAGCATCTCCAAGAGCATTAGTATCTGGCTTTATTAGCTTAAATTTGGAGATTTTATGTACTATATATGCTCCAACAGCTTCGGTATAGCTGGATTTTTTTTTTGGCTAATGAACAGTAGCCCATCAAGTCTGATGGGCTACTGTTCATTCTTCAAATACATTTTTTCTATTATAATAATTATGTGTTGAATAAAAATGTTGGAAGATGTGTAGTTGTTAAAAAAAGAATAAATAATGAATGAAAAAATAATATTTAAATGAGATAGAGAATGAGATAGAGAATCTGTTGGAAGGTGTATTTGAAAAAGTGGGTAGATAAAGATAAAAGTTAATGTTCATTCTCCAAACAGTACAAAAATTTGATGAATCTGCTGGAGATGCTCTAAATATGAGGAAGTTTTTGCATCAATGTTGTTTTTAGCTGTGATTTAAAAAGTGTTACATAGGGCTGTTATTATGTTTAGTGGTATGGTACCCAAGCAATTCCACATTTGCTGATGGTGAAATTGTATCCTTGTCTTTAGAGCTGTATGGGAATGGTTAATGATAAATACGAAGTTAATGAAACATGGGATTAATTGCAAATCAAACTCGTGTTGATAGTAAGTTGCGTTAAATTCAATTGTAAAAGAATAATATTTTGGAATTTCAATGTCCTTGCCACTGCTTTCTTCTTCAAAGGGTTGCTTAAACTGGTATTCTTCTTAGTATTTTCTTTTTCTTCTTCAAAAACCCACAACGTTGGGGAAGACTGTCATTGTCGCCACCATCAGAGGTGGCGATGGTGGAAATGGAGATAGCATCAACGTATCTTAGCTTTACAATTAGCATGATTCATTAATTTGGGTTGAAATCAAATGTCATTTAGTCTATAAGAAAAAATAATAACAAAAATATTAACTAATTGCTGCTTCTCTTACTATGTTTCCAGGGGAGTCTAATTCCTTTTTTGATAAAATACTGCATATACCCTTGCTTCTTTTTAAAATGCATTTTATAAACTAAAAAAAACAAATAGTTACAAATCCCTTTATTTGTACTTTACGTCAATATTAATCAATAGGCTCCTTTAATACGATTGGGATTTTGTTGTGATATGTGTGTCATTGTCTTTTTAGTAACAGTCACCTTACTCTCAAGAGTAATTTATTTTAACGATTTAAATATTGCATATATGTTATTAATTTGAACGAAAAGAAAATGAAAGTAATGCATAAACTAATAAGAAGAAGAATTAAAAGTTGCTACTTTAGATCCTATTTAATTTTGTTAAGTAAAGTACCATGTCCGCTTCAACATCTATAAATTTGGAGATATTCGATCGTGATGAAGATTATTATTATGGACTATATACTTAAAAACTAAGTGATAATACAATAAAAATGATAAGAAATTAAAAAATAGAACTAAATAAATAAGAGACACAAAATAAAATTTAGAACAAAACTAATCAAGTTCAGGCATGGAAAATGAAATCTCGCGCTTAGAAACTTGCAAGACCAATTCACATCAAATTTTCATTCCACAAACTTTATCATGGGTATAATAAACACAATATTATTTTCCGTGAACTACTAGCCCAAAAATAGATCATAAAATTTTTATTTTTGTTAGAAATATATATATATATATATATATATATATATATATATATATATAGTCATGGCCCTTGAAAAGAATAACTTGTCGCCAATTAAGATTGGTCATGACACGTTGGATTGGTATAATATCTCTTAGTCACATTAATAACCTATGAGTTATTTTGTAAACAATCATTATTCTCTTTCAAAACAATTTACCCCAATACATATCATAGATATGCCCATATGAACATAATGCAAAACATTGTCATGAAATCTATAGGCAACAATATACCATAGGGTCCATAACAATGCATTTGATACATATCCACATACGTCAAATGAAATTATATGTGGCTCTTATAAATTGAGATATAATCATCTCCCAAATTACATAATTATTATACATATCAAGGTAATAGCAAAAATTATAAAAATTTACGAATTTCTTATATGGTATAAATAAAATAAAAGATACCTTAACAAAAACTCAAAAAACAAAATTCCTTTTTGATTCTCTCTCTCTTTCTCTCAAAAAATTCTTAGGTGTTCCTAGAGTACAAAGAAATGGTGCTCATTCCTTTCATATTCATAATGGATCGCACCATGAATTTAATAAGTTGACCTCATTATGAATGTGAAAATTTACGAATTTCTTATATGGTATAAATAAAATAAAAGATACCTTAACAAAAACTCATAAAACAAAATTCCTTTTTGATTCTCTCTCTCTCTCTCTCAAAAAATTCTTAGGTGTTCCTAAAGTACAGAGAAATTGTGCTCATTCCTTTTACATTCATGATGGATCGCATCATGAATTTAATAAGTTGACCTTATTATGAATGTGAAAGGAGAGAACGTCATTCTTCGTACTCTGAAAATACCTAAAAATTACAATATATACATATACATATATATATATATATATATGTTTGTATATAATATAAATGTTATGTTTAGGCATGGTGAAAGTTTGATTGTTTAATGGGAATTATAACTCATTTATTTACATAAATATTATACTTATTATTGTCAAGGTGAGAGTTTCTAAACTTAAAATTTGGGAGTTAGAATTGAAGCCATTTGCAATCTATTAAAAAATTGAAATGTCCACACATTTTAATTAATTTACAAACCAATTCTAATACAAATAAATAGCACAAATATAAGAATTTTTATTTTACATTTTATTTATCAATTGATTTTTTTTTTCTTGATAAATTGATAGTTACAACAAGGTAGAGTTTTTTTTTTTTTTTTTAATGGGACAGGGGAGGGGGATTTGATCATTGTAAGAGGTTCTAGATGGGTTATTCTTGTTATTTATCATTCACTATTAAAATGCACCATCATTCAACTTTTATTTTAGAGTATTCTCAACTTTGTTTTTTGTTTGTTTTTATGAGAAAAGATACAAATCATGGTGTCTAAAATATATATATATATATATATATATATATTTTTTTTTTTTTTGAGATCCAAGATAAAATATATATTAGGGATAATTACAGTAAACCCACCTGAGGTTTGGCCCGTTTACACGTTACCTACCCGTGGTTCAAAATTTATCACTTTGCCGACTTGAACTTCAATTCGTTACCCATCCGTTACCCACCTTTGGCTTTTCCATTAGAAAACAACTTTTACAACCAAAACACAACATAACATGAATCAAAGAGTTAGGGTTTGAATTTTTTCTAAAGAGCTTGGAATATGGGGTTTTGTGTCTCTATGCAACAACAACCGTGTCATCTCTCTCTCTCTCATCTCTCAACCTCCGTGGACCTCCAGCTACTCAAAGTTACATGCCTCGGCTTATGTACCTTGAGTCCCAGCACAGCTCGAGCCAAACCGTTCAACCCAGCGTTCTTCAAATCCCTGTTCCCCAACCAGTCCACAGCGAGTCCACAAAGGTCAACCACATTCCCAACTTTCAAATCATAATCATCCAACAGTTTCTCCACATCACTCTCAACCCCAACTCTAACAAAAGTGAAATCCTCATCGCTGAGAAACTCGATGAGCGAGTTGGGGAAGTGAGTGGCGTAGATGAGTTGGAAGATGAGGCAGCGTCGACCCACGCAAAGTTGGAGAGTGGCAACTGGGTTTTCGATGTTGTGGTTGAAACTGGGTCGCCACTCGACGTCGAGGCCGACGATGAGGCGATGGAGACGGCGGCGGTGGATGCGGTAGATGTCGGAGAGCCAGGAGTCGACCATTTGGGGAGTATGGGTGACGAGGGTCTAGATATGGTTGGACTCGAGAGTGACTTCGAAGAGGTCATGGGTGTCTTGGTTCACTTCATCTCCAGTGACTGCATCTCCAGCGACTGCATCGGCTCAGACGGTTCCATCTCCAGCGACTGTGACTTCGATCCGCCTCTCTCTCTCTGCTATCTTATTTTCTTTGCTGTGGGTGTAGTGGGTCTGGGTTTTGAAGAGGGGTTTGCTTTGGTTTTGGTTTGAGATTTGAGAGAGAACGAAGTTGTGTATGATTTTTGTGAATGACTGAAAGGATTTTTGTGAAATTAGAGTACAACACTTTCAAGTGTAGGATTTTTGTAAATATTTTTTAAGATTTGTGCGAATATGAAAATTTTATTCGGATTGATTGGCTCAAGACTGTTCATACCAAGAGTAAGTGTGTTCTTGAACCCAAGCTACAAAACCCCCTCTTTGATCTTGTTTGTTTGAGTTTTCTTTGTTATTTTTTGTTTTTAGAGGAGAGATGAACAATGGTGCTGTTTTTCTCTCTTTGGTTTGTTTCTATTTTCTGTTTAATCTATGATTGGGTTCTAAAACTTTTTTTATTACAGTTTGGGTTTGAAAAATGTGAGGGATTTTGGTATGGATTTAGAGGATTTAATTGGTTTTGGATGTGTGTAACTGAAAATTTTGAACTATATTTACAAATGTTGTGTTCTTGTGTTTGTGAGGAAAAGATTTGATGGTTCATGTTTGATCCGTATTATGTTCTATTTTTAATAAAATGGTGTTTTTCTAACGGCAAATGGAGAGGTGGGTTACGGAAGGCTAACAGAACTAACTTCAGGTGGGCAAAGTGATAAGTTTTGAACCACGGGTAGGTAACGTGTAAACGGGCCAAACCTCAGGTGGGTTTACTGTAATTATCCCTATATATTATTGATTGAAAAGAGTATTACAAGTAAAACTCCAACAGGGTACATAGAAGTTACCATGGCTGGATATAGTTACAGTACACGTAGGCCTATTACAGAGACACTAGTTTTTAGTTACAAAATTGCAGGCTTGGTATCTCCTTTATGGCGTTGTCTGTGAAGCTGTGAGACGCTGAAAATCCTTCAACAAACTAATAGCTCCCTCCACAATGCCCAATTGGTTGTAGCTGAGTTTTCTTGAAGTAAAACTTATTTCGTGCCCCCCATATTGCCCACACCACCACGGCCCAGCTTTCAAGTTCTTGCTTGCTCAACCTGTTTGTCATACTCCAAAACAAGCTGAACAAATCAGACGTACCATTTGGACTTTTCTGGATTCTCCTACCTGCCACTGCCCAGATATCCCTCGCAAAAGGACATTCCCAAAATACATGTCATGTTGTCTCAGGATGTTGGAGACATATTTCACACTTTGGGTCAATTTGTACCTTGCGACGCTGCAGATTTTCTCTTGTGGGCAGAATGTTTGAACAGGCCCGCCACAACAAAGTCCTTACTTTTGGAGGAACATTTAATCTCCAAATCTTCCTCCACACACTCCCATCATGCCGAGCTTGTGAGTGTTCAGCTGGGTGTTTGTTTTGAAGATCAAGTGCTACCCGATAAGTTGATTTTACGGTAAATTTCTGAGCAGCGTTTTCTTTCCATACCAACTCGTTCTTGGAGGTCAGGTTGTCCAGGGGTACAGCCAGGATCTCCTGTTGCGTTGAAGGGGCAAACAATGCCTGTATTCTCCCTCTATCCCAGCGTCTGGTATCCTCGTCAATAAGGTCCCTTACATAAAGAGGAGATGGTGGAGGACCACGGAAGACCGGTGCATGGGATAGCCATTTATGGGAAGCTACCTCAATTTTCCGACCATCCCCAACATGCCACTTTGTCCCCTCCACTAGGATATCCCTAGCCATGGGTAAACTTCGCCACACATACGAGGGATTATGGCCAATATCAGCTTCAAGGAAGGAACAATTTGGGAAGTACCTTGCCTTATAAACCTTAAAAAAGAGTGACTGGGTATGATGTACTAATCTCTACGCTTGTTTAGGTAGCATGGCTAGGTTGAATGCTTTATGTTTTGGGTTGCATAATTTCTTCCTGTTAATCCAATGGATTTTTTTTCTCATCTTTTGTTTGCCCCCACCAATATTTTGCTAGAATGGCATTGATGTCGTTACACAAGGAGATTGGGATTTTAAAAATTCCCATAGTGTAAGTGAGGATTGCTTGGGCCACTGTTTTTATCAATACTTCCAGTCCCGCTTTAGAAATAAACTTCTCCTTCCACCCCATGACTCGCTTTGTAATTTTTCCTTCAAGCTCCTTGAAAGACTTCACCTCAGATAAACCAGTCACCATGGGTAATCCAAGGTATTTTTCACAATCCCATAACTTGAGCCCCCAATATGCCTTGAATAGTTGCCCTCACTTCTGCTCTTGTATTTTTACTAAAGAAGAAGGCTGTTTTACTCCGGTTTACGGATTGGCCCGATGCACTCTCATACTGCTCCAATATGGTTTTCAATTGTTGGCAATCCTCCACTTTTGCTTGGCAGAATAGCAAGCTATCATCTGCAAATAGTAAGTGAGAAATTTGACTCCATTTCTGCAAGATAGTATACCATAAAGCTGTCTCCTCTCCTCTGCCCTTTTTAGCATGGCTGACAGGCCTTCAGCACACATGAGAAATAAGTAAGGTGACAAAGGGTCACCCTGTCTGATTCCTTTGGATGGTTTGATGTGACCTCTAGGTTCCCCATTGATTAAAATGGAGTAGGAGGCTGTGGTGACTGTTTCTATTGCCAAGTGTATCCATCTCGAGTCCATTCCCATTTTTGCCATTATTCTTTCAAGGAAAGGTCATTCCACCCTGTCATAGGCCTTGCTGATGTCCAATTTTACTGCCATGTGTCCTCTTTTTCCCCTTCGTCTATTACGCATCCTGTGCAACACTTCAAATGCTACAGTAGTATTATCTGTGATCAATCTATCTGGCACAAAAGCACTCTGGGCATCAAATATAACATTGAGCAATATAATCTTTAACCGATTAGCGAGGACTTTGGAATAAATACAGGATATTACATTACTCAAGCTAATAGGACAAAATTCAGATAGGTACTTTGGGTCATTTTTCTTAGGGATCAACACAATATGTGTATGGTTCATTTTATGTAAAAAGTGTCTTGAGTTCAAAACTGATAAGATAGCTTCTATGACATCCCTACCCACAATATGCCAGTATTTTTGAAAGAAAAAAGGAGACATACCATCCGGCCCAAGAGACTTTGATGGGTGCATCTGAAAGAGGGCTTTCTTAATCTCACCAGCAGTGTAAGGTCGTAGGAGTATACCGTTCATGTCATTTGTTATTCGCCTGTCAACTGAATCAAGGACATTTTCCATAATTGTGTGATCTAGATGTGCTGTAGTGAATAGATTATGGAAGTAATTTTCAACCACATTTGCAATCTCATTGTCATCTGTACACCAGCTATCTTCATCATTAAAAACCCCAATGATCTGATTTCTTCGTCTCCTTTGGCTTGCTGTTTGATGGAAGAATTTTGTATTCTTGTCACTCGCTTGTAGCCAAATTGCCCTTGACTGTTGCCTCCATGTTAATTCCTCTTGATACAACAATCTATTTATTTCACTCTTCACCATGTTGATGCTCTCCATCTTGTCACCGGTATTTTGTTTTGTTAGGTCCTCCAATTCCTTTTGTTTCTCCTCCAATTTTGCTTCAGTATCTCCAAAAGCAGATTGGGACCATCCAATCAAATCCATCCTGCAATGTTTGATTTTTTCGAACAACCTGAACATCAGACTCCCCCTAGGATGCACTTGGTTCCAAGCTGCTTGGATGACTGGTTCACAATCCAGGTGTGAAGCCCATTTTTCCTCAAACCGGTGAGGGAATTTTTTTCTTCGGGTAGAGATGTTTGTGTTGTGAGTGGTGAGCAAGATTGGGATATGATCTGAATATGGTGCTTGTAGGTGAGTTACTCGACTGTGGGGAAAAAGCTCTCTCCATTCCAATGTGGCACAAGCTCGGTCTAGTCTTTGTTGGACAAACTCTCCATGATGTCTTCCACTATTCCATGTGTACTTGTTCCCAGTGTACCCAAGATCAATAAGATTACAATGAAGAAGTGCACTTCGAAAAGCCTCCATTAGAGCTGCTGGTTTGGGATTCGACCTTGCTTCTCCTGCAATGAAAGGATCTCATTATAATCCCCAATACATAACCATGGCATTGTGTATCAGGAATGGAGGTGCCTTAGTAGGCTCCATGTTTCATGTCGACGATTTGCATCTGGTTGGCCATAAAAGCCTGTAATTCTCCATGCTGGACTCGAGTTGTTATAGATGATTGCATCAATATGATTCTGGGTGTATGTCTGAATGTGCAAGTTGACTTCCTCCTTCCAAATCATTACCAATCCGCCACTTCTTCCCACACTAGGTACCACAAAGACCCCTTGGTATGGTAAATCATCTGTTATTTGCTTCATCTCTGTCACTGATCGTTTCGTCTCCATAAGAAACAAAACCTTGGGTGCTTGAACCTTTACAATATGAAAGAGGGCTGTAACTGCACAGAGGTTCCCAAGCCCCCAGCAGTTCCAACTAATGATTTTCATTGTGATCGACGAGGCTGATTCGCAGCCTCCACCATTGACATGTCTGAAGTTTTGTTACCGGCCAAACTCCGAAGCCGTTTCTTCTCTCCCATCTCCTCCGATTCTAATTTCTCAATGTTTTGGGCATTGTGTTGATGTTTTTTGCTCCCTGGTTTTTTTTCACTCGGCGGGTCCAGTTGCATGCTTACTGCTGTCTTTTGTTCTATTTTTTTCCAAGTACCACACTTAACTCGATCACGTGCATCCCCATCAGCCCTATTTTCCTCACGTGCCACTTCAATATGTTTATGCGTTGGGGTCAGTTTTGGTAACGTATCTGATTCTTACTCTTCCACGTACTTGATTGGGACACTAACTAATACCCTCCCATTAATTTCGGACCCATCATTTATCCCATCTTTATGCGTATCACTTAATTCACTTAATTCCGTATCAGCATTAATATGCATAACGTACAACTTGGTGTCTGGTTCAATTTTCGTTTCTGTATTTATTCCCATAACAGATTCCGCATTAACTCACTGTGCATGAGAATCAGTTATTGCTGATTTTAATGCTGAAGTTTTGGGTTGTGGTGGCGGATACCCGACACGTGTTTCACCTCTTTCTGAACTGTACTGCCTTGCTGAACCATTGGCTTTCTTTGTTGACGCTTCAGCTTGCCGCCGGTGTCTAGCCTTTAACCATATCCCGTATGGGAGTTCACCGTCGTCCTCCTTCATCGGTTGAGAGCAATCCCTCATTTCATGACCCAGCATGCCACAATTGTAACACAGCCCCACAAGCCTTTCGTATTTGAAGGCAACTATCACCTCATCACCCTCCGGACTGACTATAGGAGCCCCCCTGCATAGAGGTTTGTTCAAAGGAATTTCAATACGGATCCGCAAGAATCTTGCCTGCTTTGATGCTAGTGCCTTACTATCCACTTCCACCACGTGACCAAGTCCCTTTTCCGATATCCATACCAGCTTCTTCATTTATAAGATCAAAAGGTAATCCCCAGACTTGGACCCAGATCGGGATGACCGGGAAAGACACTGATCTTGCCGTCATGCCCTTTTCCCATTTGCGAAGAACTAATAATTGGTCATCAAAGCTCCAAGGACCATTGTCCATCACCCACCTCAGCTGGCTCTCCAGTGCAAATTTAAATTGGAACAATCCATCACCCACATCAATAATCTTCAAGTCATTCCCCATCTTCCAGGCTGATCGCAGTACGTTCTTCGCAGCTTGAAGATTTATCTGTCGAGATGTGAGGAACTTCCCAATGATACTGTTTGAATACTCTTCCAGTGTTTTAGCCCGTTGAGTAGGTCGGACTAATATTGCTTCACCTTCTTCGGATGTGAGTTTGAGTTTCTCAATACATTCTATAAAGTCCGCTTCCATTTGAGAGAGCAAGATGAATTGACTACTGTATGAATAAGATTACTTTACTCAACCCCCACTTGATGGGAAGAAAAGCTCACCCAAGGTTAGAGAGAGATCTCCGATCTAGAGGAGAGGTCTAATATTTGATAAAGGTCATGTTTGCAACATGTTTTATTCCATTAATCTATTCCTAATTAACCTTTACCCGACAAGTTACCGACCCGTTAGTTTGCTATGTCTAGGATTTTTATTTTTGTTGAAGAATTGCCGGGTCAAGTTAGAGCATTCATATTAGTTCGTGTAAAATTTTCCTTCTATCTTAACAAAAAGATTTACTTTTTTATTTTACACAACCACTTTTCCAAAACACCCACATTAGTCAATTTATTTTAGAATATATTTCAATAAAATATTCGTTCTTTATTAATTTTTTATTATTTTCTCTAATAGTCATACTTTTTTATTTTAAGCTTATATTTCAAGTAAACCACCAAAATCGGTGGCTCGGCTAGTGGAGCCTCTTATGCTGGAGGTTCGATGATCGAACCGCCAAAATAATGTTTCCTACGACCGCCATTAGATCGGTGTCTCCGCCCATCGTGCCACCAACACTGGTGGCTAGACCCCTAAAATAGTGTCTTTAGTGACAGCCAACAAATCAGTGTTTTCAACCATCATTCTGCCATTACTAAAATATTTCGGTGTGTCGTTTCAGGGTTACGCATGAGAGAGAGAGAGAGAGAGAGAGAGAGAGAGAGAGAGATTATTTACTATTAGTATGATTTTAGTTTTAAAAAAATGAACTGATTTGAATTAAAAATTTTAATATAGACTTTAATAAAATTCCAAATAAAATCATGCTTTGTTTAAAAAAAAAAAAAAAACTTAAATATAATTCTTTTCTAATTAAATTATATTGTAGAGATATTTACAAGTAAGGAAGCTTCAAGGAAGCTTCCTTTCCCCCCACCACTAAAACATCTGACCTTTTTTTTTTGCTTTTTTATCTCACAAAATCACATCTTTTCTCTACTTCCTCTCCCACGGTCTTTTCTCTTCATTTTTATTTTTTTTTTATTTTTTGATCTTTTCCTTTGTTGTAGCTCTCAAGCAATTGTTTCTCTCTTCTCTAATGGCAGCAGCAAGCTCTCCACGAGCAAAGAAAGCCGCAAACTCTCCATGGCAGTGGTGACGGCGGCTTCGATTTGAGTTTGGGTTTGGGTTGATGGGTTTTTTGTTGAAACTTTGATTTTGGATTCTAAGTTGTTGAGTTTTCCATTGAAGGTTTAATTTTGGGTTTGGATTGATTTTCGGTTTGATTTTTCTTTGTTTTTGGTTGATTTTGTGATTGGAATATCATGGGTTGTGATGGGTTGTGGTGGTGGTGATTGAGTGGTGATTAGGCGGTGTTGAGAGTATGTGGGGGAAGAGAGACTAATGAGAGCAGAGGTGAGAGAAAAAATTAATAAAATAGTAATATACACATCTACAGTAACCGTGCAAATATGCACGGTTACTATAGCAAATGTGTATATTTACACAACAATAGTTGGACTGATGTGGAGCAGATTTAGGAAATATTGTGTAAATTTTGCATCTTCTTCTATTTTGCACAATTTTACACCCACTAATGTGAGTGCTCTTAGATAATATAAATTTGGGTAAATTACAAAGTTGGTTTCTATCTTTTATACCATATCAATTTAGTTCCTAAACTTTTAATTGTGTCAATTTAGTTATTAACTTTTTTAATGTCGTGTCATTTTAGTCTCTGCCATTATCTTTTGGATGGAAAAAATTGATGTATCAAATATAATAATAAAAAATTATTTTTTATGCTACATCAACTACTATTTGGATTGCCATATCAGTATAACTTTTTTTAAAAAATTGACTAAGCTCACGTCCAAAATAAAATGATAATTAAAAATTTATTTAACATTTAAATATGCCAGACCTGTATTTATATGGAAAAAAAAAAAATCCAAATGACCAAAAGTTTTCATATTCTTTATATTTTCTTTTAATTTTTTCTGCACTTTCCCGATAATCAAACACTACAAAAAAACGGACCTCCGGCCGCATTTTTAAAACGCGGCTACAAGACAAAAAACTGTGGCTATAGCCTATAGCCACGTTTTTTTAGGCCACGGTTCCTAATGTGGCCTAAAACCCGTGACTATAGGACTGATGGTCCTATGGCCGCACTTTTTAACCGCGGCCCAAGCCCGGGTCCTATAGCCCCGTTTAAAACGCGGCCTAAGACCGTACCCTTAGGCCGCGTTTTAAACGCGGCCTAAGCCTTTCAACCTTAGGCCGCGTTTAAAAAGTGCGGCCATACGTCCCATTGTGATGGCCTGTTAAACTCATTTAAGCCGCGTTTTAACCGTGGCCTAAGGTTCAACCTTAGGCCGTGTTTTAAACGCAGCCCAAGGGTGAACCTTAGGCCACGTTTAAAATGCAGCCCAAGGTTCAACCTTAGGCCGCGTTTAAAAAGTGCGGCCATAGGTTCATGCTTAGGCCGCACTTAAAACGCGGCCTAAGGTTGTGCGCTTAGGCCGCGTTTTAAACGCGGCCCAAGATTACAACGTTAGGCCGCGTTTTAAGTGCGGCCTAAGCCCCCCGAATTCTTAATATGAATTTGGTCTATAGCCACGTTTTTATGGTTTTAAAAACGTGGCTATAGTATTTTTTTTTTTTTTTCCTTTTTATTTTCTTTTTCTGGGCAGAGTTTTTTTACAAAACCTGTCAAACATACAAAAATTTCAACAAAATATCTCTAATAACAACCCAGAATTCCAACAAAATATCAAGTAAGAATTTTCTCAAGCATTAATTTTCTCTAAATAAATATCCAAACAACTATACATGAAGAGTCCACAAATAGTCCAAACAATATTACAATTATGTTTACAATATTTTCAATATCCACGAAGTTACAATATTCCGAATATACTAGAAATTATACATGAAGAGTCCATGACGAGTCCACGAAGATATTATACTATGATGTTGCGCTATATCCTGAAAATATTATATACGCAAAATTAGTAGCACATAATATTGCAATAAACACGCAAGTTTCATTAACTAAAACGCAAAGTTTGTATTACCTGAATATCCACTTAAACTGGGCATGTTCTTTTGGAAGAAGGCTACTATTTCATCCATTCTCTGCTTTGTATCGGCCATTTCCCGCTTTGTTTCGTCCAGCTGCTGCTGATGCCGTGTTTCTGATTCGCGCATTGCTTCGGCCATTTGCTGCTCATGCCGTGCATCTGACTCCCGCTTTGCTTCGGCCAGTGCTTCGGCTAGTTGCTGCTCATGCCGTGCATCTGACTCCCGCTTTGCTTCGGCCAGTGCTTCGGCTAGTTGCTGCTGATGCCTTTGCTCTGCGTCAGCAAGTTGGTCCCTCATCGAATTTTCCAATGCAGTCATTCGTTGGACCGTTTCAGTGGACGACGGCCCAGGCACACATGGAAGGTTGGACCCACTTCTTCCTGATGGGGTTGGTCCAAACCCGACCCCACGGACACGTCCAGAACGTTCTTTGCCCATCACTTGAGCGAACGCATCATCTTTTGCCCAGAGAATTCCATCGCGATGGTCTCCTACTAGCTTGCCCCCGTTGTTTAAAATGTCTTTCATTTTATCCTGTTTTCATATAAGAACCAAATAACATATTATTTGCTATAAACATTTCACGCACAAATTAGAAAATAAATAGGTTATGATATAGGCTTACAATCTTGTCTCGCACTACATTACTAATAGGAGTCCCATCTTTCGTGCAGTATGCTTTTATGAAAACATCTGCACGCTCCACTGCTTGGCCGTTTTCTTTTGCCTACATCATATTCAACAGTCTCATTACAATAGTGAAAAATTATGTCGGTATGAAGCGACAACCAAACATAGCAAATGGAATTTGGAACATAACATGCAATATAACCATAAAACAAATTCCGTAAACATGTAGTTTATTACGTTCAAAAAGACGAGTTGTTTTCTTCATGTGAATGTTTTGTATCAAGCGGTTTTTGGGTCCAACACTGTGTTTATAGTATTAGATTTAATAAAATAGCCATTTTATAAGAGGTAATGTTTGAAAAAGTGTGGCCATAACTATATGCCACAACTATAGCCACGTTTCTTAAATGTGGTTATATCTGTTACCTATAGCCACGTTTAAAACGCGGCTATAACCCCCTAACTATTTTTTGAATTTGTCTATAGCCACGTTTAAAACGCGGCTATAACTCCCTAACTATTTTTTGAATTTGTCTATAGCCACGTTTTAAACGCGGCTATAACCCCCTAACTATTTTTTGAATTTGTCTATAGCCACGTTTTAAACGCAGCTACAACCCCCTAAATATTTTTACAATTACATCACAAGAAATGTCTATTAACAGTCATAAACATGCAAAAAAGCCAAGTATTCCTTACCCCAACACTGTGCATATGATCAGTAGACTAGTTTCTTCAAACTCTTCAGATTCATCACACATAATAATTTTAATTCAACCAAACAATATGTACGGAAACTCTTTTGTGATTTTTTAATATTGATTAATTCTAAACCAAGAAGTTTGTATTATTACAGTAATGAAATTGTGGATTGCTTAGTTTGGACCCTACGACAACGTTGGGCATTGCCACCATTACTGTCATCTCCATGCAAGCCCTTCCTCAATGCTAAACTCACGCCGACAAAATCTATTTTAATTTCCATGAATTCGAATCGACCATGTTCTTTCAACAACAAAATAAATAAATAAATACAACTAGAATTTATTGATACCACCAATATGTCACAAGTTCAATTAAAATAGTAGAGCATTAAAACTTGGCTAGTTGTTGTATAATGCATTTCTTACCATATTGTCAGCAGTTTGTGCAAAACTTATAGGCCCTGTCCTCGCTATATCCGTCTGAAACGAACGACTTCTCTTGTTCGTTTCCACTAAGTCCTTTACACATTCCCGCCAACAAATTAAAACAAACAAATCAGTTAAAACACTGTACTCGGTATAGAGCAAGAAAATAGAGCAAGAAAATAGCGCAACCTTCGTTTTAGTATCAAACCAATAGTCAACTAGTGCGCGGTAGTCCTGCTCGTCAGCCCAAGATGGTTTACTTTGATAAACATCTTCTTTTAACGCATCTTTTGGGTAGCATTTTTTTTTTAACTTACTTCTTTGGTTTCTTCTCAACTCTCCTAACAAGTGCATTGCCCAGTTCATTTGATTAGCTGGGCTAATAATCTCTGGGTCAATGATCCATTTTTTCTGAAATGCAAAAATTGAGTTAGCATAGTGCAATAATTCACCCTACTGAAAATGCCATTTAGCACATACACGCCTATACATAACAATTAAAAGTATCTTAATTTGATACAACCTCTATCTCTACCCAAGCGTTTTCTTTGCATTTACGGTCGACATGCGTCCAAGTAGCAGGCATAAGTGGGCAATAGTTGCGGCAGATGCATAAGGTGCCCAACCACCTTTTGAATGTTTGCCCGCTTTCCCCAACCGGTTGCTTGCTCCCATTTAACCCACATACAAGTTTCTTGTTCGGTGGAAGAGCCCATATACGCTGCATTAGCGTTATTCCACGTTTTTTATTTATATTATTAGATATTGGGGATTCCCGAACTGAATCTTCTGCACGCCCATCATTGGATGGTGCGGTTTCTTGGACCAAATCGCCTGCATATAGTAAACCATTATTAGAGAGAATGAAATTTCAAAGTTCACAATTACAGAGAAGTCACTGTATATAGCTCAAGTGCTCAACTAAGATGATATATGTGATCTTTGTAAATGTGGAGATTTTGATACTTAAAGAAATTGATAATAACAAATAAGTCGATGTCTCTATCTAAAAGCTGTTTTTATCCCTTTCAAAAATAAAAAACTGTTTTTATCCAAAAAATATATGTAACTTGCATATAATTCAACCATAACACCATTACTGCCAGTGTCATGTACATGCACAGCCAAGTTGAATATCATTTCCAAAGCTCGTAAATCACATGAATATCATTATTACAGCTTGGGTAAAATAACCTCAAACAAGAACATAATATGAACAGATGGGGAGTGGTGTTAGGTGGGGGGCACGTGCGAACTAAAAATCTGACTTGACCCCCTCTTTTCTTTTTGTTTTTTCTCTGATGACAAGGACGTTACACATCCACAGTGAACAAAATATGAGATAAAAGTAACTGTGCTAAATGGAGTTAGGAATAAAAATATCCTTTAGAGACCGAATTAGTTGTTTTTAAGAGACTTTAACTTAGTTGATATGAACCCAAACTCCAAAGAAGTTTAGTAAAATTTACTTAAGGACACTCATTACCACTTCCCTTCTTAGTATTACTTGATTTTGCATGAAATGTGTGCCACTATATTTATTGAGTCCAATTTTATCGGAGTTTGTGTTCCTAAGAAATTCATTTACTTTTCCAAGGAACAAGTCCAATTCTATTAAATCGGGTCATCACCGTTTCTAAAAAAAAAAAAAAAATTTGGGTCATCACCATTTTAGGCTTTGCTTTTTATTAATTGCTTAAAGAAGTGCACATTTGAAATTGATTTGGTCCCTAATTATGTCAAGTGGTGGTACTTAATTGGATCATTTCCCTAAATCTCACTTCTTCTAGAACCCATCTAGGAGAAGATGTAACAAATTTTGTCCTTACCCCCAAGTTTGCACAGCCAATTTGGTTCCATGCACAACCAAATATTTTCCATACCCTCAACAAATTGCAAGCTGGCCAAATGCCAAAGAAAAAGCGATCTCCCATCCCACGCGACCTCACCATCTTTTACTAAAAAATAAGTAAGGCCTCCCATGCAAATCAAGTTTCCTCAATATTTTTCACACACGTCTCTACCCTCTCCACAGAGAAACACCCAAACTCCCAGACACACTACAAAAACTATCAAAACCCAGAAAATACACAAAAAACCTTCTCACAAACAGAACCTGCAAGAATCCCTCAATCATATAGAAATCCAACCAAAAACCCACCTCTAAACCCCTACAAACTTTATAGAGAAACACCCAAATTCCCAGCCAAGAACACCACAAAAAATACCCAAAAACAATGCCCTTGCAAACCCAAATAGAACCATAAATATCCCTGTTTTAACCCATAAAATCAACCCCAAAATCGACAATCTCAACCCCCACTGAAAATAACCCAGCAAATCCTCCAAAACTCTCACTACAAATATCCTATAATAAGCCAAGAAAAATCCCACTGGAACTACAGCCAAAACCCCACTGTCAAACCCTTAACAATTCTCAGGAAGACCCAAAAATAGCCACTATAAACCCAACACTGAAAACTCCATCAGATACCAAGACAAATCCCTTCATACAAACCAACCAGAAAACCCATTTGAAAACAACATCAACAGAGCATAAAAAAAAAAAAAAATTGAAAGATAAATGGAGCAGAAGCATAAGCTAAATACCAAGACATGAAAGCAGAATACAAAGAAGGAAATAAGAAATTCAAAAGCAGAGAACCATACAGAAAATTTTGTTGAATTTTAAGGTCAACAAATTTTCTACTTTCTTGTTGGGCTTTTTGCATTTAATGTTTAAAAATGCTAAGATATTGTCTAGATAATCATATTTAAGCTCATTTTTTCTGTTGAATTTAAAAAGTTTGGGATCAGGAGTTCAAAATTTTATTTCAAAGGGTCAAAAAAATATTTTAAAAATATTATACATAATTCATTTTTTTTTTATTTAGCTCTTATACTTTATTTCTTTTTCTTTTTTGGCCAGCTCAGATGGTTTATTTAAAGTTTTGAACCCCCTAATCTTCACTTGGTGCCGCCCCTGTGACCATCCCGTGACTTTACCATTACATAAGGTAATGTCCCCCCAACATTAATTGTGTTCTTTTGTTTAGATCTAAATATATCCATCATAAAACTAAAAACTGATTTCTATACTGTGCAAACTGCACATTTTTACAAGGGAAAAGTGTGTTTTTTTTTTTTTTTCTTAGAAATAGAAGGGAAAAGTTAATTAAAATGCAGTAAGAGCAGTAGTTTAAAATATATTTTCAGAAATTTTTAATGATAAAATGAAAAATAAAATTAAGAGTTTTCTCAAGCTTAGTGAGGGAAGAGGGAGATTTGTATTTGTATTTGGAGTTAATGAAACAAGAATTGTGTTAGGAACTCTAAAATTTGCTACAGCACATCAACTCATTTACATATGCTTATAGGTTTTATTAGCTTGTTGAAAAATATTATAATGAACATAATTATGGAATAGTTTTTTAAGCGTATGACTTAGATTTCTGATGTGCAGTCTGCACAAATATTGCAGTTTAATTTTTGATAATCAGCACAAGTCTTAATGCCTCCAATGTACAGTTGTTTGTAATAATTAATGAATTTCTATTATATAAATATATATATATATATATATATATTTATAGTTGACCCTATATCTTCTTCTTGTGGAGATGTACAACTGAGCTAAGCTATCTTAGTTGTCTGCTTCTTTGGATCATTGTGTGAATTTTAATTCATTCAATTAGTAAATTTCATTTTACTTCAATAATTAAAGTATGTATCAAGTCAAAACTACTAAAAAATTGAAACCATATAAACATAAGGTTAAAGATATAGGTGTTTAGTCATTAACATCAAACATAAAAGTCTTACCCTAAGAATAATTTACACTGTACGAATAACTACCTGCAGAAGGCGGCTGTGTCTCATCATCATCATAATCATCTCCTTCCTCCCATCTTGCGTGCTCAGCATCATAGGCGGCCCTTAACTCCTCCTGCATGATGTCTCGTGAGCGTGATGAACCTTGGCCAACTTGCACAATTGTCAATGGATGGTCCCTCTCCTTTCCTGCAGCAAAGGACCGAAAAATTAGTTACAACAGTCTTAAATATCAAACGTTACATTTCAAGATATGTAAACTACCTGTGGGTTGTGACCCAGCATCACTAGTATGGGCGGCTTGCAGCTCCTCCCCTCTCTGTCGTGAACTCGAGGGTCCTTCGCCGACTTCTACAACTGGCAATCGGCGTTTCTTACCCATTCCTGCGTCTAACAACTTTACAAAACAAAAAAAGTGTTAACTATAGACAACAAGCAATTGCATAAAATGTAAGTTAAACATTTTTAGGTTCTGACACCCTTTACAATAATTCAACCATATACACGTTTCGTGCACCAAGATAGCCAGAAGAAAACTTTATATTAAATGTCGCAATTTTTGTTAGAATTGAGCTGGGTTAGGACCTATGGTAATTAAGATCATGAAGGTAAGATATTAAAGATGATTTTAAAACCCCCATAAATGAACCAATAAAAAGCTAGACTTTGGTATATTTACAATCTGCTACAACTCATGTAAATAAATACAACAAGAAAAAGAAAAAGAAAAATTTTAATTTGCTTTTGACGTCTATGTTTTTAATGACACCTTTTTTGTGTTGGTGGGTTTAGACAGTTAGCTTGTACTGCATGTTATAAGCAACTGAGGTACAAAAAATCAAGTGTTTTGACATATGATAAATGGGTTTTCAATTTTAATGATGTTTGGGAAGAAAGAAAGGTTTCTCTCTTCTTCTCTAGTCTCCACCCACTGTGGTTCCATCTTTTTTGTGTAGGGTCTGTCTGGCTAAAATGTATCTATGCAGCTTATGTCTTTGGTTAGAATGTCCCTTTCTATAGGGGTTTCAACTTTCAAAAATTACAAATAATAAGATATTCAGGACTCGTTCAGCTATAGGATGAGTACTATCCACCATCAGACTTGGAGAAAGGGTGGAATGTTTCATGCAACATAATTGGGGTAATGTCTTAATGAAGGACACAATAAAATGGGCCCATAAATATCACAGAACAAGTTAAGGATGGTGATGTAATCAGCTTACCTCATGCCATTATTACATTAAAATTATATAAGCTTTTCTTCTCAATAAAAAATAAAAAAAAATTTATATAAGGTGATGTCATATGGTCCTAGCTAGCAGTGAGTATTGGTGTCCCTAGATACAACTAATTACTTAATGAACGGGTGAGGTTTTGGTTGTTGATTTTTCTTTATTACGGTTTTCAATTGGTAAACTGAAAAAATAAAAAATAAAAAAAATCCTCCATTTATAGCAAAATTGTGAACAGTAGGCCACAAATGGAAAATAGCATGATAATAAAAAGCATTCATATTAAACTAACCCATACCGAAAGTCTGACCACTATGATCCTATAAATGTCTAATACTGGCATGTTGTTTATTGAGAGTACTGTAATTGTTCATAAATTGTTTTTACAATAATATGGAGGAGTGGGATCATGTTTTAGTACATACCCAATTTGAATTAAGGCTATATGACCTAACCTGGCAAGACATGCCTATTTCACTTTCCTGTAATCAGATTCATAGATAATTCGTGACAGAAAAATTTTAGCTTGATCAGCCGAACTTTAAGAACTTACACATGTATACTTGGCTCGGTTCCAATTGATTTATATCTCTCAGTTTTAAGTTCAATTAAAATTGTCAAGAGTCTCATAACTCAATTACTGTTTTCAAATAAGACATTTAAGATTCAAATCTCTTTCCTAATCAATGTAATTATCCAAAGAAAAAAAAGATAAAGTTTGGATTGGCATATTATAAAGTTGGTTAGGTAAAACAAAAAACATTTACAAACACAAGCCATGATTATTTTCTAATATCAGACTTGGTAAAGAGAGAAAAATGATAGGGCATTCCAAAGATGCCGAAGAGATAGGGTGTTTCACGGAAAACGGAGACAAAAAAGGTATTTCTAGCCAATAGGCATAGTCTTGGCTGATTGGAGGGGAGCTTAGTGCGAAGCAAATTGCCTAATACACGGGTTCTTTAATCTATAGTCTTGCTGGTTACCATCACTGTCAATCTATATCTGCATTTGAAGAACGCAATTGGCAATATCAACATCATTTGATCCAAATTTCAAAAATGACATTATAAATAAGTGCGACATAATTATGATCAAACTACCCTATAGTTATGATGATAATCCCCCTAAAAAAAGACCTTAGGGCTAATAACCCCCCTACAAAAAACCTTAGGGCTAATAAATTCGTGATCCAAAAAGAAAGACAGTTTTTCTCCTAGTGAATATGAAGAGAAAATGTTTCCAAGAGAAAATTTTCAAAATTGGGTTTTTGCAAACAAGTCAAATCTAATCACAAGCTTAAGCTCGATTATTAGACACGCTAAGCTCAAACAATGTATTGCATTGGTGAACAAAACGAAGGTGATGGTAAAAGTGTATATTTGGAGGGGTAGGTATATTCACTTGTACAGGTGTTCCTTTTTGAACTAGGACTAGGCTCGAGTGGATTAGCTCCCCATACTTACTTCTTATCGTGATAGTTGATTCAAATCAATATGGTATGACCTAAGCCTAGTTTTGGAATACTAGTTTCGATCCTAACCATACCTATTTATTAACATGATAGTTGGTTCGAATCTATATGGTATGATATAAACCTAGTTTCGGAATAATGGTTTCAGTCCTAGCCATATTTTCATTTGGGTAAAATAACTTATTTTAATATCTAAAAATATATAAACTACCCTATCCAAGTTTAAGAGCTTCTCTTTGCCAAACACTACAACCACAACGAAAAGAAACCCTAACACCACACGATCATATATCCAAGTTCATAAGAAATGAATTTCAAATCCAATAGCGAAGAGGGGAAGGAATTGGATACATCATAAGTAAAAACTAATAAAATTAACAATATGAAGAGGAATTACCAAATTCAACAAATATTACACAGAGGCATTCCAACTAATTCATGAATGAATACGTTTTCATTAACAACTGTAACATCCAAACACATAATACACTACTAAATTATTACACTACTCATCCTCGGTGTACTCATCCTTGTTGTCGTCTTCATTGTCAGACTCATCGTCAATAAACTCATCTTCATTGTTTACTCCATGAAGATCTCTTTCAGCAATGATGGAGGCATCAATTGTCATTCCCTCTAGATCATCCCGAGCCCAACGAAGGTTGTCACTCACAACCTCATTACTACTTATATTGTAGGGAACATTTTCAGAAAAACTATATATGTCATCCTCCTCACGTTGGGGACCAACACCAGCATCAAACACGTCCCTAGCTTTAGTTTTGACAACAGCATACCAATCCTTGTGCCTTTTATCTTCCACATAAAAAACTTGTGTAGTTTAAGATGCCAAAACGTATGGTTCATCTATCATTTTATCCCCACCATGTATGAAGTGTGTAAAGTTTACCATAGGAAACCCAAATTCATCAGTCCTATATCCTCTCCTATGTTGGTCATGAACCCATTTACACTTGAATAACACATGTTTGATATTGTCAGAATAATTCAACTCAATTATATCACTTAAAATACCATAGTAAGTATTGCCCCCATCAGTAGCCACACTAACTCCACTATTCTGCGTTTTCCTATTTGCCTCATCATTTACACTCCTAAATTTTAAGCCATTTATTACATAATGCTTGAACCGCTTTACATAAATATACGGCCATTTGGACAATGCAACAAGGGTATCACTAACTCCCTCCCTTTCCTTATCAGCACCAGTGAGGGACATCACCTAACATCAGTTGGCCAAAACAAAATAATTCATATCAGTACAGTTAATCATGGTTGAGACAGTGTTACAAGTTTAATAAGTTGAAAATGTCATACGTACGTGACCCCCAAACCAAGTACAAAACTTCTCCATGTGGTGCTTATATATAATGGCATCGGAAACGTTACGATTGTGGCCTTTTCGAAGTTCATCCTCTATCAATCTTTTGTGCATCCTGTGCAGGCAATTGTATTAGGGTTAATAGACCTTACGTACATTGGATTGACGTGCAAAGGCCATTTGTATATGTAATACTTACTCACGAAAGCGGTTGATGTTTTCAGAATTGAATAAAACGTAGCGATGGGCTTGGGTCCACTCTTTATTGTTTAATGTCATGATCGAAACCACCCCCGTTGACTCCTCAATCATCCTGGTGGGTCGATTGAATATAGTTTCCACTCCTTCCATATACCGTGAACAGAATGTTAAGCACTCCTCTACTATGTATCCTTCAGCAATAGACCCTTCCGGAGCAGCTCTATTTCGTACGTAAGACTTAAGACGTGAGAGGTACCTATAAAGGAATGATAAGATTAATGATTGGCAATGGTAATTCGAACACGCACATGAAACTGGAAGTTGATCAACAATATTACACACATCTTACCTCTCAATGGGATACATCCAACGGTAGTGCACTGGACCACCAATCTTAGCTTCAGCAGCTAAGTGCATGACCAAATGTACCATCACTGTAAAGAAGGATGGAGGAAATATTTTTTCCAATTCACACAATGTCACTGCAATCTCTGCCTCACTAGTCACAATATCTGAAACCGTAAGGGTTTTGGAACAAATTTCTCTAAAGAAGCAAGCTAACTTTATCAAAGGCCTACTAACATGAGATGGCAAAGACCCACGTAATGCTATGGGAAAAAGTTGCTGCATCAATATGTGATTATCATGACTCTTCAAACCAGAAATCTTGCGTTCTTTCATATTCACACGCCGTGAGATATTGGAAGCATACCCATCGGGCACTGTTACATCCTTCAAAACTTGCAAGAAACCATCTATCTCCGATGAAGTCATATGAAAACATGCAGCCGGTATGGTATACTGGTCATGACTTTTTCGTTGTAGGTGGAGTTCACTCCTTATCCCCATGTCCGCCAAGTCAAGGCGTGCCTTGTAATTATCCTTCGTTTTATCCTTCAAGTTCAACAGTGTGCTTAGTATATTGTCCATCACATTCTTCTCTATATGCATCACATCAAGATTGTGTCGCAACTTGTGATCCTCCCAATAAGGCAAGGTAAAAAATATACTCATTTTCTTCCAACCACTCTGGTCTGCCTCCCTTCTCTTCCTTTTTTTGTAAGCAAGCTGACATTTCCTACCCAGACAACGTCCAAGTAAATGTTCAGTTTCCACAATAATGTCAGATGTGACTGGTGGTTCAGGAGCCAATCGAGTATCAATAGATCCATCAAATGACATACCATCTTTGCGGAAATCGTGGTCAACATCCAACCATCGCCGATGTCCCATGTAACAGAATTTGCGACCATTTCTCAAATATCGAGACTCGGTCTGAACGGCACAAGAAGGACACGCCAACTCACCTTTGGTACTCCAACCCGACAAATCTGCGTATGCAGGAAAATCATTTATGGTCCACATCAATGCTGCACGCAATTGGAATACTTCTTTTGATGATGCATCGTATGCTTGTACTCCAACATCCCATAACTCCCTTAGTTCTTCTACTAACGGTTCCAAGTACACATCTATAGCAATCCCTGGCGAGGTAGGACCAGGAATAACTAATGATAGAATCAAAGATGACCGTTTCATGCACAGCCAAGGTGGGAGATTGTACGGGACCAACATGACAGGCCACGTACTGTGACTAGTACTCATAATTCCGAAGGGGTTGAACCCATCCGCAGCTAATCCAAGTCTGACATTACGAGGGTCAGATGAGAAGTGTAAATGCTTACTGTCAAAGATTTTCCATGCATCTGAGTCAGCAGGATGCCGCATTACCCCATCATCAATACGACCATTAACATGCCATTTCATAGAACTAGCCAGATCGGGTGACAGAAATAGTCGCTGCAATCTTGGCTTTAAGGGGAACCACCGTAGGATCTTCGCAGCTTTCTTCTTCCCCTTACTGGATGAAGCATGCTTACTAGCAACAGATGCCTCATTTGTTTTCCACCTTGAAGCTTTACAACAAGGACACGCCTCAAGGTTAACATTTTGCTTCCAAAACAGCATACAATCATTGGGACAAGCATGGATCTTCTCATAACCCAAACCCAAATCTCGAACTATCTTCTTAGCCTCATAATGGTCCTTTGGCAACTTAGCGTCTGAAGGAAGCATATCCATCAGGACTTGAAGCAACAGAGTAAATGACTTATTTGTCCAACCACACAGAGTCTTCAACTGGAACAACACGACAATGGCTGAGAAAATGCTAAATTTTGTACAACCTTCATATAAAGGTTTGTCTACATCATCTACCATATTGTAAAACTTCTTGGCGTCATCATTCGGACCTTCACCCGGACATTGCGCAGTTGGACCTTCTTCCATTGGTTCGGGTGGGATTTCATGCGGGGGGCACAAATCGTGCAACATCCCATGGAAATCACCATATGGATTTTGGGTTTCTTGCACATGAGAGCTCCCACATTCGGTAGCTGGCGTAGCAGCCGCCGATTCACCATGAAATTTCCAAACTTTGTAATTTTTAAGCATCCCCGAAGCCCAACAGTGCTCACGTACCACATTTAGCGGTTGTATAAGCAAATTCACACATTTCACACAAGGACATAAGATGTTCCCATTGCGCGCAGATGGAGCAGCAAATTCCACGAATTGGTTTACACCTTCAAAATATTCCCTTGTACCCCTCCGCTTCTCCATCCAACTTTTGTCCATTGCGATACAATATTTACGGAATTTTACCTACACCAAGATTTGTTACTACAAAGATACTAATTATTATAATTACATTCATTTGTCATTTGTTAAGAACAGACATACCCAAGTATGCGGCTATTTTCTTAGAACATATAACACTTGTCCTAGACTAAGTCAATGTGATAAGTTGTAAAAGTAGTTAAGCATAAGTGTTTACAAAATATGAAAACAAATATCAAGTTTTTAATAATTGTACTAATTATTAAAAACTTAATAATTATTAAGTCTATAATACCATGATGCTCAATTACTTGGCTCATAAGGAGTATCTACGCATTTCAAGACTAAGTCATCTATTGTGAAATTCTGTTTAGGTTATTCGAATGTTATGGCCTATAGTTTTCTAATACTTACAATTCAGACCAGAAAAAGGGGGGTCCCATCTGTCGTGAAATTACCATTAGTTTATTAGAATGTTGTGGACTTTAGTTTACTAATGCTTTCTGTCATAGAAAAGCAAATGGGGGCTTAAGGGGTACTAACTTGGGCTTAATCACAAACATTAAGATCTTCTTGATTTCAACTTTAATATGTTCCTTCATACCCTCGCACAAATTATGATACCTCAAATTAATGGTTTGCATTTAGGTATAATATCTGGAATGTAAATGGATATTGAACAATTTAGACAAAAGTCACGAATTCTTTATCTTGTTTTTCTTTGTTTGTTGCTCTGCATTTTACTTTGGTGTAGAATTTTGTGAGACTATTTACTATTGTAGCTTGATGCATTTAATGGATTAATACTACAAGATTTGAATATCATAATATTATAATTATTAATTATTTTTTTGTCGAAGTCGCCTATATTTGCTTCTACAAAAAACAAAGACGCCTATAATCTCTCTTGGTCTGTCATAATTTTATTTTGTTATTCTTTTGGACAGTTGGAACATGTTTTGAATAATAAATTGTTGGAGTAAAAAAAAAAAAAAAACAACACTTTTTTTCTACTTGAGTGCATGGTTGGTAAAGAAATACAGGTTTTTTTTTCTTTAAATGTTTTTTATAAATGGTCTATTTATAATTTTGTTGAATGAGCAAAAAATTTCAAGATAAGATTTTTTATTTCTATGAAGGACTCCATCAATTTAGGTTTTTTTTTCTTGCAAGTAATTATAAAGAAGATTATTATTATTATCGATTTTGTATTGTCTTAGTATAAAATGTTTAAATTTTAAGTTCCCATGTGTCTTTTGTAACAAGATAAGTGGGTATATTCTTGATGATGATGAGTTGTTCTATTTAATGATCTTTTGTTGTATATTTGCTTCTCATAGTGCTTATTACAAGTGGCTGTCTTGGATATTGCATGATAGTGCTAATGCTTTTAGATTGATTTCATCCTTTTCAATTTTGGGCTTTTATACGTTTTGTATGTAATTATATTCTTAAAATCTTAGTTAATCTACTTGGGTGATGAGGGGGGAAAATCAAACGTCTTGACTTGAATTATTTGGAGTAGCAAGTATGGTCAAACTATATTTCCAGTGGTGTGCTCAAATAGAATTTTAATTTAAAACTATCTCGAAATGGAATGGATAGGTGAATCAATCCCAAATTTTCACAGCGTTATCTATTATAATGTTATGAAGATTAAATGATTAAAGATAGTCTTATATATGTGTATTTTTTACGATATTGTTTAATCATATTTTTTAATCATATTTATGATAAGTATTTGTGCGATATTGTGAACATCTAATTTCTTATCCATTTCTATATCTATTTGCTCTCGGTCTCTAAAATTTTTCTCAGTGTACCTACAATGCAGAAGATGTATATATAAAAGAAAGAGGAGAGGCTGAAGCAGCTAAAAGGGGCAAGATCCCTTCAATTAGCTGCCTCTATTAGATGTGATGGATGCTCGTGAAAATAAATAGTACATAACAATTACAGACTTATGTTAAAACAGAAACGGTACACCAATACTCAAGGTACTGCATAATTTAGAACAAACTCAGGGGAATAATTTCAAACTCATGCTAAAGTTGAAAGTGGATTTTCATATTGTTTTTGTATTCATTTGTGGGCATTAAACAATGTTTATATTATTATGTAATTGCATTATGTTTAATAATAAAATGGCATTCCTGGATTTGCCTTCGTCAAATTTGTACAAAACTTTGTAAGACTTTGTAATGTTGCAGCTTTGAGTGCTACTAGTTCGTATATATGATCCCTAATAACCCAAAAAAAAAAATTTTGAACTATCATAGTCTTACGTTTTCATGCTTGATAGTCCCATGAAAAAGCTAGAAGTTTTCATTGGAAAGTAATTGCAAATTGGGATGATCTAGTACATTTGTGCGGTAAAGATAGGGCAACTAGTCTGTGAGGGTGCTGAAACAGGTGTAGAAGTTGTTGATTTGGATAGTGGAACTCGAGTCCAAAAGAATTGTTGGTTGATGATGATAATTTATCGCCAGACTTGGTTAATATTGAAAAGATAAGAGCTCAAGTACCAATTGTTCCTATTAGGGCATTCACATCTTCAATTCCTATTTTATTCTATTTTACCATCTCAAAAAGGTATTTTATTCATTACATCATACTATTTTAAAACACCCTGAACATCTCAATTTTTATTTTCCTATTCCACCCATTAAATTAATATATACTATCTAATAAAATAATATAATTCAATCTCTCTCTCTCTCCCTTCTCCCCCATGCCAACAACAAAAAATATTATAATTTTTTTAGGATACTAGACCAATACAAGGCCAAATGCTGGGGCCTTTTTAGTACTTCAATGGTAAAATTTGCTTACATATGCCATTTGCATGGCCAATTGTGAATGCTCTAGAAAAGAATGGCAAATGCCAAATGCCAAATTTTTGGTATTTGGAAAACAAACACCAAAATCATTGTTCCATGGGTGTTTCAAATCTCAAATATTTTTCCAACACGCAATAATGTGGTTCTATAAATAAAACCGCATTGTGGCGTGGTAGAAAAAATTTTATTATTTTTTTATTCACCTAGGTGGACCCTCTATTTTTCTATATATTGATTTATATTCCCTCACACTCTCTCTCTCTCTTCCCTCTGCTTCATGTCTGGCCTATCTACTCTCTTCCCTCTCCAATCTCCTCTCTTTGATCACCTTGCTCTCCCTTGCGTCCAAAAGTTGAAAAGGGTCCTATAGGTTGTCTGGGCGGGGCTGGCTAACATTGGCCAAGGTTGTGGAAGGGAGGGGCCCAACTATTAATAACATAAAATATACCTACGAAAAAAAAAAAAAAATTTGGGCCGGGGGAGGGTCCGATCCCCCTACTAGGTCCATCCCTAACATAAAATCATGTACTTTAACAACAAAAGACAACTAAATATCCAGAGAAAATTCAGACCTCCCAAACAAAATAAAAATCATTCCATCAGCATACTATTTAGTGACATGAAGTTGCAAAATATTTATGATATTGTACGGGAAATAAGCATAAATTATGGTTCAGCTTCAACCTGGTAGCGAATGTCAGTTTTTGATGCCCAGTCTGGATGAAATTTTCACACGGCTTGTTTACTGTTTGCACCTGAAATTAAGAAATAATTCATATTAAAGAACATGAAAAGTTTTATATAAGAAGTTGTAACTGTTGCATATATAATGAGACTTATGTAACTGTAACTTGGTTTGCCTATGTTAGAAACTTATATGCATATGCCACTATGAATCATGTCGAAGCATTTTCTCCTTACTCTGGCAAAAAAATACTGCTGCAAAGATTTTTTAAATTTCCTGGGTAAACCAAAAGGTCATATTAACAGCACAAAAATTAATGATTTTTAATGTATGGCTGGCCAGTTAGAGTTCTTATAAATTTCAGCAGCATCAACATCTGCTGAGATAGACTATTTGCATGACTCCATGATTTTGTGCTGCATAGAAACCTCTAAATTTATTCAAAAAGTTATTCAGACGCTTCCTTGCATATTTCAGAATTTCAATGATTAAGTCCTGCCACGATTATTATTATGTATATATTTGTACTCAAAAGAATCAGAAAAGGTCAAAGAATGAACGTCTTTGATTTTAGATACATCACTACCAAAGATCAACTCCATCTATGTAGTTATTACCCAAATTACATGTCCAAAAGCTATCAGAATTCAACCAAGAATTACAAATAAAATAAAATATGGGCAGAAGCATACCTTTAGTATATCATAACAGCACCAGAAATGTGCTGAAAATTTATCTTCGCAGGTGTCTACACTGAAGCAGCCAGCCGGAACTGATTATTAACCATAGCACCTATAGTTATGATGCAAATGAGTTTAGAAAATTGAAAATGAGAAAAGACAATAGGAGAAGAAAACCAAAAAATAAAATAAAAATCAAAGTAATATTTGTATTGGTAAGTCACATATGCAGCCAATGACTTTTGACTTAAGGCTCAATGCCAAGAGAGCACAATAATTACACTTTGAAAGCAGTGACTGTGTGAGCTTCATCTTCATCTATTAAAAACTAGTTGGAAATTAAATTATTGGAAAAATATATCCAAATCAAATTAATTTATGTTGATAAAAACGGATAAATCAGAACTTACTTGTGAATATCTTTTTGTTTTTGTCATACACAAATTTTTTTCTTTCCAATTGTGGTAGTTAGATAACCCGTGTGTCAAATATTCATTTCATTATAGTTAGGTTGGGATATTTTCATAAATGCATGAAATGTTTATAAATAGGAGAAAACATTAATGATACCATTCAAATATGAACGTTAAAAAAAATTGTGATCAAGTGAAACACAAAATATGCCTAGAGAAGTTTCATTCAACACAACTGAATCTGAGGACAGTAGTATCAAATTAGCAAGTGCTCAAACTCCATATTTGTACTCACTGATTCTCCAAATTTGACATAACAAGAGGGTAACATCCAGAGCCTATAACTAATGACATGGCCTATCTATATACAATTCTAGTATATTTGAGACATTTACAAGACTCACAGAGTGAAAAACTTACAAACTCTTTTGAAGAGCATGCATTGAATATGTGAATAGAGAGTTTACTAAATCATATGATAGACAAAAGCACTCACACCTATTGTGGTTAAAACGTAATGTAATTGTAAAAGGGAGGCCAAAAAACAAAATGTAAATAATAGCCTCCAACTTTGGCATTCCTTTTTCTTCAATTCTTATGTAATTAATGTTATTTCTACAAAACTTCAAGCTGTGTGAATGAAGATCATATTAATTTTATCACTGTGAGCATGACACAAATTTGTCTATAGCCAAAGGGAAAAAAATCAATTATTCTACAAAGTCCATCAGTAAAATTCTATCAAACAGAACACAAAAATTCTACCCTCAATAGACCTGTTAAAAACAAGTAATTGACAATAGAATACCCAATTCAATGCTCAAGCTCAGGAATTGACGACTTTCGTAGATCTGAGTGGCAAAGAATACTCACAATTCTTTCAAGAAAGGATGTTTCTAGAAGTCTGCGTCAATTCTCCCTGTCAACTGGTTGTGATCCAAGTACCTGAGATTGAATCAAAGAATCCTTTAGAGTATATACCAAGACAATTTCCTGCCCATGGACATCAACAATAATAACATAATCCAACGAAGCATGTATCCAAAAATTTTTAAATGAAGAAAGAAAATGCATTCCATTAATTGCCAACTCAAAGATGCATGCCAGGACAGCAATGCAAGTTCTGCGTAGGTAAAACAAGCCATGGAAAGTCTTCAAAATGCATCTCTATTTTCCACATTTACAAAGGCAAAAGATTAAAATCTTAAGTCATACTCTAAGAACTTCAAGAATTGGGCATGAAAGACAAAGCCATGGATTAATGAATCATCTAAACAATGCATGTAATGGTACTGAAGTGAAGGTTGCATATCCTAATGAAGGCAGCAACCAAGACACAAAGTTAGGAAGATTAGTGTGGATCATTTTGAACAAACTGAAGTGTGGCAGACATTCCCATTAAATTTAATTATTATCATTCTTGTCTGATAATACACTGCCTTGGTTGCCAATGGCAAGCAAGCAAAAACAACAACAAACTTAATATTACAAGAATGTAAAACAGCATTTATACATATCATAAGAACATTATGTCAAAAGGTTAATTAGATAACTGCCTTACTCCACATATATTGACATGGTTGGAGATAACTAACGCTATTAGATCACTTATTTGTAGAAAGTTGATGACATGGCCATTAGATTAATTACAAATCAATGACTTATAAAAGTTGTAACTCTTTCAATGACTTATATTTAAATATTTATGCCGTGGAGCATTTCACTTAATTAGTATTTTTATATGGCTAGACCACGTTGGTTGACACAATAGTCACAAACACATTTAGCCCAAAAAGTGAAAAAGGTCTCAACACACACCCGGACTTTTCAACACCAGCCCATGGGCTGAAGAGTCACTCGTAGGCTCATAGCGAGTGCCTTCGGCTTCTTGCCTTCGTTTCGAAACAAAAACAAATTAAAAAGAGAAAACATAAAAATATCTTTGTGTATGGAGATAAAGATAATACACCTGCCAAGACTGTTTTTGTTACAATATACAAGACTTCCCCAATGCAATCATTAGGAGAAAAAAAAAGTTTTTTTTTTTAACATTTATATACGCATTGATTTGTTGAGTCTAGATTAAATTTCTTTAATCTCTAATCCAGTTAATGAATTACCTTATTCACTCATTTTGATTTACTGATAGGATAATTTCTTTAATCTCTTTGATCTACCGTTCATAGGAATTATTCTTCACTTTAATGTTGGGTGGTTGTGAGTAGGTGACAATGTAGAGGCCATAGTTTGCTTATCCTAAACGCTATCGTAGCCCTAGGACTGAACGAAGGAGATCCGTGGGGCATTTAGCTCAATCATCATCCCAATTCGGATGGGAAGATTGAGCCCACCTTGCACAAGGTTCCTGGGGATGACCCATCTATAGCCAACTTATTCTACAATTTAGTGGCTATCTTAAGCCAAGGGCCCATGGGCTTGTCTGTCCTAGCCACTTTGTAAAGAAATAGGCTCATCTACCTACGAATATACTAGAATTGCTAATCTATAGTATTATTTTCCAATTAGTAGTTTATATAAGCTGAATCTATAGTGTTATTTTACAATTAATAGTTTATATAAGGTTTCTATCAAAAAAAGAAAAAAGAAAAAAGAAAAAAAAAGGTGTTAATTGGCTGCCTCGTGAAAGCCTAATGCGGATCAACACCAGTAAAATAGTAGGTTTTTGGGTAATTCTCTAAGGTAATCTATACTATTATCAAGGGAATAAAAATCTTAATTTGTTGTCCACTTTTTGTGCTTTCAAGAAACCCTATTAGTTAATTAAAATTTATTTAACAATAGGACAGATTAATTAAGGACAAGTATAAATTGAAAATTTTAAAACTATCCATCATTCTACCTCTACTAACATTTCTACACACTACACTAAAAAGAGCAAATTGTAATCATGGGTATAAGTTAGGGAGGTAAAGTGTAATTTCTCTAAAAAATTTCACCATAAGAACTAAGAAGTTCATGGCTCGTATTTTCACACGCTCATTTTTCAAACCCAAAAGGCTCCAAAATAACACTTTTACCTTTTCTGCTATCTTGTCACCATGAGAACAGCCACTAGAATGCATAAATTAGGATGGTATCCAAGATCCTGCTTTTCTAGGACTAAAACATTAGGTATTGGCTTTTAAAAAAAAAAAAAAATGCTAAATGTTTGGGTTAGAGAGTGGGGTTTGATTGAGTTGTCTAAGCTGTTTTTACTCAGGAAGGAAATGATGGACCTACTATTATGATGCATTTGTAGCTCTCTTGAAAGCCAGTGGCTATTTTTTCAATTGCATATAGTATTAATGTTAGCATCCTACCCTGATAATATTTATAGCCGTTAACCAAGCAAAAATACTATGTATTAACTGGCAATTTATACTTTTTTTTTTGCAGATATTGGTGTTTGAAAGAAGCATATGTTAGAGCCATATGAAGCAGACTGGCGTATGGGTTGAACAGAGTGGAGTTTTTGACTTTTTGAGCTGGGAAAAAAGACATTGGGTTAGTTCCTGACATAATATCATGTTTTAAGTCTTGGATCTTGAACTGTGTCAATCCATGTGGCCAATTTTGTACACATATCATGTTCATGTTGAAAAGAAACTCTTTAGCATTCTATATTTTATTCAAACAAATAAGTTGTACAAGGGATGACTATAACACATCTATAAAAATTCATACAAGCAATAAAATCCAAAAAAGAAAAAGAAAAAGAATCATGATGTATATGCCAAAGAGCCCATGTCAAATCTGTTAAGTAGCAAGAGAATGCGTTTCAATAACACCCTTTCCATAACTGTCCTTTGTGATAAACTATGATTGATTGCTTTTTACAGTCCTATGAACTCACCTCTTTTTCTTCTCTACTCATAGCCTGCCACATCAAAGTTGTGACAAAGTAGTAGCGCAAAAATGTGTGGTGCTAGATTTTTTCAGGCATAAAAGTCAAGCCTTGGTTCGTAGCACATGCCTCCCACCAAAACCGATAGGTCACGGTTTCAAGAAACAGTAGATTATGAAGCAGAACACCATACTGAGAATAAGGTTAAATAAAGTGGTGGTGAATACTTTACTTAAGAATGTTCAAGCCTAAAAGCTCTCTCACCTTTTGGAATACTAAAATCACAAATTAGTCTAACCCAAGCCTACAAAAAGAGCATTCCTAGATGCCTTTCTAATTCTATCCGTGTTAAATAGCCCCCAACAAGTGTCATAGTGCATGGGCAGCAACAGATATGTATCACAAGGAATCAACTATCAAGAAACAAGTGGTCAACAATGAAGGAAGCAGCATTCAACCAATCACAAATAGAACAATTGAACCAAGTCAACCAATTACACTATAGAATTAAGCAAAATACACAAACACTCACTCACGAGAACAAAATGCACAATACATATATTGACATTCATACCATTATTACGTAGGGAATCTTTTTTTTTTTCCTTCTATATTTTTAGTTAAACAGGTTAAAGCAAGCTTTAATTATTGCATGTTTTTTGCTATTAGTGTGCCTAATCCCATGCTTTAAGAAAACATCCTAATTAAGAGCAGCCAACCATAAAAAGTGAAAAGCATAATTATGTATCAAATTAAGCTAGCTGCATGCAGGCTCCCTAGGAGCATATCAAATTAGCTTTTCACTAATTCACTCAGCTTAATTTCCTTGACAATGTTAATTAGGAGTCAGAAGAAAAGTTGGGTGCGCGTTATTACCATTATTTAACTTTCCAAAATCTTTCTTAGTGACGTAATTTTTTTTTATTTTGTACTATAGTACAATATATGTGTGTATCCATTTATTCAGAAAACATCGATAGGGATGAGTCTAAAATAAAATGGTTTATAGAAACCCTAGCTAGGTTAGTCAAGCCAAAAAAAAAAAAAAACAGAAACAGAAAAAGTTTGGTTAAATATGATGTTCTAAGTTTTTTTAAAGTTTAAAACTGCTTTATTCCCACACTAAATTATTGAATTCTCAAATTTACCTGACTCAATATTGGTCATTTCTTTTATATTAGAAGATCAATATGCAGCCCGATTATTTCAATACTTTTGTGGTTGTGAACATATACAAAATTCAATAAAGTTAGGTGATTTAGAGCATATCACATCACTATGTAGGGATTTTTTATCGGAGCTGATCGATCAACCACTATATTATTACAAATTTCAAATCACTATATTAATTATTAAACATGCATGATAAAATAGAGGACTTAATTTTGGTCAAAATGTTTCAAAATATGTTTGGATACTACGTACTTGAGCGCATACAAAATTGGAAGCTAGTGAGAATTGACACCTTTAAGTTTAGAAATATGGAAAAAATGAGCAGGTTTTCCCAAATCCAAAACCATGTGCTAATGCGTGCACGTCTCAAATTAGATGTGATCCAAATTAGTCGAGTTTTGCGGCGCATAATAATAAATTCATAATCTACAATACTTATAGTTTATTTTATGAACAATTTCAAAGCCACAGTCGAACTTATGTGTTATATGTGCAGATAAATAATCCTAATTCTATATATAAGATCAAGAACAAGCTAAAAACCAAGATTTGCCTTTGTATTCAAAAGTGGAACAACATGGATTTTAAAGAACAAAACAACACAAAATCAGTAATAGAAGTTTGGATCAGTACTGTGTGGAGCCCATTTGTTAATCATGTTAGTAAGCAGTGTATAAACATGAATAATTAATGACAAAGATAGGTTGAAAGGAGGGCCACTAATCATCATTATTAGCAATATAAAAAGGGGTTTTAGTCATTAACAATGTCCCTTCTCAAACAGGTACACCTTGAGAGAGCATACAATGTTAGAGAGAGAGACACACACACAGACATAGAATCAAACAAGTTGACCAGATGTTTCTGTTTTTCCCTTTTGCTTTGCCCTATTTTTCAAAGGTATTTGTTGGGGGCATTGCAAAGCAAGAAAGCAAGCCAGCAGTGCTTAGATCTTGTCCTTGGTCATGTTCTGGGTGACATATGTACATATATAGAGTTTCCAACCAAAAAAAATAAACATGATTGGTTGCCGATAATAGGATAAATGGTAATTTAAGGGCTGGAACTGTAAAAGGGTTTTGAGATTTTATATGAACACAATAACAGGGTCATAACAAATTTCTGGACAGCAGCAGAGGCTTTAAAATAGAGTGGTTTAAGGAGCTAATCAGAAGCTAAGGCACGCATTATAAGGACAGTTCCAACAAATAAGACCTAGGTTTGTTTCAAAGTGTTATCTTCTCTCAAGGCTATATCATTATCTGAAAATGAACTCAATGGAACTTTAAACACTCTAGGTAAGAATCCACTTAAAAATCAGGTATTTACAATTTTGATTAGAAGTGTGGGAACAATTATTGAAAGAGAATGGTTGCACTCTCTTTCAATAATTGTTCCCACACTTCTAATCAAAATTGTAAATACCTGATTTTTAAGTGGATTCTTACCTAGAGTGTTTAAAGTTCCATTGAGTTCATTTTCAAATAATGATATAGCCTTGAGAGAAGATAACACTTTGATATATGGAGTAATGCTTCCAGTGAAATAATTTCCACTCAAATCTAAAATCTCCAAACTGCTGAAATTTGCCATATCTACCAAGTGAAATAACGATAGTAGTGTTAGGAGAAAGTCTTTTACAATGGCTTCCATTTAGGCGATTAATTGAGGGAAAATCATTAAAAATAGATCAAATGTTTACCCTTGAATGGTAGGCTTCCATCAAGGCCATTACTAGCCAAGATGAGGACTTCAAGTTGTTTAGATAAGCCAGTTCTACATCACCGGTGAAGAGATACTCATAATTTCATATATCAGCTTGAAACCAATAGTACATAAAAAATATCTAGTAGAACTATACATTTTTATATTAGAATGGACAAAATTTTCGATTAAAATGCCAATTGAATGTTGAAGGCATACTACTACTATCATTTGCATATATCAAAAGCATTAGGTATATATTGCTCTGAAGCATTTTGTGCTTTTAAACCCGAAGAGAGTAAATGTTGATAAAGGTAAATATTGGTTATAAGATTTTAGTTGTCTAAACTTTTTCATGGTATTGTTGAGGAAGAAAATTCAGATATGCATGTACTTTGGCTAGAAAGAGACCACATGTTATTGAAACTTAGATTTAGAGATTTAGGAATTGGGAGGGCACCAAAGAATCATAAAATTTTATTGTCAAAGTAGTTATCCCTTAAATTTAAATTTGTTAGCTTGCTTAGTTTAAACAAACAATTGGATTCTGAAAAAAAAAAAAAAAAAATTCCATTTTTAAATTTATCAACAAAATGAGAAAAGAATATCATATCATGTTATTCATTAGCACAATAATTGTAATACAAGAAACATTCATTGATTAATTGAACTATCAAGAATCAAATATGTTTTCTGGAACAATCATTACCACACACCCCTATTACCATCCTTATTTATTTATTTATTTTTATTATTAATTTTGGATAGGTGTCAAGTTTCATGATTGTAAGTCATAGGTATGCACTCTTATCATATAAATATGAATTGTTAGCAATTGTGTCTTCCTTTCATATTTATGAAGCCAAGAGCAAGACCAAGTCTAAGTCAAAGCCCAACGTTATTATAGGTGTTGGTGTAGTAGCAGTTTAAGAAAAGATAAAACACTGGTATAGTAGCAATTATCAATTAGTGAGAAAGCATGAGTAAGGGACAATATCAAAATAAGTAACAATTTACAATCTAATTTTACGAAAATTTATTTGTAAGAAAAAACAAGTAATGAAGGATATAAAATACAATTTATTTATTAACTTTTTGTAACGATTGGCAGTTATTGTCGTCATTTCGTGTTCTTGAGAACTGGTTTGTTGATCATAACACACAAGTAAATGCAATGAAAGACTGTGTAAAGCAATTATTCAATAACCAAAGGAAAACTAAAATAATTATTTGCATTACACGTTCAAAGAGTTAGGCCCTTTTGACTTTTAAAAAAACAAAAAAGAGTTAAGCCATTTTGTGGCGTGTACCATATTGTAAGGTTTCCAAAAATTCTTTTCCCTCTACCCCTGTATGTTTATCTATCAAAAAAATATTAACTAGTTAAACCCCACAATGAAAGCTTTGTGCTACAAGTTTAAGAGTTGAGCCTTTTTGAGTGTGTATTGTATTAAAAGATTTTCAAAAATCTCATTCCCCTCTACCCCTTTAGATCTTGTCCTTGGTCATGTTCTGGGTGACATATGTACATATATAGAGTTTCCAACCAAAAAAAATAAACATGATTGGTTGCCGATAATAGGATAAATGGTAATTTAAGGGCTGGAACTGTAAAAGGGTTTTGAGATTTTATATGAACACAATAACAGGGTCATAACAAATTTCTGGACAGCAGCAGAGGCTTTAAAATAGAGTGGTTTAAGGAGCTAATCAGAAGCTAAGGCACGCATTATAAGGACAGTTCCAACAAATAAGACCTAGGTTTGTTTCAAATCTTAAAAGAGGCTTGCGAGGTAAAACTTTGAGTTTTTCCATAAGTTTGAGCAATACTTGTAAACTATATTAGTCAACTGTAACAGTATAGAAAGAACAGCATAAGGATGCATCAAACCATTTGTTATTTAAGAAAAATTTACAGCATCAGTAACATCCTATCGAGGGATAGGAGAAAAGGAGAGAGAAAGGGAGGGTGGGGGGAAGCATATTATGGCAAACATCCTATCGAGGAGCTATTGACTAACATAAGAACTTCAGTTATTCTCAACAGCCGCAAAAGTGCAGTTATTTCTTTTTCACAAATACACCATTTTAGGCAGTGCGGTATAAGTATAACCATTTCAAATCCCATTATTGTTGTGCCTTCTACACCTTCCTTCCTATCATCCTAATATCCCAACAACCTACTTAGTCAGTAGATGAACCTGAAACAAGGAAACAGTTGCAGCCATAACCAAATTATAACTAAACACTGCAGTGACAGCTTATCAACATTAAGGGTCCATTGCCCTTGGACATACAACAGCAGTCCATACCAACAACTAAGAAAAGGAAGACACTAACTCTACATATAAAGTAGCAAGTGTTGAACCAACTCTCTCTCATATAAAGTAGCTTCTTATTATCAATATTAAGGTTAAAACTCTCTAAAAAATAAAAAATGTATTTCTACACACTTATTTAGTAAATTGCATCGAAGCACATTTATTTTTCTTTTTGAGGTCATCCAAGAAACAAATTGTTCATGTATGTACTCCCTTTACCTTTTATTTAAGATTGTGCTACAATAGTTAAGAGATTTGTAGCTCAATTAGGTGTTACCTCTTGGTGTACATATATACTTGTAAAATCTGTAGTCACTGGCACCCAATAATAAACTATATGTTTTAGCAAGAGTAAATGTAGACACGCATATATATAAGTGAAGCTTCTTCACATGAGTTGTCTTATTATTGAGGTAGATGCAATGACCATTCACTAACTTTTTGAAAAGGACCAAAAGGAGTTTCTATTCAGCCTATATTGCAGCCAAAAATAATTTAGAATTAGTGGTCAAGAATCAAGATGAGCAACCTCCTAATTTTCCTGTGGTTCAATCATCAATTGTAGAGGACGAATGAGAAATAAATGTCCTTTTGGAATAAAGATTAAGAGATCAGAAAACTCAAACTTCTTCATTTCACTTTAGATGGGAAAAAATATTAAGTTGCAATACAAACTTCTACCATAATTAAGCATTCTCACAAACCAAAGAAATTGCACATGCCTCATGCATACAAATGCTTAGGTATGCATCTTTAAAATTAATTATGGAAATCCAGATGAAAAAAATTTCAAGCACAGCTGAAGCATTGAAGCCAAGTTTCAGATACAGACTTCAATTCACTTCAGTAGCTAAGTTTACCATGCTCTAAATTCCCCTTTGATTTCGATTTAAACAAAATACTCAATTCAACCAAAACCCCATTTTTGAGAAAGGTTTTAATTTTCCTTTTTTTTACTAAACAGTCAATTGCCCAAGTCCCCAAAATTTCTTTACCCAGAATCACTCACATTATCATGGTACATTTTATAAATAGGAAAGCCAAAAATTCACACATATTCAAAGCTCACACAAAACCACCAGATCAAATATTACCCAATAAACTAGCCCATATGTACCTTAATCTACAAGGTTGGTCTCTCACTTTTTCATATTAAAAAAAAAAAAGTCATTTAGATCCCAATTTGACTACAAACTAAAACCAAACCAAGCTGTACCTAATGGATCGCACTTTAGATCCCACTTTTTCAAAGTCTGAGAGAAGTCATGATATAATAAATGAAAAGTTCAACATATTAACAAACCAAATAGATTAAAAAAAAAAAAATCAATCTTATAATTCACTAGAGAGAGAGAGAGAGAGTACATACGCTTGTCGGCGATGGGCTCGGCGGCGTTGGGTATGGGTCGTCGATGGGTATGAGAATTCGGCAGGCTGAGTTGGGTTCGGCCTTGTCAGCGTTGGGGTCGTCGGCGCTGGGCTGGTCTCTCGGCGGCGGCGTCGGCGGAGAGTATACTCAAATGGAAGGATAAAAAAAATTAAAAAAAAAGTGGGTGAAATTTAGGGTTTTATCTTGAGATCGGTTGAGATCGGATGGAGGGCGAGGGTTGAGATCGGATGAAGGCTTCAGATCGGATGGAGGGCGAGGGTTGAGATCGGACGGGTTGAGATCAGATGAAGGTGATGAGGATGGGTTGAGATCAGACGGAGGTGATGAGGATGGCTTGAGATCGGATGAAGGCTTGAGATCGGACGGAGGTGATGAGGATGGGTTGAGATCAGACGGAGGTGATGAGGACGGAGGTGCTGAGGACGGAGGTGATCGGGTGGAGCGTAGATCAGAGATGGGTTGAGATCGGATGGGAGCGGTTGATCTGATGGACGGGTAGATGATGGGTTGGAGAGTTTCATTAATATTTATACTTCCCCTAAAGCCGCATTTTTAACATGCGGCTATAGGGGAACTCTGAAGCCCCGTTTCAAAAACGTGGCCCCAACCCGAACTAGAGCCGCGTTTTTAACACGCGGCTTCAGAACCAGTCCTTAGGCCGCGTTTTGTTCTCAAGAAAACGCGGCCTCAGAATCATACTAGAGCCGCGTCTTCACACGCGGCTTCAGAACCAGTCCTTGGGCCGCGTTTTTATCTCAAAAAAACGCGGCCTCAGAACACGTCTATGGCCCCGCGCAAAAAACGCGACCTTAAGGTTATGTGAAGCCGCGTTTTTTGAAACGGGGCTTTAGGCTCAACCTTGGGCCGCATTTTAAAAATGCGGCCACAGTAAAAGAAGACAAAAAAAAAAAAAAAAAAGAGTTTGAGAAAAAAATAAAATGCGGAAGGGCCTTAGGCCGCGTTTTTTTCTCAAAAAAATGCGGCCTAATAACCTGTCTATGGCCCCGCGTATAAAACGCAACCTTAAGGTGGGCCTTGGGCCGCATTTTTTGAAACGGGGCTTTAACTGGGCCTTGGGCCGCGTTTTTTATGGCCACGGCTTAAAAAACGCGGCCCAAGGCCCCCACGTTTTGTAGTGAAACATATCTACTCTTTACCAAAAAAAACATATCTACATACATTTTAAAAAGTCCAAATAGGAAAACTACTGTAGACAACTTAGGAGGAGCCCCATGTTAGAACCAAGGCAAACCTCCTGTAAGAAAAATTCGGCAAAAACTTAAATCAAAGAATTTGTATGAGGAGATTTATTAGCTTCCCTACTAACCCAAGTGAAAATATACTAGCCGCATGCGCTCACACACGTGCTAAGATGCTCTTCTATTTTGTGCTAAGATGCTCTTCTATTTTGTTAGATAAAGGTTATTAATTTGCATTCATTATAATTTAAGATTACTGCATTTTTCAATCATAATTAAAAATTAAAATTTAAAAAAAAAAAAAACACTAAGGGTGTGATGAGTATTATGCATTTGCAGGTGAAATAATTTTTCATCAATACTAAGCTAAAATCTATATTTAAAAAAAAAAAATTATCAGTATTGATAATAGAAAGGAATAGATATGGAGTTGACTATTCCTTTCTATTCCATATCTATTCGACTATTCCTTTTTATTATTAGTACTAAATTCAGTCCCATATTTGTGGGCATATCTAAAATTTTTCTTTTTTACTGAAGTATAGAAAAAGAATACTTCATTTTTAAATGATTTATTTATCCAACTTTTATTTACACATCTTTCCCCAATTATTTCTTATATTTTTTTAAGAGAAAATTCTAATTTATTAATGGGAGTTATCTACTTATCTTCAATTGTAAAATTTAACCACTTACTACACATCCATAACAATAGTCAAAAAGAGCTTAAATTCAAGATTTAACAATTCCCTTTAAAACCTATCTCAACCAAAAAAAAAAAAAAAAAAAAATCCCTTTAATACCAAGAAACTCAGCCTAACATTTTTGATGGAAGTAAAAATGTCATTCCATGCAAAAGGCCTGGAGGTCCACACCCAGGTTGTCCAGATCCCAAGAACAATGTTCCTATTCCAGCTAACCCCTACAAACGTGGTTGCAGCCGGATCAACCTTTGCCGAGGAGGCTAGCTCCCATTGAACCTTCCAATAAAAAGCTAAGCCCTACAAAAGCTAGCCTTCCAATATTGCTTGATTCAAAAGGATTTTAATATTGCATATATGAGTTGGCATTTAAATATTGCATGATTCGCTAATTTAGGTTGAAATCAAGTGTCATTTAGTCTATAAGAAAAAAAATTATTATTAACTAATTACTGTTTGTCTAACCATGTTTCTGGGGGAGTCTAATTCCATTTTGGATACAATACTGCATACCCTTGCTTCTTTTTTATATATGAATTGTTTAGCAAATTCAAATGCAATTTATAAACGAACCAAAAAAAAAAAAAAAAAAAAAACAGATTGTTACATAGCCCTTTATTTGTACTTGAAGTCAATATTAATCAATAGGCTCCTTTAATAAGATTGGATTTGTGCCGTGATATGTGCGTCAGTGTCTTTTCAGTAGCAATCACCTCAGATCCTTTTAAGGTTATAAATTAATATTGCATATATGTAATTAATTGAACAAAAAGAAAATGAAAGTAATGCATAAACTATAAGAAGAAGAATTAACAGTTTTTTTTTTGGTAAACAAGAAGAATTAAGAGTTGTTACTTTGTGGGTTCCAGTTAGTTCAACTGGTAAAGTCTTTGATGGTTGTATAAAAAATCTGAGGTTCAATCCCCGCCTACATCAAAAACTGATTGGTGTCTTGGTCTGATAATAAAGAGTTATTATCAGGAGCGGACGCCATATGTTGAAATTCTCTAAAAAAAAAATAAACAGTTGTTACTTTAGATCCCGTTTCCTTTGGACTGGTATAATATGCACATTAATAACCTGAGTTATTTTGTAAGCAATCATTATTCACTTTCAAAGTAATTTACACCAATAAAAATATGCCGATATGAACATTCTGAAAAATATTATCATAAAATCTGTGGGGGGTAACAATATACCATAAGGTCCATAACAATGTATTTGAAACATATCTACATGCTTCAAATGAAATTATATATCAACTCATATAATTGACATATAATCGTCTCCCAAATTCTATAATTATATATACATATCTAGGCAATAGCAAAAATTATAAGAATTTATGAATTTTTTATATGGTATCAATTAAATAAAGGCAAAAACATCATTTTGGTTCTTAAATTTTGAAGTCACAATTAATTTGGCCCCTACATTTTTGTAGTAGTCAATTTGGTCCCTATTATTTTTAACTTAGAGTTAATTTGGTCTCTACCGTTAACTCACTAATAGAAAATACCTATGTGGCTAACGATATGCTTTGTTGGCATACAAGTGGCAAAAAACATATATAAAATCAAATATTTAACATTTAAAAGGCCACAGAAGCATTTCAACAACAACTGGAAAAATGCATGTCAAACCAAAAACTAATATGGAAAAATTAATTTTTAAAAAAATAAAGAAAACCTTTTTTTTTTAGATCCTCAATTTCTTTAATTTTCTTGCACTTTCTTAGCTACCAAACAATACACCAATTTGAAAATCCCAACCAAAATAAAATAGATGGGGACAATAACAAGTACATTCTTCACGGACATTCACTTCCAATCAAAAGTTTTGATGGAATTAAGCGGTGAAGCAGGGAGCTTGAGATTTTTGCATTCAAGGTTTATAATATGCCCTTGTTGGAGCTTGAGAACAAAATGCTAGTCCACCAAAGGATACTTTTGACCCTTTAGTTTAGCGGCTCAAACATGTTGTCTTGTTTCTAACATAATATGTGGTCACCATAATAACTTGAAGCCGCCTTGTTGTGAAATTTTAAAGTACTCGCAAGCGTACGAACCATACCGAAGTATAGTTTGACAAGAATGAGGTTGAACCCACAGAGACTAGAATGAACGTAGGAAAATTAAATCAAATCCTAACCAAATTAATCCTAATCTAGTTTAATAAAAATTGATTGTTTGCAATTAAATATACTAAGCAAATAATTAAACTAAGCAAAGATATAATATAAAACACTAAAGAGATGTAAACAATCTAGAGAAAGGAATTAAGGTTTTGGAATCCGTCTTGTTAATTCATATCAGCATATATTTATGATCATTAATTTTTCCCAATCACTACATGATAATCTAGAAATCAATCTTGCTATCATGGAAAATATTCTCATCAAAATCCTTATTTTAAAAATCAAAAGCATGTTCTTCTTCACTTCTTAAGCATAAATTCAAATCACATAAATATTACTGATAATTCTTAACAAGGTTTTATCATTAACCCTAATTATAAATTTAGCTACTCATGGTAATTGAAACAAAACAAAAGAATAAAATACTAAACATTAAACTAGACAAATAAAATAGAGAAAGAAATAGTCACAATACTATAAAAAAGCAATAGAGGAAGCCGCATGCGACTGCCTGCTTCCTGCACTCCAGCCTTAGCACTCTCCTTTTATTTTTTTGTTTTGCTCCCTTTATATATAGACTAAGGGGTAGCAAAATCAACCCAAACCCATTTGCCCATCCAAACTCATTCACTTAAATGAGACCCAAACCCACCCAATTATTAATTGGGTTAAATGGGTATTAACCTAATTAAACCCCAATAAAATTAAACCCAATTTACATTAATGTTTATTGGGTTTTAATTAGGTATCCAATTAGACTCAATTATGATTCAAGTATTATTTCTACAAATCACCCCACTCTAAAATACCCAAAACTACTAAAATTACCAAAATACCCCCTAAACCTAAAAAATGACCAAAATAACACCTAAACTTAAAAATGACCAAAATACCCTAAAACCTAAAGAAAAAGACCAAAATACTCCTTAACCTAAAAAATGACCAAAATACCACCAAAACCTGAAAATTCCCAAAATACCCTCAAAACCCAAAAAATAACCAAAATACCCTTAAAACCCAAAAAAAGACCAAAATACCCCTAAAACTTAAAAATTACCAAAATACCTCCAAAACCTAAAAAAATGACCAAAAATACTCCTGAAACCCAATAAAATGACTAAAATACCACTGAAACCCAAAAAATTACCAAAATACCCCCAAAACCTAAAAATGACCAAAATACCCTCAAAACTCAAAAAATGACCAAAATACTCCCGAAACCTAAAAAATGACCAAAATACTCCCGAAACCTAAAAATTACCAAAATACGTACGAAACCTGAAAAATGGTCAAAATAACCCTGAAACCTAAAAATTGACCAAAATAACCTTGAAACCTAAAAATGACCAAAATACCCCCGAAACCTAAAAAATGGCCAAAATAATCCCGAAGCCTAAAAATTGACCAAAATAACCTAGAAACCTAAAAATAACCAAAATACCCCCCTAAAACTATAAAATGACCAAAATACCCCCTAAACCTAAAAAATAGCCAAAATACCCTTGAAACCTAAAAAATGACCAAAATATTCTCAAACCTATAAAGTGACAAAAATACCCCTACACCTTTCAAATGACCCAAATGAACCCAAAACCTCTAAAATGGCCACAAACAACCCGAAACCTCTAAAATTACCAAAAATACCCTGAAACCTCTAAAACGACCAAAATAGCTTTAAACATATAAAATGACCAAAATACCCCTCAAAATATCTAAAATGACCAACATACCACTAATCCTATAGATGAACAAAATACACCTGAAGCCTCTAAAATTACCAAATAGGGGTTTGGGGTATTTTGGATGTTTCGAGGGTATTTTCATTAAATTAAAGGTTCTAAGAGTATTTCAGTCATTTTGTAGATTTCGAGGGAATACCACTAATTTTTTAGGTTTTTTTAGATTTTGTGGCTATTTTGGTAATTTTCTAGGTTTTGGAGGTCTTTTAGTCACTTTTTAGGTTTTGGGGATATTTCAGTCATTCACTTTTTAGGTTTTGGGGATATTTCAGTCATTCTTTAGGTTTCCTGAGTTTTTAGTTATTTTTTAGGTTTAGGTGGTATTTTGGTCATTTTTTATGTTTAGGGAGTATTTTGGTCATTTTTTAGTTTTAGGGGGGATTTTGGTAATTTTTTAAATTTAGGGTGTATTTTTATCGACTTACAGGTTTAAGGGGTTTTTTTTGTCATTTTATAGATTTTAGGGTATTTTGGTCATTTTTTAGATTTCGAGGATATTTTAGTCATTTTAAGGTTTAGGGGTTATTTTGGTTATATTTAGGTTTTAGGGGTATTTTGGTCATTTTTAGGTTTATAAGTTATTTTGGTCATTTTTTGGGTTTTAGGGGTATTTTGGTCATTTTTAGGTTTTCGCGGTATTTTGGTCATTTTTTGGATTTCAGGGGTATTTTGGTCTTTTTTGAGTTTTAGGGGTATTTTGGTCATTTTTAGGGTTTTAGGGTTATTTTGGTCATTTTTTGGGTTTCGGGGGTATTTTGGTCATTTTGTAGGTTTCAGGTTTATTTTGGTAATTTTTAAGTTTTGGGGTATTTTGGTTATTTTTGAAGATTTTAGAGTACTTTGATTATTTACACTTTAGGGGCATTTTGGTAATTTTAATAATTGGGTAATTGGGTGGGTTGGGTTTTACTCATAATAATTGGGTTGGGTTGGATTTAGGTTAGAAGCAATTAATTAAATGAGTTTTAATAGGTAAATGAGTTTTATATACCCAACCCAATTATGCTCACCCCAATCGGTGGAGTTAGAAGAAAGCCCAAGCCCACATTTCTTCTTCTTTCTTTTTCTTTTCCTTGCTCCTTCGCGTGTCTCCAGGCTGCTTCTCTTTATTCTTTATTCTTTTCTTCTTCTTTTTTGAGAAAAAGCTTTATTCTTTATTCTTTATCTCTGCTTTTTATTTCTTTCATTTTACTTCACATGCGGACTTCTCTTTATTCTTTATCCTTGGCACTTTTACCACGTCAGATTAAGTGGTGGGTCACTTCTTATTCTTTAATTTTTTGGTCCTCTCTTGAATTCATGCCTGGCTGGATGTAAGTTGGCTTGATTCAATTGGCTTGCCCTTGTTACCTGCAACACAAATATATTATATAATCTGTCACAAAATAACATAAAAGTAAGGCTAACTATGCAAATCTGATGGTACTTTATTGTATATATTTCATGCACATTGGATCAAAAAATATATTTCATGCACATCACGCCTCTAAGTAGCATTTAGTCTTTTACAAAGACACTTGCCACATGTTACAAAAGGTTTGCAGTGTAGGGTCTTAAGTTTGGAAAAATATTGTGTGACATTCATACACATTCACTATTTCACATCCATCCATAATTGATGTGAAAATTGTCATATTTTAACGCATAAAAGTGAATATGAAAATTGAAAAAAATGTGAATTAGTGGATGTGTGAGAATCAAAATCTTTCAAGTTTTATTACTTAACATTACCAAAATAACTTTCAAGTTTTAACAATAAAATGAAAACCTCAATAACTTCTTAATTTGCTTTAATAAATATCTTTAATAAACCCAATTTGCTATTTGTCACCTAAAAAGAAGTTAGGATAAAAGGCCATAATGAATAATTGAATAGGGAGAAAAAGGACCTTCCGTTTGTGCTACTAATTTAAAGGAAGACTGTGTATTGGACTTTTTAAAATAAAGCATGATCTAAAAAGAATGCTTATAATCAATTGAATATAGTAAATAAACATGGTCAAATTTAATTCAAGGCCTTTACCACTCTAATTATTACTCCATTGCTAGCTAACAAAGCATAGTTATGGAACTACATATCTTATTCATGTACTGAACAAGTTTTTGCTATTCAAATCTTACCTATTCAAAAAGAATGAACTTGCCATAAGAAATATGCACAATTACAATCATGATATATGTTACGACAAGAAAAAACAACCTCGCCCAAGTTCACAACTTTACACAACAAACACACAAAAATAAGGAAAATCTGTATATAAATGACAAGCACTTGGAGCATTTCAGCTCACTGCAGAAACAACAAGAAATCCAATGAACAAAGCCACCAAGGAGTTACCCATACTGACATTTGCAATCAAAGAAGCTGCACCGGAAAAGTTTCCGGCTGATGTGTTAGTGCTCAAAACAACCACCATCCAATTATCCTCAAAGCCAATCCCAGTCTGAGTGTAGTTTGAATCCTTCAGATATTTTGCATATTAAGGTGTTGTATAATTAAAAAGCACCAAAAATGGGTCTAATTTGGGCACACAGACAGGCAATATGACCCCTTGAACTGTGTGATTCTCTTTTATGTCACAACCATCCATGAGCTTGTCATATTCGGTGACATTAGGCTTAGTGCCAGGAGTGGAGCTGTAGTGAAAGGCATTTTTACAAGTTTCGTTCTTTAATTGACTTGCAATATTATTAGCTAGGTAAGCTGCATTGTTGTTCTCAGTGAAGTTGGGGGAATTTAGTGACATCCTATAAAGATTAAGGTCCTCCAAGAGATATTTTTCAAATGTAGCTGTGAAGATGTAAAAGTTGCATTAGTTTGAAGATTAAGTAAATAATGCACCAAAGTTAACCTATTTAGCAGTAGTCTTCTCTATGTTCTACAACTAGCTACCAATGTTAATTGATAATTTTATACTTTGATGGAATTAAGCGGTGAAGCAGGGAGCTTGAGATTTTTGCATTCAAGGTTTATAATATGCCATGTTGGAGCTTGAGAAGAAAATGCTAGTCTATCCTTTGCCAATTCTTTAATTTTTTTTTTTTTAAAAAAAAAAAAAAAAAAAAAAATCTTAACAGGATAGTAAAGTAAAGGTATAGAAAAAAGAAAAAGAAAAAAGGAAGATTATTTAGCACCAAATACCATTTACTCATCAACATATGAAATGGTTAGTGTACAATTTTTCTTATACAGGCTATCCTATTCTACAGCAAAATTCTTTAAGCACTGTTCCAATAACTTTGTCATACTTTCATGATTTTACAAAAGGTTGCCGCCTGATGGCTCTGGATTTTGTTTGATTAAGTTCACAAAAAACTAGTTTAGCAACTTAATGAAATGCTGTAAGAATCCTATGTAATCCTAAGTACACAGTGCCCATTGATTGGAATTGAGCAAATGCCTGTTCCAAAACTTTGTTTCTCCTACAACTCAAACTGAAAATCAAAATGAATTTTATGTTTCAAGTCGAGGAACTAATTAATTAAAGTCATGATTTCAGTTAAAAACATGTGTGTGTGCAATAACTATTGCTAAAAAAGTGTGAGAAAGAGAAATGAATTACCATATGGCACGCGTGTACGCACACACACACATATACATGGTTGTCAAAATCCCGATCTGAATCCTACGATTTTACGATCCCACCTGTCCAAAACGATTTGGATCTTTCAAGGATCTTTGTGATCATTCAGAATCGGTAAGATCGTACGATTCTAATGATCCCAAATGACCTCAGTTTTTTGTAATCTTCTTTAATTTGACAGAAAGCTCAGTTGGACCAAAATGAAAAATAAAATCCCAATAAACCAAGTTTTTCCACTCTAATGTAGAGAGAGTGTCAGTTGGACTCAAATAAAAAATATCCCAATAGAGTGTCATATTTTGAGGTTTTAGGCCTCTTTAAATGATGCTTATAAATGGATGTAGTGATGTATGGTAATTATATTAATGAATATATAATTTATGAGATTATTTAGCATACCAATGTGTATTTTTTGTTTTTTTCTCAAATAATGTAGGATCTTATGATCTACGATTCGATCCTACAATTTACGATCCCACCTATCTCCCACGATCCTACATAGGATCTCGATTTTGACAACCTTGCATATATATATATATATATATATAGAGAGAGAGAGAGAGAGAGAGAGAGAGAGAGAGAGAGAGAGAGAGAGAGAGAGAGAGAGTACCATCACAATCACGTGATGCTTTTCCTTGCACAACATGAAGAACAAGAAAAAAGAGGGAGAGTTTAAGTTTAAAGAAGGCCATGTTTCAAACTTAAGTGTCATACAGAGTAGTACCTTGTGATGAGCAGTACATAAAAATAGATAAGAGAATAAAGAATGTAAGAGCTTTTAGCTTTTCTTAGCCATAATTGTCCTTTGAATATCTTTCCTTGTTGTAAGTTGCCGTGCATGTCAAGGTGCTCTAGATGCCATCTCTGTTTCTTGTACCAAAGTGAAGTGTGATTTATATGACAACATTTTGACTTAGGAATCTTAAATGTGGTGTTTATTGATAGTCTTGGTAACGCATTCAGTAAATGGTTATGAGGATAGCCATCCAATGCAAAATTTTAGTCATTGTTACAGTTACTTTGTCTTTAAAATTTTTAATCCTTAAACATTTTTTTTTTTTTTTTTTGGATGAGCTTTAATCCTTAAACTTTAATGTATCTCACAAATTGATCATTCCATCTATTACCATCTACCGTCGTATGCCCAATAAAGTTATACTTAAGAGTTATGAACAATTTTATCGAAACGTTAAAGTTTAAGGACTAAAATGACAAAAATAATTTTCTCAAAAGAAAAAAGAAGACAAATAAAACTTTAGGAATGAAAATGATATTTCATGTAAATTTCAAGGGTGAAAATTGTGTTTTAACAAAAAAAAAAAAAAAAAATGATGATAAATAAATAAACATATGTGTTGTCAGGAGTTAGTATCTCATCTCCTTCAAAATTTTGAAGAAAAAAACTAATATGAAATATATTGATTAAAAAAGAGGGAAGCTCACATATGCATATCCAATAATAGGAAATTACGCATCTTTTTATTTTTTGACTGAACAAGAAATTACCTTAAAATAGAAATTAAAAAAAAAAAAAAAAAAAAACCCCTTAACCTCTTGTTTCTCAATTTGCTCTTGTTTCCCTAATGATTAGGAAAAATATTTTGTTTACTAAATGATTTTGGCTGATAAAATTCAAAAAACATAAGAATTAAAAAAATTATATTAAAAAGTCTCTTTTTTTCCCCTTAGAATGATCAATATGTCATGGCAAACCATATAATATTTTTATTTAAAATTTTTTTTTGAACTCTTTGGATAAATTAAATTTTTGGGGACTAGTTGTAATTCATTATTTTTGGAGACCAATAAGATTTTTTTTTTGGAGTTCTTGGGGAGTAGTTGACCTCTCTGCCTTATAACCTAACTAGTTAGCACTTCTTGTATTTCTGATGGAACTATTCAGGCTTCAAATTCTTCGAATCTAACTATTAAAGTACTAAAAAAATTTAAAAGAAGAAAAGTAAAAAATGGAAGAGGTTGTTAATTTGTTAGACATCCCTTAGCATCATCACAACAAAGCAATTCTTAAAAATGGCCACTCACATAATTCTGTGAATCACCATCTAAATATAAAAGTGTAATGCCAGATTAGTTCTTGATGTATGAAATATGAATAATTTTATATTATTTTTTAAAAGTCAATCATATTTTTATTATTAGTCTATTGGAATTTTTTTTTTTTAAGGAAGGGATTTTATTTTAGACTTATTAATTAATTAAATTATTAGTATTTAATTTAATTTTCTAGAGTAAGAATTCAATAATTAGGCTTCGGGCAAGTCAATTAGGATTAGAGTTTATTCATTCTAGACTATGAGGGCGTTTGGGCTGGACGTTTTCTTGCTGATGCGCGTTTGCGTTTTCCGCGTGGGACCCACGCTACAGTAACACAGCAAACACCTCCCTTTTTTTTTTTTTTCTCGCGTTTCAAGAGTGATCAGTTACTGTGCAGCCGTATATGTGGACTTTTCCAGTGTGAACAGTGCATTTGTGCACTGTTCACGGACCCACAAATTCCACTTTTCACAATTTTTTTTATTAAAAATGGGTCTCACGATACTATTTACATATTTAAAAAATATTTCGCTACAGTGTTTTCAGTTTCAGTTTTCAGTTTCAGCAAAAATAAGCTCAATCCAAACGGACCCATTGGCATTCTCGGCCGCACCTCCTATTTTTGATATTACCAAAGATACCCTTATTCCCTTTTCCTTCTCTCTCACACCCACCTCATGCACCGACACTACCGACACACAAACATAATCAGTTAATCACACACAGTCACTCTCTCTCTCTCTCTCTCTCTCTCTCTCTCTCTCTCTCTCTCTCTCTCTCTCTCTCTCTCTCTCTCTCTCTCTCTCTCTCTCTCTCTCTCTCTCAACTTAAGCCTTGTCTGCTTTGTAAGATTGAGCTCTCAAATTTGCGTATTTGGGTAAGTGTTTTTATTGCCTGGAGTTCATTATTTTACCATATTTGGCATTAATTTTACAGGTTGGATTCTAGTGATGCTTGTAATGAGAACAATGTTGTTCCTGGTCCTTTCTATGGGCTTCAAAATGAGACAAATTATAGATATAGCTGATTCTGGGAGAGAGTATTACACATTCTGGTTTTTTTTTTTTTACAACTTTTCATTGTAAGCTGGTATGCAATTCATGACAGAAGACATAAAATATGATCTTGAGATTTTATACTTCTTTAAATGATTTTCATGCTAATTTTTAAGAAATTGTAAGATTTTCCTTTGGTTGCTTTCCCTATAAATTTCACTTGATAGTGTTTTTTCTTGTCAACCTTGTGTGAACTATTTTCTTGTAATTTGTCAGTACTTGGGTAGTTGGTCACTGTTATTGGGTCAGATTTTAACCAAAAGATCGTCTGAAAATTTTTATTTGTCTGGAAATTGCCAATGTTCTTTGGGCCAAATGGAACCCATATAAGTATGGGTGGTGAGTGAGGTTGGGGGTTCAAATTCCCTTTGGGTGTATGAGTAACTTACCAAGAAAAAAAATAAATCTGGAAATTGTTATCTGGTTTTGACATTTCAAATTGAATTGGAATTCAGTACCCTCATAAGCTGTACATATGCATGGTTTTGAAACATTTAGTGTAGATTTCTTCTGTAGTTCCTTATTAATTTCTGTTTGTGGTCATGAAATTCTTTCTGAATTAGAATTTCAATATATAATGGTGCTTTTGTTCCGTCGGGAGAATTGTTCTATGCTTATTGTAATCAGATAATTCAGATACTGATGCTTTATTATTTGATGCAGCCAGTGAAAATAATTGATCCCCACTTGGTTTCATTGTTTTTTGACAATTACAAGAGGGTGTATTTGCATGCTACAACAGAGTTAGAAAATAGACGTGCCTGGGTTGATGAGTGTTCTTTGAATATCCAAGTAACAATGGGAGTTGAGGGAAACATTTGTTTAGTAGGGCATCTTCAGACCAACACTTGTCATTCCCTGTAGGATCACATGTGCAATATACATTTCCTGAGGTTAGTGATAGCATTCATTCTTATGAGAATTTTGTGAAGAATAGTCTTCTTTCAGCTTGCCTCTTTCTTAAGAAATTCAAAATTTAAGATAATCTTCTTTTACTAAGAAGTTACCAACCATTAAGAGCAAACTTCATAGTATCTCTAGCACAATTTTAAGTCTTTGCCCCGTTGGATTGCCACCCCACATGGAAAAAAAGAAAAACAAGATTAGACCGGCTTGGGGTTGAAGTTAAGGAACTAGGCTATGTGAGCTATCTATGTCCTTCTTTCCAATTGAGGTGAAGAAGACTTATTCTAGCATCTTATGCAACCTTTAATACTTATCATAGAAGTCCGTTTATTAATAACCATGTCTCTTTTGGTGTTAATACATTCCTCCTTATGCTTCTGACGCTTGGTATACCCTCTCTTTTTTACTCAATTACTTGTTCTTCTTCTTTAAGCTAAAGGATTGCTTTTGTTTCTACTCATTAAATATGCTCTTAGGTCTTATTTTTTTTTTTTTTTTTTTTTTTTTTTTTTTTTTTTTGAGAAAGAAGGTCTTATCTATTTGATGTATAGAATTTACTGTGGTGATTGTGGTTCACCTTGTTTTATATATATATATATATGGGCAAGACTTAGATACAATACTTAGGTGCTGTTCCTTAGGTTTCCCTTTTAACATTATGCCATGTGGATTTTTTCTCATGAGATGGAAGTGTATTTTTTAGTTAAGTAGCCACATGGCTGAATCTTAAGGGAGGAGTCATTAGTAAGAGAAACGAATACATATATTTACAGGCAATTAGAGTGAGTTTAGAAATAGTAAGATGAGGAGATAACAGTTGAAGGATATTCATGATCTTCTGCCACCAGAGTGGTCTCAAATTAATTAATACATTAAACAACGATTTCTTTGTTAGTTTCTCTAGGAACCAGCAGTGATTGCCCTGAGGCTGTGCGCACTGCACTTGTTGGGTCAAAATCCTACTAACTCAACCATAGAAGGTCATTGAGTGAGTTAGAGGAACTTAAGGAACAACACTTAAGATACTGTACCTAAGTTTTGTCTTATATATATATATATATATATATATAGAGAGAGAGAGAGAGAGAGAGAGAGAGAGAGAGAGAGAGAGAGAGAGAGAGGGTTCAAGTTAGAGTTACACCTTTTTATAGCCATTGATTTTCATAAGATCTAAGGGAGAAAAAGACACCACTTAATATGCCATTAATATAGAGTTATCGATTGCCACATTAACTAACTTTCCTTAAAAAACCCACCCACATTCACTGTACCTAACTCTTAATCTTTTTCCTTTAAAAAAAAAATGATGGAAAATGATATTTTCTTAATATTGTTCATACTTCCTTAACTATCTCTCATATATCGAATTTCTTGTAGATTTTGCTATTGAGGGAGGTTATTACACAAATAATAAAAAGAAATTAGATAATTAGTAATTATTTAGTAATCCATTAATAATGATCCTTCCCCCCATTGTCTCTGATCATAACAGTACCAGTTAGTCAATCTCATTCTATAGAATTTGTAACATGGGATCCTTACTAAGGTAGAGCTCTTTTGAACATTTAATATTGCATGGCCATGTATTAAATTGTGTAAAGAAATAAAGGCAATAAGTGAGAAATTTATCAAAATTAAACACAGAATTGCATCATCAACAAAGTCTTGACCAAGTAACAATTATTAGCTGCAATTTTCAGTATCCAAAGAGGATGAAACACAACAAAATCAAATAGGGACACAAGTGTAACTCAAGTTGAATTAAGGTTTTGTATTTTTATTTGTGCAATAACCTCCCTCAATAGCAAAATCTACCAGAAATTCAATATGTGAGAGATAGTTATGGAAGTATGAACAATATTTTGAAAATATCTTTTTCCTTCACTATTAAAAAAAAAAAAAAAAAAAAAAGGAAAATGATTAAGTATTGGGAACCGTGAATGGATGGGTTTTTAAAGGAAAATTAGCTAATGTGGCAATTAATAACTCTATATTAATGATATGCTAAATGGTGTTTTTTTCACCCTTAGATGTTATGAAAATCAGTAGCTATAAAAAGGTATAACTTGAACTTATCTCATATATATATATATATATATATATTTATATACACACATACATACATATCTGTCAACCATCAGATTTTTGCTAGAGCATGTCATAAAGCTGAACCTTTTATTTTTATTTTGGTAAAAAGCTGAACCATTTTTGGCCTCTACAGTTTTCCTTGTTAATATGTGTGTAGACTAGACTGTCTATGACACTCATATCTTCCTCTTATGATTCAGTAAAGTAAAATTAGATTTTTTTTTTTTTCCTTCTCAATATCTTAAAAAATCATACAATGATATTGTACATTTAGGTAATGAATTTCCTTCTCGATTCATTTCATTGATATTGTACATTACCATTAAAGAAAGGTGAAAGCATAAAAGACCCCCTCCTCCTCCAAGTTAATAAATTGCATACTGTGCCCAAGGAATATGGCCTTCATTACTTATCTGTGCCTTGAATTATCCAAAATGGTATCTATAGATGTGTAATTTCTGATTACTGAGCATTTGGTCAATCCAATTATTATGGATTCAAACATCCTCAATTTTGATTAGGAGGTCGAACCAAGGACCTATGGAAGTTGGGGTAGCCCTGTCCCCATGGGCATTTTTATCTAGTTTTAGGCTCCAAATACTTCTATTGTAGGTTATAATGGAATGAATTTGTAGCTTTTCCTCTACAATCCTGACTTATGGTGGCTGAACGGTATGGGAAAACAGTTCTTGTACAATGTTCATATTACTGTTGATGTAAAGGGATATGGAGAATTTGATGCTTGAGAGCCATATTGATAGTGCCACAAGTGGAAGGTATTGCTTTATATGCCTTCTAGAACATTTTACTTAGGTTCTTATTTTGATATTATGATATGTAGTCTACAAATTTTTGATTTAAAGGTTGTTCAAGGTCAATGGACAACCTTTCATTATCTGTGGTGGTAATTGGATATTGTCAGATGGGTTACTATGTCTTTCAAGGGAACGTTATGAAACAGACATCAAGTTTCATGCCAATATGCATTTTAATATGACTCACTGTTGGGGTGGTGGATTGGCTGCGAGGATAGAATTTTATCATTATTGTGATATTTATGGTCTTTTTTGGTGATCTCTCTCTCTCTCTCCTATGTGTGTGTGTGATCAATTATAGAGGGTGTATAGAAATAGAAATATAGAACAAACAACCACACAGGGAACATAGAGATAGAGACTTACATGGTTCAGATTTAGACATATGTCCAAAGGCAGGCATTGAGAAGAAAAATTTACTAGCAAACATGACTACAATAGTTGCACAAAACTAAACCCCATATACACCCAATGAGCTCTTTCTTACTAATAACAAAGATTATGGCTACAAAGTTGGTTTGGTAACTTTTTGTGGAGATTACCCAACCAAATAGGACTAGATAGTACTATTTGCTTTCTTGTACACAACAAGAAGATGAAAAACAAACTATACCAAAGGCAGCAACTGTTCTTAGTGCACATGTAAGGGTTGATTTCCACATTGATAGAAAAAGTAAGGAAAGTGAGAAGTTGATGGACATAGTTGGTCTAAACCATTTGGCTTAAGCTGTTTGAGTGGTACCCCAATATATATCAATTGGTACCTCAATATATATCTATAGGCTCTTGTTGGACCCTAGGGACACTTCTGAACCCAAAAAATTGGTATTAGAGTTATGGTTCAACTTTTGGTTCGAAATTTTAAATGTTTGTTATCTATCAAAAAAAAAATTTTGAATGAGAATCTTGGTGTTGATGTGGTTGGTGTGAATTTGGTTATTGCTGCATTTTATGCAACTCTTGTATGCACAATCTGGATTTGCTAATGACTCACACGCAGTGGGAAGCTAGGTTGATGTGGTAGAGGCTCACATGGGAGGGAGAGGTCTATTGTGAGTGCATGTGTGAGGGTTGAGTCCCATATAGAGAAAAAGTAAAGAAAATGAAGAGTTGATATATATAGTTGGGTGCAAACCTATTGGATGAAGCTTTTGAGATAGAATGATGTCCCTATATGTATATCAATGGGAGGTTGGTGGGTTAGTAAAATTGGGACAAATCCTGGAACATCAAAGATTTTAGATTCACCAAAATTTTTATGCTTTATACTGAGGGTATTGTCACGGGATGATTGCTGCATAAGATGCTGCTGGGAATGCCAAGAAAGTGTTGTAGAGTAAGTTTTATAATTGAAAAAAGCTTGTTAAATTACAAATTCTCCCAAAAGCTTAAGCTATTGGGACATGGTAAATTTAATCATTTAATTACATACTTCTAACATTCTCATGTGTGGGCTCAAACTCCTTTTTATAAGGTGAGGCCCAACAAATGAGATTTTAAATGGAAGGTTGAGTGGAGGAGCAGGGATCAAACTCAAAACCTTCTGCTCTGATACCAAGTTAAATTACCAATTCTCTCAAAAGTTTCAACTATTGGGATATGGTAAATTTAATCAATTAACCACATACTTCCAACAAATTTAACAACTATAATCTGCAGTACTTTCCCATTAATGATGGTGTTCTTGTAACCATATAAATTGATGATATGTTAATTACTGAAATCAGTCCCATTATGAAAGTTACCATAAATTGTGGCATTGTTGATTTTATAATGCTTTTGAAACTTATTAGGGTATTTATATTCTTTGACCTAAATTGTCCACAGAGCTTTTACCTTCAACTGTAGTGTACTTACATAGTGGCAATAGTGTGTCACAAGCAAAATTTATTTCCTTTCTTCTAATTGTCAAAATTTGATTTTAAAACAAGCATAACTGATGTTATAAGAACAAGTTAATACATGAGCAAGCCTATGCTTGCGAGAAAATTCTTTATTTTCTTTGGTACAACTCAGCACTTCTTGATTTCTAATTTCTCAGGTCAGCTACATGGATTATTACTACCATCATTATCATTTGACCTTGATCTCTATTTCAGGCTATACACTCTAGTTAGACATTTGTTTTTGTTTTTTTCTTTTTTGATTGCCTCTGCCTTGGACCTAATATATTTCTAGCCCCCTCTTGTTCTCAAATTCTTTGAAATATAAATAAAGAACTCCTTACTAGTCAGCTCAGTGGTTTTTGTTTACATAATTAAAAATTGTCTTAATCAAATTGTCTATATCTACTCCTCAAAGCTACATCTAGATTTTAGTGAATACATTTATTTTGTATTCTATCTTTTATTGCCATTATTAATGATTTAACTTGATTACTTAGTATAATGGCTTTGTTGAGTTCAGTTGTATTTTTTAATTGCCATTAACCTATTTCAGCATTGCTTTTTTCAAAAAAGTTATTTGACATTGTCTGCTGTACAGGTGTCATGCCTCGAGTTTCACTTCATGGTTGGAATTACCATGACTGTCCATTGAGCTAGGTAAAGAATACACTTTTAATGTTTGTTTGCAACCTTGTGGAAGTATAAAATCTATTGAGGTCTTACAGAGGAAATATTTATCACAAGTTCCTGGAATGCTGGAAATTAATTTCCAACTCTTACATACTTAATTGTCCTTTTTTGCACTGAAAAACATTTTTTACTTAAAGTTTCACCTGAGATACTAGGAATGAAGCAGCTAAATAGATTGAGAGAACCTTCTATATTTCTGCCAATGTTATTTAGTTCTTCTTAGGTGAAATACCTTCAAATTTTTAATATATGGTGTTGACTCTGTGTGTAAATAATTTGTAGATATGGACCTTTATATCAATTGCTTGCTTTTTATGCGTGTGCTTTCTCAGTACTTTATGTCTTGATTAAGGGAGTGATGGAATGAAAGAAAGATATAGAGAGGAAGGGTGTTTATTCAATTTAAAAAAGGGTAAGGGATTGGTGAAAGAAATGCAAATGAATTTAATTTGTTTAGCAAGCTGGGAATTGGACTTTGAATTTGGATGCTTTGAAATCTAAAGTATAAAATTCTATATAATTTTTGAATTATCCTATTTTGTTAACATAAACAATAGAAATCAATATTAGAAATTTCAAAAGTAAATTTTTTAGTTAGTTCCAACTCAAAATTCATCATCTAAATGTAACATGAGATAAAATTTCATTTATGTATATCCTAGATAGAGATGCATAAGGAAATCTCATAAATGAATGAGAAAAATTAATGTTAGTATGGACACGATTGGAAACACAAAAGAAAAAGAGAAAAACATAAATAAAAGAAAAGGAAAAGAAATAGGAAATCTTACTATGAAGATTTAACTCCAAGTTGGCAAGGAAGCATTAGTGCCTTACTTGCTTCTTTTGTTCCTTCTTTCTCTTGTTTTTTTTGTGTTGGAGAAAATATTTCTTTTGTGTTGGAGAAGGTATATTTTCTTTGGCACAATGGCTTGATAATCCTATATATAGTAGAAGTTATAATGGGTTTTTATATCAACTTAGCCTTAAAAAATTTGATACAAAAATAACTTGGAAGCTTTCCAAGGTGTGTTTTGACCGGAATGCTGGAAATTAATTTCTAACTCATACATACTTAATTGTCCTTTTTGGCATTGAAACATTTTTTACTTAAAGTTTCACCAATAATACAAGGAATGAAGCAGCTAGATAAATTGAGAGAACCTTCTATATTTCTACCAATGTTATTTAGTTATTCTTAGTTGAAATACCTTCAAATTTTTAATATATGGTGTTGACTCCGTGTGTAAATAATTTGCAGATATGGACCTTTTTATCACTTGCTTGCTTTTTTATGTGTGTCCTTTCTCAGTACTTTATGTCTTGATTAAGGGAGTGATGAAATGAAAGAAAGATATAGAGAGGAAGGGTGTTTATTCAATTAAAAAAAAGGGTAAGGGATGAGTGAAAGAAATGCATATGAATTTAGTTTGTTTTGCTAGTTAGGAATTGGACTTCGAAGTTGGATACTTTGAAATCTAATATATAAAATTCAATCAATATTAGAAATTTCAAAAGTAAAATTTTTAGTTAATTCAAACTCAAAATTCATCATATAAATGTAACACAAGAGATAAAATTTCATTTATGTATAACCTAGATAGAGATGCATAAGGAAATCTCATAAATGAATGAGAACTATTAATGTTAGTATGGACATGATTGGATACACAAAAGAAAAGAGAGAAAAAAAAAAGGAGGAAAATAAATTGAAAATGTTACTATGAAGATTTAACTCCAAGTTGGCAAGGAAGCATAAATGCCTTGCTTTCTTCTTTTGTTCCTTCTTTCTCTTGTTTTCTTTTGTGTTGGAGAAGGTATATCTTCTTTGACACAATAGCTTGATAATCCTATATATATAGTAGAAGATATAATGGGTTTTCATATGAACTTAGCCTTAAAAAATTTGATACAAAAAATAACTTGGAAGCTTCCCAAGGTGTGTTTTGAAGCCAAAATTGGATTCTTCTTGTTGTAAGTTTTTATAGTTGCTTACGTAAATTTGTTCATATGTATGTATGTTTTTGTATTGGTATTCATAAACAATAGTTACTTTGCTTACTTAAAATTTGTCATATAAATGTCAAACGTAGTAATATTATATTGCACTTGTTGCTATATTTTTGTGAGATATATTGCTCTAAATGGTTTGGTTTATGTTATATTTGATGCAATTTTGATAAATAGTATATCACTCAACTTTTTTATATAAATCATTATTTTTTTGAATCATGTTTTTATTTAATATCGATTATAGGTTAATCACACGCAAAATTTTAAAATAATTAGTTGCCATTTATTGATAAATTTATAAGGTAGCCATTTACTATATTTAAGAATGCAAAAAAATATAATTGCTCTTCATAGATTAGCGAGCTTTTAATGTCCAATCATCTTGACATTCAAAAAGATTAATAGATCACTTTAATATTTGGTAAGCATGATAGTTGGAGAAAAGAAATTTAGTCTAACAATGGGATTAACAAACTATTATTATAGAAAAAAAGTATTGAGGAATATAACTTCAGTAAAAGTTACTGAAAAGTCTAACTGAAACCAATCTCTATCAAATATTTGATTTGTCCTTTATTAGTACTAAAATAGATTACATTCTTTCTCAAACATTACCAAACATTTTTCCACCCTATTTACCATGTGGGGAAGAGAGGAGTTAAACATAAATTCTTTTCATGAAGAATATCTACCAGTACCACCAAGCTAAAAAAACACTAGGCAAAATATTAATATACATAAATGTGCAAAATATTAATATACATAAATGTTAAGGGAGTGATAGACTTAGCGCATTTTAAAAAAATAATAATAATTGTTAAGTGAAAAAAAAACCATAATGTTGTTGTTGTTGTTGTTGTTGTTTTTTTTTTTTTTTTTTTTTTTTTTTTTTAATTGGATTAATAGAACCAAGCTCGTATGAGGTTTATGTAAAGCTTTAAAAGGCTTTACTCTTTCATTTTTGTAGCCCCATACCACCTTTACTACTAAACTTTCTCACGGTGATTTTGTTGGATTAGCTTTGTTGTTATGAGTTATAATGGGTAACCTAGATTAAGTAAAAGCTTGCGTAAAGAAATTATAATATATAAATATGAAGGCAAACTTAGTTGCACTATTTACTTATATATTGAATAAAGGCAAACATAGATATGTGTTAGATGATTTTAAATAAATGATGACAATTGACATAAACAAGAGAAAAAAAAAGTAAAAACTAAATTATATTTTTCTAATAACAAGAATGGAGGATCAATTAAAAAAATAGTTTGAATTTTTGTTGTGCAAGCATTCTTATGATTTTATTTCTAACTTCTAGATGCATTCCGTTTATTTATTTTTTTTAAATCACTTTTATTTTTAATGAAATCAAGTAAAGTAATTCCAATTTACACAATACTTTTATGCTTTCCCAAAAAAAAAAAAAATCACTTTAATTTTTAATGAAATTCTATAAAAAGAATTCCAATCAATACAGTAGTTTTTAAGCCTTTCACTGTTCACATTAAAAAATTGAAAATACCCAGTACACCCAACAAAAATAAAATACCCACGGGCCACACCCAAACCCGAAGCCTTTAAAGAACATTCACGATCAAATCTCCTTACCAAAACCACACCTTCTTCCAAATCCCTCCTTTTCTTTTTTTACTTTTACTTTCTACAATTCTAAAATTCATTCACCCATAATCACGTTTATTCAACTCTAAAATTCACCAACAGAAGAAGATGGAGCAGCAGCAGAAGAAGATGGAGCTGCAGTGGCTGCTGCAGCAGCAGCAGCAGCAGCAGCGGCGGCTGATGATGATAATGCTAGGGCAGGGGCTGCCGCAGCGGCAGCGGCAGCGGCAGCTGCAGCAGCAGCAGCGGCTACGGCAGCTGCGGCAGCAGCAGCAGCAACTGCGGCTTCAATTTTTTTCTGAGCAGCAGCCACACCAGCAGCTTCTACATTTTTGCGATTCAAAGCATCCCTTAGTCTTCATTCCAGACTACAGAAGTGGAGCTACTTGTTGTGGGTGCCAAGAATCAATTTATGGTCCTAGCTATTGGTGTCCAATAGATGGATGCCCGGGATACTTTCATCATAAATCATGTGCAGAACTGCCCCTTGGGTTGCACCATCCCTTGCACCCAATCCATCCTCTTATTCTCTCTCCCGAACAGATAGATTATGGCAAAGACATACAATTTAGCAATTGCATACTCTGCAAAGAAAATAAAGATGAATACACTTATCGGTGTTCCCGTTGCGACTTCAACCTTCACATCACATGCGCTGCTATACCACTCACCATAGAAGCTGAATTCCATGACCACCCATTGATTCCCATTTGGAAGTCGTTCACATTCACTTGCGACATTTGCGGCAAAGAAGGCAAAGGTACGCCTTACATGTGTCAACTATGCAGTTTCTAGGTTCATGGAAGATGTGCTTATCAGTTCCTACACATAGTCAAAGTTGTGCGTCACAAGCACCTCCTCCAACTCACCCATTCTTCTCTTGAATTCCATCAATCTGACTCCCGATTTTGTCAAATCTGTGTTCGAAAGGTGGATACACACTATGGGCTTTACTATTGCTCTAGATGTGATTTTGTTGCCCACCTTGATTGTGCTATGCAAAACAAGGAGAACATAAATTTGCAAGAATTTAAAGATGAGGATGAAGTTTTAGAGCTCAATGAATCGATTGACTCAACAACTTACAAAGTCAAATTCAATATGAGGGAGGATGGAAATAAGATAGCTACAAAAATCAAACACTTCAGTCATGAGCATGACTTAAAGCTTACTGATGAGGTTCTAAATAACCAAAAATGCGATGGGTGCGTAAGAGCCATTCTCCCTCCGTATTATAGTTGCGTAAAGTGCAACTTCTTTCTTCACAAATCTTGTGCTAATTTACCAAAAAAAAAGCGACATCCACTTCATCAACACCCACTAACCCTGCTCCCAATGGAACCAAGTATGCATTTTGAGTGTCATGCCTGTCATCGTTTTTGCAATGGCTTCACCTATCAGTGTGAGATATGTTGGTTTAATATGGATGTTCAATGTAGTATGATCTCAGAAATCCTTATCCACCCAGGTCATGAGCACCAACTTCTTCTCTCTAGCATTCCATTTGAACAGAATTGTAGTTGTTGTGCTTCTTCCATTTACCCAATATTTCGTTGTACCACTTGTGATTTTGCTTTGGACTTTAGATGTGCTACAATGCCACATTCTACAAGATACAAACAACATAAGCATCCCTTCGCTCTCAGTTATAGAGTTGAAGATGACTCTGGTGAATATTATTGCGATATCTGTGAAGAAGAACGGCGAGATTCAAAGTATTGGTTTTACTACTGTGAGGATTGCAGTTATCCTGCTCATCCAGATTGTATTATTGGGAAATACCCAAATTACAAGTTTGGAGGTGCTTACGAATTTAAACACCGTCACTCACACCCTCTTACTTTCATTGAGGAAACTAAAGACTGCCCTCGATGTAACAAATGTAATGGTTCTTGTGAAGAGTTGATCTATCAATGTGCTCAGTGTAATTTCTACATCCATAAGGATTGTTTATAAAAAGGACAAATGTGATGTTAATTTTTATTTTATACTACATGTAGTCCACATAAGCTTTGGTGCGTGGAATTCATCAAATGAAAATGTAGTAATTCTTTTGAATACTCCTTGTTGGCATTATGGTTCAAATACAATGTAAATACATTGTACCAACTCATGCTTGTTTGAGTGTGGTTGTACCCTGCCTTGTCCACTTCTGTTAGACACAATAAGCTTGTTGATAATAGGAATTTTCAGTTTTCAATGTTTTATGGTTGTACATTGTTTAGCAATGGAAGTTGGATTTCAATGTAGCTTCAGGGTTGATGAACAAATATTGGAAATAAAAGGCGAATTTCTGGTATCTCATATCAACTGTGTATGACTACTTTTCCCTCTATTTTCTATTTCTATGCAATTCCGATTGCATTCATTTTTCTTGAGCTAACATTAATTTTCTATGTCTTCTTCTTCTGTATTAGGTGAGCATCCGTTATTTTGAAGAGGGTAATGAGTAATTAGAGTCAAATCATTAATGCAAAGATTCAATAGCATTTTAAGTTATTATAGATTTACATGTTTATCGAAAACTTTTATATCATTAGTTTTAGTCATTGATATTATTACTAGGCAAAAACACCATTTTCTGCCTTACATTTTGGAGTCACGATCAATTGGTCCCTACATTTTTGTAGCAGTCAATTTGGTTCCTATTATTTTCAACTGAGAATTAATTTGGTCCCTACCGTTAACTCACTAACGGAAAATGTCTACGTGGCTAATGGTGTGCTTTGTTGGCATACACGTGGCAAAAAATATATATAAAATCAAATATTTAACTTTTAAAAAGCCACATAAGCATTTCAATAACAACTGAAAAAAGCCATGTCAAACCAAAAACTAATCTGGAAAAATCAATTTAAAAAAAATAAAAAAAAGCTTTTTTTTTTTGGATCCTCAATTTCTTTAATTTTCTTGTGTATTCTTGCACTTTCTTAACTACCAAACATAGCCAAACAATACACCAATCTGAAAATCCCAACCAAAATAAAATAGGCGGGGACAATAACAACTACATTCTTCATGGTTTTTCCCATGTAGGCTTCGGCTATCTCACGCATCTTTATTAGGACCATGGATGAGATTTCCTCAACAGCAAAGTGCTTCTCTTCGCCTTTATAGTTCACCACAATCATAGGCTTGTCACCAGGACCTTGAATGGCCACAAGTTGATATCAGTTTGAACCATAAGATCACTAAATCTCCTACCAATCAACTGCTTTGCATCTGCAATAGAATACCCTATTAAAAAACATGAGGTTGCTAGAATGGAGGCCTGATTACAGGTTTGGGTTGTGTGAGTGAGAGCATAAGAGAAAGTGAGATAGAGAGAGCTTTAGAGTGAGAGAGAGAGAGAGGTTTGCTGAGAGAGCTTCAGGGTGAGAAACGAAGGGAAAGGCCATGGAGGTCAAGGTTTAGTCAGAGAGAGAGAGAGAGAGAGATTTTATTTTGGTTGGGATTTTCAGATTGGTGTATTGTTTGGCTGTGTTTGGTAGCTAAGAAAGTGCAAGAATACACAAGAAAATTAAAGAAATTGAGGATTTAAAAAAAATATTTTCTTTATTTTTTTTAAATTAAATTTTCCAGTTTATTTTTTGGTTTGACATGGGCTTTTCTGTTGATATTAAAATGCTTATGTGGCATTTTAAATGTTAAATATTTGATTTTATATTTTTTTTCCACGTGTATGCCAACAAAGCACAACGTTAGCCATGTAGGCATTTTCTGTTAGTCAGTTAATGGTAGGAACCAAATTGACTCTTAGTTAAAAATAAAAAGGACTAAATTAACTGCTAAAAAAATGTAAGGATCAAATTGACCATGACTCCAAAATATAGGGATCAAAATGGTGTTTTTGACTTTTTTGCCTTAAATAAAAGATGCCTTACCAAAAACTCAAAAAAAAAAAAAACTTTTTTGATTACCTCTCTCTCTCTCTCTCTCTCTCTCTCTCTCTCTCTCTCTCTCTCTCTCTACATATATATATATATATGATCATGATCATGATCGTTGTTTTTAGGCATGGTGAAAGCTTGACTATTTATAGGTGCATAGCTCTTACTCAAGATTATCAGGAATTATAACTCAATTATTTACATATATATTATACTTGTTGATGTCGTGGTGAGAGTTTCTAAACTTAAAATTTGAGAGTTAGAATTCAAGCCACTAACAATCTATTAACAAATTGAAACACCCACACATTTTAATTAATTTACAAACCCATTTTAGTACAAATAAGTAGCATAATTATAAGAATTTTTATTTTACATGTTACTTATCAATTGATTTTTTTTCCTTGATAAATTGATAATTACAACAAAGACAAAGTTTAGTTATAAAATTGGTTGTAATTTAGGATTACAACCGTACACAATATTTTTTTATTGGAAGTGAATTTTGATAAGTCCACCATTGGATTACATCTTCTTCTTATATTCTCCATACTTGCAAAAATTATAGAAAATTAAAGATTAATAGCTATATCATCAATAAATGGTTTAAATTGCAAATTCTCGTAGTTTAAAATTATGTATAAAATATAAACTTATAGATCATATAATAAATAATATCTTATTGACATAAAATTTGAGATGTGTATTGAGCAGGATAGCACATGTGCGACTCTAGGGGTGCTGCACCCGCGGCCAACTCGCATCGATGCGACTGCACATGCATCCATGGCAAGTCCTTTTTTTTTTTTCGACCGATACCATTCGATTCGGTTCAAAACAGACCAAAATAGGAATCAGTTTGTTTTGGTAAATAGTGGCCAAAATTTAATATTCGGCCGAAATGAAGTTTTTACTTAAAAAAAAAAAAAAAAAAAAAATCTTAAAACCAAAATGAATCTGTATTCTATAGAATCTATACACCTAAAAACCTCAAAAGGGAAAAAAATAAAAAAAGAAAAGAAAAGAAATGAACAAACGTACCTGCACAACTACAACAACCAAAAAAAATAAAGTCCCGATGAGAAGTGGAGAAGATGCACTGTTACTGGGTAGACTGAGTTTATTGGGTTGAAGAAGCAAAAAAGTTACGAAGAAAGAGGAAGACAAATAGAATATAAAAGATAAAAGTGGCATAAAGATGTGATGAAATTAAAAGCGGGAAGTGTAGAAATCAAGGTAGAAGACGTGTGGTTGACAAAAAACAAAGGGAAAAAATTAAAAATAAAAGAAAGTGAAATATGGCTTGGAAATAGAGTTGGTTGGCCAGTGTGTTTAGCTGAAATGATGAAGCCATTGTCGACCTTATTTCAATGGGTAAGCTGCAAATTGCACCTCTAAAATTTGGAGATGTTTGAATTTTACACCCTGAAATTTCAAATTTTAGATTTTAACTTCTGAAGTTTGGGGTGTTTGGAATTTACATCTTCAGATTTCAAACTTTGGATTTTACTCCCTAAAGTTAGGGAATGTTTGGATTTTACACCCCAAAATTTTGAAACTTTAGGATGTAAAATCCAAATACTCCCAAACTTTAAAAAGTAAAATTCAATCACCCCTAAAATATAGAGGGTAAAATCCAAATTCTGAAACACTAGGGTGTAAAATCTAAACATCTCCAAACATCAAGGAGTAAAATCTAAATTCTAAAACTTTAGGGTGTAAAATCCAATTACCCTCAAACTTTACGGGTGTAATTTGTAATTTAGCCTATTTCAATTTTGCCATTTTGTTTAGTTTGTTCCATCAAAAATAATTAATTAGTATTTTAATTAAAATAATATAGTGGTTTAAGTGAATTGATTAGATCAATTTTAAAGTAACAAGTTTTATAAATGTATGAAAATATAACATTTTATGTTTCTTAAAAAATAATAGGATATGAAATTATATATATATATATATATATATATATATAATAATTTATTAATAAACATATCTTGCCGCACTCGCACCCAATATTTTCAAAAATTGCCGAGTCACAGCACCGCACCCCGCACCCCGCACCTGCACCCACACTCGCACTCATACCCAGACCCGAATCCACGCCCGTGCTTCCTAGGTATTGAGAGTGCAAAGAACAAGCAATTCAATGGTTAGATTTTCAAAATATGCAGTAATGTTTATTTTACAAAACAAGTTTAACTACAAAATTAACTGTAATAACTAAACTTTGTCCGTACAACAATGGGGGAGGAGGATTTTTTTTTATGATGGGACGGGGGAGGGGGATTTGATCATTGTAAGAGGGTCATGAGTTGCTCTTGCTATTTATCATTTACCATTAAAATGCACCAACATTCAACTTTTATTTTAGAGTATTCTCAAGTTTGTTTTTTGTTTGCTTTTATGTGAAAAGATAGAAATAATACCAGGCTGGCCCGATGCGTCAAATATTGGATAAGGATCATGTTTGCAATGTGCTATTCAATCTATTCTCTTATTTTATTATTATTTTTTTTAATGTGAAAAGATACAAATCGTACCTGGGTGGCCTGCCTGATGTCAAATATTGGATAAAGGTCATCTTTACAACTTGTTTTAGTTCAATCTATTCCTAATATCAATTGCTTAACTGTGATGCTATTTTCGAGTTAAAAAACAATGGATATGTTAACTCATAAAATGAAAAATAAATCAAAACCAATAGAATTTGTTTCAAGTATGCACCCATTTTTAGCATTACAAATTCTCCCTGAAATTGGCATTAGTCAACATAGTAAATCTTTTGCCAAGATGTTTGAATTTGAGAAAGAATTAGTCTTAAACGTGGAAAAAATAGATACCCCACACCCCAAGTATAAATATATAAACTGCCAATAGCTTTTACTATTATATCACAACAATCACAACATCAGTACAAAAAACTGGGCCAAATGCCACTATAGGTACTAAAAACGCCACTATTGTACCGCTACTATAGACCAATTTTTTTTAAAAAGCTATAGCAGCGTTTTAGAATGCCACTATAGGTCTGTCGACAAACGCCACTATAGCATTTTTTAGATTTAAAAAAATTGGTCTATCCCACTATAGGTCTATAGTGACGGTACAATAGTGGCGTTCTACAAACGTCACTATAGCTGAAAACCACCTAATAAAAAATTTGATTACCAAAAATTAATTTTTGGTAATCAAATATTTTTTTTAATTGAATTAAAACTGTAATTAAATTAAAAGATACAAAACAAAACAAAGAACATAAATAAAACAAAATACGTTCAGCAAAATACAAATCCAAAAAACTAAAAATTCAAAAAAAAATACAAACACTATAGCCTAGCAAATTCAAAATGAAACACAAACCCACCAAAAAAAATTCAAAATCAAACACAATATGCTCACGTTAAAAAAAAAAAAAAAAAAAAAAAAAGCAACTCCACCCTAACACATTCAGCTGCCATAGACCAAATTGCAATAAGAAATCATCAAATAAATTTTGAATTTTTCACTACTTTTTTGGTTCTATTAACAAAGATATTATCACACTTGAGATTTCTATACCTATCAATAATAAAAAGCCAAAGAATTCACAAAAATTAATCATGGAAAAGACATAAACAATCATTAAAATTTTTTTAAAAAAATTACTTACTTGCAACTATACAACCAATGGCATCAAACACAATAGCACTCTTTCTTCAATCACAAATCCCATAACAGTAGCACCATTTACAAATTTAAACAAAATTAACAAGTTGCAACACCATCTTCAAATCCAAAACCCACTAATATTAACAACACCACAAATAAAATAGGGGAAATAAAATCAAAATGGAGAGAAAGAGAAAAGAATAAATCCAGGTGTGTAGTGAAACAAGAGTGAAAGAAGGAAAAAAAAAAAAGAGAGAGAAAAGAAGAGTGGAGAAGCTAGCTAGACGTGGAGAAAATGGATTGATAAGGTGAGTGGGAGTAAGGGAGAAAAAGAAGTCTGAAGAAGTGGAGATAAGGGAGAAAAGAAAGAAAGAAAGGAAAAAAAAGAAAAAAAAGAAAGAAGTCTGAAGAAGTTGGCTTGACGTGGAGAAAATGGATTGATAAGGTGAGTGGGGGTAGGTTGGGTTTGGTGGGTTTTGAATTTTGAATTTTGTAATTTTTTTAACGCTTTTTTTACACACACACACACACACACACACACACATATATATATATATATATATATAATTTAAATAGAAGAATGATTTGTTTACAATATTTTCACAATATTTTTACAACAAATCTTAAATGACAGGTTGTTATTGTTAGGACAAAAAAGTAATCCTAGTGTTAAATTCAAATTTGAACCAATAACAACTAACCACTTATGATTTTTTGTGAAAATGTTGTAAAAATATTGTGGACATAGCATCTCTCATTTAAATATAAATATATAATAATATATAGATTTAAATATATATATATATATATATATATATATGTAGGGACACGATTTTCAACCTAGGCCCAAAATGTATGGGATACTGGCCCAGTGAACCTAGTACAATAAATTTGTAAAGAGTGGGTAGAAGAACTAGACTTTAGTGAATGAGATAACAGTTATAATGAGTTTCCAAGACAATCAAACATAAACGAACCAAGTTTGTACAAGAAAGTTTGTCCTCGGCACACTCTGAGGAGCTCTGTTCTAGTATCTATTGGATGATAATGGTTACAGGAGTTGTTGAGATTGCTATAGTTCTTTCTCTTCTCCTTTTTCTCTTTACAATCTCTGGGGTCTCTACCCTTATTTATACCACATATCTTCCTTCATCTCCACCCTACACGTGGATAGTTGATGGTTTATGTTGATACTTGTCCCATCAGCCCCCTCTAGAAGTCTTCTGGGGTGGTTGTAAGGCTGCAATAATACTGTGCAGAGGTCACTTCCTCATTAATGCGGTGATAGCAGCTTTTCCCAAGATATTTTAGGATTCTTCTTTGTCTTTTGTTCCTGCAGTGCTTATCCATATTTCTAGAACTTCATGGATCGCACCTCTAGATGGCAAGCATCCTTTACGGACCTCAGCCTTGGCTAGCCGAGGACAAATTCATCCTCAGTACAAACTCATTGTCTTCCTTATCCACTAGCATGGGTTTCCTTGGCTATACTTACCCATTCTCGGATGGCCCCTTATCCTCGACTTGGGCCTTAAGCCCAAAACCCAATTGTATGATCTGCGCCCATGACCCCACATTATATATATATATATATATATTATATTCAAATATTCTGGAATATGCCATAGAATATTCTTGGCATATTCCATTTGTTTACGCTGAAACTCAATAGCCATTCAATTCAAGAATTTTTTTTCCCTGTTCAGTAGGATTTATAGTGGCGTTTGTCAAATGCCACTATAGGTCCCCTATTTTATTATTATTATTTTTTTACTGGATTCTTTTTTTTTTTTTTTTTTTTTTTTTTTTTTTTTTTTTTTTTGTGCTGGGCTATAATGGCGTTTGCTTGTAAGACCAAGACCTATAGTGGCGTTTGACAAACGCCACTACAAGTTCTTCTCTTACGAGGCCCTATAGTGGCGTTTGTCAAACTCCACTATAGACCCTACCCAATCGGAAAAAAAAAAGGTGCCTATAGTGGTGTTTGACAAACGCCACTATAGGTCCTACTCTTCCAAGGGCCTATAGTGGCATTTGACAAATGCCACTATGTCCAACCAAAAAAAAAAAAAGTGCCTATAGTGGCGTTTGTGAAACGCCACCAAAGGTCCTGCTATTACAACAAACGCCACTATAGGTCGTGAGAAACGCTGCTATAGACCTTTTTAACACCACTATAGGACTTCCCAAACGCAACTATAGGTTTGCCTATAGCAGCGTTTATCGAAAACGCCACTATAGGTCTAGTTTTTTGTAGTGCATAGAAAAAATTGTAAGAGTAAAAGTTGACAAAAAAAAATAATAATAATAATAATAAAATAAAAAGGATGAGCTTAACTTGGTTTAACATGAAGTCATGGTTCTTGCGCTTTGTTTTTTTTTTATTTTTTTTTATAAGCATGGTGGTTCTGATCAATGGGGTCGCAGCTAGAAATATCAATGAAGATGGTAGCTATGTTCCTGTTCCAGCTAATTGGCCTTGATAGTAAGTTGCGTTAAAGTATAAATATATAACCTGCCAATAGCTTTTACTATTATATCACAACATAGAAAAAATTGTTAAGAGTAAAAGTTGACCCAAAAAGAAAAGATGAGCTTAACTTGGTTCAACATGAAGTCATGGTTCTTGTGCTTTGTTTTTTTATAAGCATGGTGGTTCTGATCAATGGGGTCGCAGCTAGAAATATCAATGAAGATGGTAGCTATGTTCCTGTTCCAGCTAATTGGCCTTGTTAGTAAGTTGCTTTAAATTTAGTTGAGAATAATATTTTGGAATTTCAATGTCCTTGCGCCATTGCTTTTTTCTTCAAAGGATTGCTTAAACTAGTATTCTTCTTAGTATCTTCTTATCATCTTCATAATCCCAATGGTGGGGAAGACTGTCGTCATTGCTGTCGTCACCTTCGTCGCCATCAGAGATGGCGGTGGTGGAAATGGAGGTAGCATGACAACAATTCATTCAACCTTGAGGCGCACGATTCAAAATTAGCATCAGCATATCTTAGCTTACAATTAGCATGATTCATTAATTTGGGTTGAAGTCAAGTGTCATTTAGCCTATAAGAAAAAAAATAATATTAACTAATTGCTGCTTCTCTTACTCTGTTTCCAGGGGAGACTAATTCCATTTTTTATAAAATACTGCATAGTGTCATAGTCTCATAGACTTGTAGTGCTTGACAAGTAGATATTGTACCTGATGCAATAGCAATTAACGGTTGAGATTGAAAGTTACTTTTTTGAGAGTTGAAAAAAAAAATCTCAACCATTAAATACAAAAAGTTGAAAAATAATTAAATAAAGTTAAAAAGTTAAAGTTAAAAGTTAAGTATGGTAAAAATTTATGTGAGAGGGATTTAGAGTAATTGCACCCAGTTCAATACCTCCCATGTGATCCAAATCTGATCACATGGTATCCAATTCATATCTCTTTACCGATGTACTAGAAAGTACCAATAGATTTACAGTCTCTAGCTCAAAAAAATCTAATTACAATGCAACTTCGTATATTATGTTGTACGCAATTGAAAATATTAATTTATATATTTTTTTTTCAAGTAAATGAGATTGTGCTAACCTTTTTTGGTTTATACTTAAAAATTTAATTTGGTGGGTTCCGGTTAGCTCAACTGATAAAGTCTATGATGGTTGTATAAAAGATCTGGGGTTCAATCCTCGCTTACACAAAAAACTGATTGGTGTCTTGATTTGATGATAAAGAGCAACTATCAAGAGTAGACAACATAGGTTGAAACTCTATAAAAAAATAAAAATAAAAATAATTTGACATTCAACTTAGAGCCTGGTGTCTTTATGATATTTGTTAATAAGTTATTTTAAGAAAGTTTTGAGAACAAAGTTTTTCTCCAAACTAGTTTGGAGAAAAACTCTTCAAACTACTCATATATCTCTTTTTGTGTAAATTTTGAAAATCCAATCGTTGAATTTCATGTTCCTTATATTCCTGACATGCATATCAAATTTCGTTCAAATCGGATGTTATTTACTATTTGATCAATAAACTTATTTTTTATACACAATTTGAGATTATAAAAACTTGAAATTTTAACATTTACTTGATGACATAGCAATTGATATTTGATGTTCTTGAAATTTTGCAAGCATGAAGCAAATAATAAGAACATGTAATTTAATGATTAGATTTTTAAAATTCACACTCAATATCAAGATATATGAGGAGTTTGAAGGGTTTTACTCTAAATTAATTTAGAGAGAAACTTTGTTTAAGTTTTGATATCATTTTTATAGGAAATATAAATAATTAAAAAAAAAATCTTTTTTATTATTTTTATTCTCCATAAAATGTTTTAAAAAGTATTTCTTAAATGAATACCTTTAAGGTATCCGGTAACAAAATCATTTAAAATTTATATTATCATTTATCCATCATGTTTTTGTTAATCCTTTTTTTGTTTGCTAAGTTTGTTAAACCTATCTAGTTTATTTGGAAATTGAAATGTAATTCAACTTATTATCGAAAGAAAAATATAGTAAAATTAAATAAGAAGTTTCAGAAGTAGCCAAATATATATATATATATAAAATTCTAGGAAGCCAACTAATTCCACATCTATTTTCAAAACTATCCTTTGTGACAGGCTATGATTAGTTGCCGGTCACTTTTACATGAATCCACAACTTTTTTTTCTTCCACAACTTACTGTATATTAAATAGTTGTGAAAATGAATGTAAAATTGGTTGTGATCCTAAATTTCATTTTTCAAAAAATTGTACATTGACAATATTACTTTTTGAATGAGAAAGTTTACAGATACAAATAATTGGATACTTACTAATGTGGCAGATAGTTAGTAATACATAAAAAAAGTGATGTCAATAGTAGGTTCAGAGGAGAATCAGTACAGACTTGCCACATAACAAGTGTAAAATTTTTTGTCAAATTTGGTGTGTGAGCGTAGATTGCTACTTTCTGAATTAGTCGAAGTACATAGTTATTTAACTCATTCCAGAGCCTACATGGTTTTTGAATTACACACTTTTATGTTTTTGATCACTTTGAAAATATCGTTTGATTCTAGAAAAGTCAGACTCGTCCGAGATAGAGTCGAGTGAAATGCATGACTCCAGTTCAAAACGCAGGAAAGTTAGAAGAAGAAGCATTGGTTCGACCATAATGCGTAGTGCATCGGTATTGGCCCAAACATTTCGAGACTGAGGAGAAGAAAGAGAAGAGGCACCAAGAAGTAATGGGAGTTGAACAACGAAAGGCTTCAGATTGAAGAAAAGCGAAATGAAGTGAAACTCAGTCACTCATTTCAGCCAGCCATGACAATGTCAATATGTGACATGAAACATTTATTTTATGCTCAAATTTATTATTTCCTAGAATAGCCATTCTTTCTTTAAATTAATTGTCATCTTCAAAATAGATTTAGTTATATATTGGGAATTTTTTTTTAATACTTTTTTTTTAGAGGGGATGTATAAATGGAATCATGGGTTTCATGGGATTACTTTTAGGGTTTGTTTGGATTGAACTTATTTTTGCTGAAACTGAAAACTGAAAATTGAAAATTGAAAACTGAAAACACTGTAGCAAAATAATTTTTAAATGTGTGAATAGTGTCGTGGGATCTGTGAATAGTATATGAACAGTACGTGAATAGTGCATGAACAATGTTTTTTGTTCCCTGCACAGTAAAATCATGTGATATTATTGTTCACGCGCAAGGGGAAAAAAAAAAAAACCTAAAGACGCAAAACGTAAACGCCACATTCAGTTGAATCCAAACGGGTACTTAATTGTCTTTTATGTGGTTTGAGAGCCAAATATGGCTGGTACTTTTTTTTTTTTTTTAGCCAAATATGGCTGTGTTTATTTTTTGGTTGTTTCTGGTTTTTGTTTGTTGTTTCTTGTTATGTATTGCTGTTTAACAAAACAGAAAGTAGTTGACTAAATCTTTAAGTAGAACCATAATCTATAATGCTAATTGAATTCTTATTGTCATTAATAGTCCTGATCATAGTTCTCCTATTCTTTTTAAATTTGTAAATTTCTCCGATTTCAAGTTCTTTTCATTTTGCCTATTTCACTATTAAAATTTTATTTTTTAAATCTAATAATGTACATGCTATCACGTCTCATTTAAATTTTTAAATAATGTTGTAGTCTATACTTTTTAAAATTTGTAAAATTTAATCTAAACGACAAAGTTAATCTATTTAAAGCGGAAAGTATCATTTCCAGTAAATTTTTGGATTATACCTTATTGCAAATATATTAATATGTGAGTTTAAGAGTAATATTATCTGTAGTTGCACGATTTTTCTGGCCCAACTTATGTTGATTAGGCCCTGACCCAAAGCGCAACCCACAATAATTATTTGTAGAGGATGGGTCAAAGAACTTGGCCTCAGTAAACTTGTTCGGTCTAATGCATGGACATTATGGTTTGCAAAAAGAAAATAGAAAACACCAGAATGGATCTTTCTCAAGTCTGATTTTATTTCTTTTTTGTTCCTGATACAATTCTCTCGTCCCTTCTTTGAGGGACTCTACTACATTATATATTCTTCTTCTTTTCATCTCAGCCTTACACCTGTTAATCATCCAAGCATCCACTTGAGCACCTGTCCCATCAGACGCCCTCATCAGACCCTTTGTGAGTTGCAGAGGCCAAGGCGGTACTGTTCAGGAGTCTTTTCCTCATTAATACGGCCAAGAGGATGGTTGGGGCGCAATTAATGTGGTGGTAGCCTTCCGTGAGATATTTTGGATTTAATTCATTTTATATGTTGGGAAGACGAGCTGAAATGGCTGGGGCAAGTTCCTCGTCTGGGCTCCGTGATGTCCGAGGAGGAGTTACTCCTCGGACAGGTTTCCTTGGCGCTATTGGGGTTGAATAGCGCTTCATATGAGGCTTTTCTTTGGACAGGACGCTCCTCGGACGGGCCTGAGTTTGGAATAGCCCATCATTTTTGGGCCGGGCCCCACAATAGCCCCTCAAAACTCCGGTTTTTACCTCCCTCCGAAGGGAAAAGCGGGGTTTTGATGTTTGTGAGTGGAGGGAAATAAGGAGATCGTGGGGCGCGCGTGCGGACCGTTACTTTTGACGCGCTACAATTTACGAGGCGTGGCCATTAACTTCTGGAGGCGTTATGTTCCCTTCATCCAACGGCTTGGCGTGGATCGAACGGCCATCGCTTTTTCCCGTATTTTTAGGCAGGGATGATCTTTTCTCTCTCCTCCCGGCTATATAAGACGCCTGAGGGGTTCAGTTCCTTCTTTCATCTGCATTTCACAAACCTCAAAAGACTCTAGAGAACTCCATCGAATCCCAGAGATATACGGACACTTGCGTCCGTTACGCCGCCGTAGCCGTTTTTGTGAAGCGTTTCGTCCAAGAGAGATTTCCAGGCGTCCCCTTGAGCGTTTTGTGAAGGTACCAGTACATTTCGCTTTTCTCTCCGTTTCAATTCCCTCCTCGGACTTCACTTTTCTTCGTGGTCTCTACTTTCATTTCCCCCTTTCAGTTCAGATGGGTAGATTCGAAAAATTAGTTAAAACTCCCGCCGCTATGGAGGCCTTTAGGGCTAAATATCACATTCCCCCTGGGGTTAGGCTGCGGTACTGTCCTCTGGAAGGAGTATTGACAGATAGAGTTGTGGGAGAAGTCGTTATCCCAATGATTGCTTTCATAGAGGGAGGGATAACACTTCCCATGCGTAGGATCACAAGGGAATACCTGTTCAACCATAGGTTGACGCCGTATCAGTGTGCCCCGAATATGTTCAAGATACTAGGCTGTGTAGATGTCCTAAACGAGCGGATGAATCTAGGCCTTACTTGGCACGATGTGGCTTATCTGTACGAATGTCACCGCCTCGGGGATGATGGGTATTATCTTAAATCCCGGAACGAGGACGTTAGGTTGATCTCTTGTCTTCCAGTTTCCAATAAGACCGTGAAGAATGACTTCCTCATTGCTTCTGGGGAGTGGTTCGATGGTATTCATTGTCCAACTCGGGCAGGAAACCCAGGTGCGACGCTTTTAGGATTGATCCTTTTTGGGGAAAGGATTTAGTGTTGAGGGGTTATTTTTCTTGCTTTCTTTGTAATTGGAAAATTTCATGGTCTGACCTCACTTTTCTTAGTTTGTTTGCAGACAAAAGTCACGTTGCTCCTCGGATAAGCCTTGTGAATGTGCCAGCGCTGAACTATCTTCTCAGGTCAGAGATTTACGTCGCCCAGGACGGACAGTTGCGTGCGGCCCATCTGGTTCTGGGTTACCAACCTCTGAGCAGCGCTTTTCAGGCAGTCGGTCACGCTATAAGGGCTGGCAGTCCGAGGCTGGCTAGAATTGACATGTCTCAGGACGGATTCCTAGCTGACCACGATTTGCCACCAGTTGTGTTGCCAGGTGTCAGAAATCCCTACTTAGCAGAGCAGCTACCTCCGGTAAACGAGCCTGGGGCTGCTGTTTTGGTTGAAGAAGAGGCTGAATCATCTCGTCTTTCCCTTGAGGAAGAGATAGACAAGTTTTACTTCGAGGAGGAAATTCAGCAAAACCCCTTGGTGGAGTTTTCCAATCCCGAAGTAGAGCAGGACCAACATTCCGCAGTTGGTATTCCCTCGATCGTTATTTGCTCGGACGATACTTCAGACGAAGAGGTAGAGCCCATGGCAGGAAAGGGAAAGACTTTAAAGGAGCTGATGTCCTCCCGAGGGAAAGGTCAGTCATCAAAGGTTCAGTCATCGAAGGGACCAAGTCCTTCAAAGGTTAAAACCCTTCCCCCTGTGGTCCCCCAAGGCGTCTCGGACCCTGGTCTCAAGGTTAATCCGGACCTGAAGAAGAAGAGGCCGGTTGACACTACTGAGGAAGGTGAGGTGATTGCCCAGCCGACCAAGCAGCAAAAGACCACGCGGGCGCCAAGGAGTAGATGGGGTAACTCCTCAGAGAGACGGGACGAGGAGAATGTTGCTGAAGTGCGCGCCTCTCCTCGTACATGGAACCCCAAGCTGGAGCTGGATGGGGTTGCCATCACCTACAATGCTTCGGTCCGAGAGTATAATCGAGGCCGGGCAGGGTATGTGGCGGATGCCTTAGAGCAACCCTTACTCCTTCCTCGGGACATGGAGGCCTATAGGCGATTCTCTCAGCCCGAGCTCTTCCTATCCCTAAAAAGGGATCTCGCGTTGGTAAGTAATCCTTTTACTGTTTTATCAATTTATTTACCCCCGTTAGATTTCTTTTTCAAAGCAACCTTGTTTCGTTCGTAGATTACTCAGCAGGTGTTCGTGGCTGATGAGTTCTGCCGCGATAGCCGTAGTCGGGTTGAGGCTGAGACCCAGGCTCGGGCGGAGATGGAGAAAGCCTTGGGATCCCTCAAGCACGAGCACCTCAAACTCACGGACGATTTCAAGGTGTCGGAGAACCGGCGCAAAAGTGCAGAGGCTGGTTTAAAGAGTGCTGAGGCCCAGGCGGAGGACCAGCGCAAAGATCTGTACACGACGCAGCTTAACCTCGTCACCGAGAGGCAAGCAGTGCAGGATCTCAAGCTTGCCCTGCAGAAAGTAGAGGATGAGCTGAGGCGGGTAAAGGAGGAGGCCCAGCTGATCCGAGAGGCTACAGAGGCCGAGAAGAATGCTGCTCGCCAGCTCGGGGCTGAAGAGACGGAGGCCAGGTTGTCTGAGGAGATTCCCGAGGTATGCAGGGAGTACTGCGGCATTTCATGGGCGCATGCTCTCGACGCTGCAGGAGTTCCTGCGGATTCGGAACTAAGACTGCCCGAGAGCATCTTCTATCCTCGGGAGATCCGTGCGAATCCTGAAGACGCTCAAGTGTCTTCAGAGCAGGAACTGGCGGTGCCTGATGCCGTCCTTGTGCCTGATATGGCGGAGGATCCCGCCACAGACTCTACCATCGAGGTTCCTCCTTCTCAGCCCGAGCAGAAAGAAGATCCTCCTGCTCAAGCCTAGCCTTTTAGGCTTTCAATCCCTGTAAATAGTTTTTTATTTTTTATTTTATTTTATTTTATATATATTTTTTGTAAATGAGAGTTATCCTACTTTTCCCTTTTTTGTAAGGACCTCTCTTTCTAATGTACTCGGAATATTAATATAAAATGTTCGTTTTGCTTACTACGAATGTGCGTTAGTATTGCTCTTTTTTTTTTTTTTTTTTTTCAAACATTTGCAACAATGTAGACACAGGTTATTAGTCAAAACAAAAATGGGTTTTTGGCGTTGCGCATTTGATGATTGCGATGGTACTAAACTGCGCACACGCATTAAAAATGATTTCCTTTATGTAATAATCTCCCAATCTATCATAAGTAATAATTTCCCCAAAAGTCTGTGGTCCGAGGAGCCAGGCAAGACTTAGGTTCTGCTTAAAACTATGAATTGTCATGAGTAATAATTTCCCCAAAGTCTGTGGTCCGAGGAGCCATGCAGGACTTAGGTTCTGTTTAAAACTATGAACTGTCATGAGTAATAATTTCCCCAAAAGTCTGTGGTCAGAGGAGCCATGCAGGACTTAGGTTCTGTTTAAAACTTATAAATAGTTGGCTTAAGTATTAATTTCCCCTGAGTCTGTGGTCCGAGGAGCCATGCAAGACTTAGGTTCTGTTTAAAACTTATAAATAATTGTAATGTAGACCGACAAACAGCGAGTAGTCATAAAAGAAAACGTATGCTAAGCCATTCTCATTAATAATAATACCTCCTGAGGTTATTTACATTCCAAGGTCGAGGTACAGCTTTTTCATCCAAATCTTCTAAGTAGTAGGCGCCTATTCCGGCCACGGATGTGACATGGTATGGTCCCTCCCAATTAGGCCCCAACTTGCCCCAAGAGGGGTTCTTTGCGCTGCCAAGAATCTTCCTCATCACGAGATCCCCTGGACCCAGAGGCCGCAATTTGACGTTAGCATCGTACCCTTGTCTCAGCTTCTGGTGATAGTAGGCCATGTGAATTGTGGCTTTTTCCCTTCTTTCCTCGGCTAAGTCCAGACTTCTTCCTAGCAACTCATCGTTATTGCTTGGGGTAAACGAGCTAGACCTCAACGTGGGGAAATTGTTCTCGATCGGAAGCACGGCTTCAGCCCCATAAGTCATTGAGAAGGGGGTTTCACCGGTTGAACGCCGCGGCGTTGTCCGATAGGTCCACAAGACGTGCGGTAGTTCTTCTACCCATCTCCCCTTTGACTCATCTAGTCTTTTCTTCAATCCGTTCACTATGACCTTGTTTACGGCCTCAACTTGCCCATTTCCTTGGGGGTATGCGGGGGTGGAATATCGATTAATGATCCCAAATTCACGGCAATACTCCCTAAAATTCTTGCTGTCAAACTGAAGACCATTGTCGGAAATGAGTGTTCTCGGAGTTCCGAAGCGGGTGATAATGTTCTTCCAGACGAATTTCTAGGCGTCCACGTCCCTGATGTTGGCCAAAGGTTCAGCCTCCACCCACTTAGTGAAGTAATCGGTTCCGACTATTACGTATCGCTTGTTCCCCGCAGCCTTGGGGAAAGGCCCGACAATATCATGACCCCATTGTGCGAACGGCCATGGACTGGAGAGTGGATTGAGAACCCCTCCGGGTTGGTGGATATTCGGGGCAAATCTTTGGCACTGATCGCACTTCTTAGCGTATTCCTGGGCCTGTCTCTGCATGTTCGGCCACCAGTATCCTTGGGTGAGTGCCCTGTGCGCCAGTGATCTTCCTCCGGTGTGACTTCCACATACTCCCTCATGCAACTCCTCAAGAAGAGCCTCGGACTCTTCTGGATGTACGCAGAGTAAGTACGGTCCAGAGTAGGAGCGCCGATAAAGTTTGCGGTCCTCTGACAGCCAAAAACGAGGAGCGTTTCTACGTATCTTTTCGGCTTCTAGTTTTTCTTCCGGAAGGATATCGTCTTGGAGGAAATTCCTTATGGGGTCCATCCAACTGGGGCTTTGTCTAATCTGATGGACTTAGGTCGGGTTTCCGCTGACGGGACTGGCCTTGACTAGATCTTCGACTAGGATCATTCGTGGCAAATTACGTGCCGAGGACGTGGCAAGAGTGGCCAGCGAGTCTGCGTGAGTGTTTACGCTCCTGGAGATGTGCGTCAGACTGAAGGATTCAAAACTCGTCTGTAGCCGTTTGACTTGTGCCAGATACTCTTGCATCCTCATATCTCGAGCTTCTAGCTCTCCCATCACTTGTCCGACCACTAATCTGGAGTCCGAGAAGGCTTCTATTACTCTTCCACCCAACCTTTGAACCATTGCCATTCCTTGAAGTAAGGCTTCGTATTCGGCTTCATTGTTCGTAGCCGAGAATCCGAGTCTTAATGATTTTTCAATGACAGTGCCGTCTGGCGATATTAAAACTATCCCAACTCCTGATCCTCTCTAGTTGGCCGCGCCATCCACGTAGACCTTCCAATGCATGGTCTTCCCGGCCGAAATTGCGCCAATCAGTTTTCCACCCAGATCTTTCTTCTCGGTCATCGTTTCTATAGAGGGCTCAGCAAACTCCGCTACTAAGTCTGCGAGGACCTGTCCTTTGACGGAGGGTCTGGGCATATATTTAATATCAAAAGCCCCCAGAAGAGCACTCCACATGGCGATCCTTCCTGTGTAGTCAGCGCTTCGAAGCACGGCTCGAAGTGGAAGCTGAGTCAGGACGATGACCGTGTGCGCCTGAAAGTAATGAGGAAGCTTCCGGGTTGCATGTACTATCGCCAAAATTGCCTTCTCTAAGGGTAGGTATCGCACCTCGGCCTCATGTAGTGACTTGCTCACATAGTACACCGGTCGCTACACCCCATTATCATCCCGTATCAGTACCAGGCTTACGGCGTGGGGAGCTACGGCGATGTAGGCAAACAGCACCTTGTCTGCCTCTGGACTGGACATGATGGGTGGTCGGGACAGGTAGTCTTTAAGCTGTTGGAAAGCCTGAACGCAATCCTCCGACCATTTAAACTCTTTCCACTTGTTTATCAGGAGGTAAAAAGGCCGACACCGATCCGCCGATCGCGATATGAACCGGTTTAATGCCGCAATCATGCCAGTGAGCTTCTGCACCTCCTTCGGGTTCCGAGGAGTCTGTAGACTGTTAATGGCTTTGATTTGGTCGGGACTTACTTCTATTCCCCTATGGGTGACCATGTACCCTAGGAATTTCCCAGACCCGACCCCGAATGAACATTTGGAGGCATTCAGCCGCAACCGGTGCTCCCTTAAGATGGCGAAGACTGTTCCAAGGTCTTTTACGTGCTCGGACTCCCTTTTACTCTTCACAACCATATCGTCTATATACACCTCAATGATCTTGCCCAGTTGTGGCTCGAACATCCGAGTCATCATCCTTTGGTAGGTTGAGCCCGCGTTCTTTAGCCCGAATGGCATCACCTTATAATGGTAATTTCCGATGGGCGTCATGAAAGCCGTTTTCTCTTGGTCCTCTAGCGCAAGGGGTATCTGATGATAGCCCTGGAAGGCGTCCAGGAAGCTCATTCCGGGGTGCCCCACGGTTGCATCCACCAATCGATCGATTTTGGGTAGAGGGAATGGGTCCTTGGGGCACGCCTTGTTCAGGTCCGTGAAGTCCACGCAGACCCTCCACTTCCCCGTCTTCTTCCTTACCACCACTGTGTTCGCCAACCATTCGGGATAAAAGACCTCTTTGATAGCCCCTGCTCTTTTCAACTTTGCCACCTCGTCTCTTACGGCACCAGCGTGTTCCTTTGAAGGGCGGCAGGGTGGTTGCTTCCTCGGAGTGGAAGAGGGGTTGACGTTCAGGTGGTGACAGATGAGGCTGGGATCAACCCCAGGGGCATCATAGGCGTCCCAAGCGAATACGTCGACATTTTCTCTGAGAAACCTGACCAGTTCATCCTTTTCTTGAGAGGGCAATTCAGAGCCAACCTGAAAGAACTTCTCCGGGTCATTGCTGACAGCAACCTTATCTAAACCTTCACACCTTATCTCCTCGGCCAGCCCCTTGTCTTGCTTTGCCGAGAAGGCTGGTTGCTATAAGCTCTTTGGGGCCGAGGACTCGACCAAGGGCCGATGTAATATGGCGGCCACCACACACTTCCTGGCCACGGCCTGATCTCTTCGGATCTCTTCCACTCGTCCTCTGGATAGGTACTTCACTTTCTGGTGAAGTGTGGAGGTCACGGCCTCTAGGCTGTGGATCCATGGCCTTGCAACTATCGCGGTGTAGGGTGAATAAGCATCGACCACGATGAAATTCACCTCCACCACTTCCGCCCCAGTCTGTACGGGCAGTCGGATTTGCCCCTTTGACGTAACAAGCTTCCCCTCGAAGCTGAGGAGGGGGGAGTCATAAGCTGTCAAATCTTCCGGCTTCAAATTCAGCCCCTTGTATAGGTCGGGGTACATTATCTCCACCGCACTTCCAGAGTCTACTAACACCCTTTTCACATCGAAACCCCCAATCCGCAAGGTGACCACCAAGGCGTCATCGTGAGGTTGAATTGTTCCTCTCTTATCCTCATCCGAGAACTCCAGTATCAAAGAGCTTCCCTTTTTTAACTTTTTGGCCTCCCTTTGCCTGCCTTCGAAGGGAAGGCGATCCACGGCTAATACCCTGGGGATGGGTGGCCCAGTTCTTCCCGGTGCAGCGAGGATGACGTGTATCGTCCCGGTGGGGGGTCTTAAAGACACGTCCTTTCGAGGTTCTTGTGTTGCTTGGCCGGGATGGCCGCTCGATGGGTGCAGCAGGTGACGTAGCTTTCCTTCTCGGACCAATTGATCCAGGTGATTCCACAGATTCCTGCAGTCCTCAGTGGTATGCCCGTGGTCCTGATGATAGTGGCAATACAAGTTCTGATTACGTCTGGCAGGGTCTCCAGCCATCTTTCCCGGCCATCTGAAATAGGGTTCATCCCTTACTTTCTCCAGTACTTGTTGTACCGGCTCCCTGAATATGGCATTCACTGTTTGTTGGTTGCTCTGCCCAGCCTGTCGTGGAAAATCTCTCCTCGGCTGACCAGGATTGTGACGTTCCATCCTGAAATCATTTGCTTTAAGGGGGACAACCTTCTCCTTCCCCTTCCCTTGCAGCTGATCCTCCTCCACTCTCTTGTACTTGTCGATCCTATCCATTAGCTGTTGGACGTCAGTAACTAGTTTTCCGGTGAGGGATTTCCTTAAGCCATGCCCGATGGGGAGGCCGCTTGTGAACGTGCTGATAGCAACATTATCATGGTTGTCATCTAAATCGTTATACACCTCCCAATACCTATCCGAGTACGCTTTCAGGGTTTCTCCTTCGTGCATGGATAAGGACAGTAGCGAACTGAGAGGCCGAGGGACTCTGGTGTTTGTAATGAAACGGGAGCAAAAAGCTCGAGTGAGCTGCTTGTAGGAGCCTACGGAGTTTGTCTTCAGGCTGTTGAACCACCTCATTGCCATCGATCCCAAGCTGGAGGGGAAGATTTTGCACATGAGGGCCTCGTTTTGCGAATAAATCGCCATTTTTTGGTTGAACTGACTCACGTGCTCTACTGGGTCTGTTCTGCCAGTATAGATGGCGAACACCGGTTGGTTGAAGCGCCTTGGCAGCTTAGCCCCTTCGATTCTATTCGTGAAGGGTGACCTTGAGACCTGATCAAACGCCTTCTTCATGGCGTCGCTCCCCGAACCTTTGCTGGATGGGCTCTCATACTTCCGTACTGGGCGTGGTTCCTTTTCGTAAGAAAATGTCTCACTTGGGGGGGTCCTTGACCTTCGTCTGTAACTCATGTCCTCCGCATTAGAAGACTCGCCTGAGTCAGAGGGAGATCGTCTTCGCTGTACACGTCGTAACTTTCTTTTCAAGTCATCTATCTCTCGCTGCATGGCCTGGTGACTATTTCGCCTCTGAGACACGTGACTTCCTGTCTGAGTGTGACTCTGGCTCGTCCGGATAGTATGCACACTTCCCTCACGATTCCCCCTGCCGCCTGGGTTGGTTGGGTTATTTTGCCTCTAGGACTCGGCGGGTCGTGTCCGTTGGGAGTTAGCTTGGTGAGGATCCTCCTAGTGTGGATCTAGTTCTTCCATGCTCGACCGTTGCACTAGCTGATGCCCTAGCTCTTCCCACAGACGGCGCCAATTGTAGTTGCACGATTTTCCTGGCCCAACTTATGTTGATTAGGCCCTGGCCCAAAGCGCAACCCACAATAATTATTTGTAGAGGATGGGTCAAAGAACTTGGCCTCAGTGAACTTGTTCGGTCTAATGCATGGACATTATGGTTTGCAAAAAGAAAATAGAAAACACCAGAATGGATCTTTCTCAAGTCTGATTTTATTTCTTTTTTGTTCCTGATACAGTTATCTCGTCCCTTCTTTGAGGGACTCTACTACATTATATATTCTTCTTCTTTTCATCTCAGCCTTACACCTGTTAATCATCCAAGCATCCACTTGAGCACCTGTCCCATCAGACGCCCTCATCAGACCCTTTGTGAGTTGCAGAGGCCAAGGCGGTACTGTTCAGGAGTCTTTTCCTCATTAATGCGGCCAAGAGGATGGTTGGGGCGCAATTAATGTGGTGGTAGCCTTCCGTGAGATATTTTGGATTTAATTCATTTTATATGTTGGGAAGACGAGCTGAAATGGCTGGGGCAAGTTCCTCGTCTGGGCTCCGTGATGTCCGAGGAGGAGTTACTCCTCGGACAGGTTTCCTTGGCGCTATTGGGGTTGAATAGCGCTTCATATGAGGCTTTTCTTTGGACAGGACGCTCCTCGGACGGGCCTGAGTTTGGAATAGCCCATCATTTTTGGGCCGGGCCCCACATTATCTTTAATACATACTAATATATCATTTCTCATTTCTTCTAAAAAAAAATACCATTTCTCATTTAACATTTCATTTCTTTTTCTGGATTCCTGTATGAATAGCAGTCCTAAACTCCTAATGTAATTTTGTGATATTAATTCAAAAAAATTAATTTGAAAGTGCAACTGTTAGTTCACTGATAGTTGGATTTTAAAAGAGTGCAAGTGAATCACGTTAAGTGGGAAGGCAATGGTCTAGCACACACTTTGGCCCAGTATGCCAAGAGTATTTCTGATTATATAACTTGGATAGAGAAAAATCCTTATATGATTGAGTCCTCTTTGGCTCAAGATGTATTATCTTTATCTTCTTCTTAATAAAAGTTATGAATTTATTATAAAAAAAAAAAAATTAGTTCACTAATGGCTACAATTATTTAGTGATATTAATTAAAAAAAAAGACGAAAACATTATTTTAGTCCCTATCTTTTAGGGTTATAGTCAATTTATTCCCTATATTTTGATAGTAGTTAATTTGGTTATTGTTATTTTCAACTTATAGTCAATTTGATTCCTATTGTTAAGTCACTAACAGAAAATACTTACATGACAAATGGCGTGTACACATAGCACATTTAAGGCCGGCTCAAGGCCTAGGCAAGTTAGGCCTAGGCCTAAGGCCCCACCAAAAAAAAAAAAATTCTTTAGGAAAAAAAGGCCCCATTTTTCATAGTTAAAGGCCCAAATTTTTATACAATTATATATATTTTCTAAAGGTTGTACATTTTTTTATTAGTGATATACAAATTTTACTATTGGCTTACAAATTGCTATATTATTAATCACAAAAAACGTGATATAAACATTCATTAATTAAATTGATGATGTTTATCAATGAGAAACAATATCATATTATATTTTGAACATTTTATAGTGCTTTTAATTAGCGCATTTTTCTTTTTCATTTCTATTAAAACTCTCAAGTATGAGACCAATAGAACCTTAACTCAATTGAAACCCTAAAATATTTCAAAAAGATGTTGCAAATGTGTTAAATCATCAATTATAGATTAATCTCCCTTAAGAGTTTGAGATTTTGATTTTTGTAAATTAATATCCTACAAAACCATACACCAAATAATATCTCTCTCTCTCTCTCTTAAAATCAAAATATAAAATTAAAAATTAGATTACAACTTTATTTAATTATGCATCATCTTATATCTAAAATAAAGTATCTTTTTCAATCATAATATATTTTTATTTTTTTTTATTAATATTTATAATTCAACTATGATATTCAATTCTCTATATGAAATTAACATTAGTCTAGTTGATATTATTTATGTATTTAATGTATCAAATTAACCTTAATTTGATTAGTATTAAATAATTTTGTTTAATTAATATTTACATATTAAAGGCCCCGTATAAATTTTTCGCCTTAGGCCCCAAATTATGTTGGGCCGCCCCTGAGCACATTGAAGCTAATGTAGCAAAATAAAATAATATTAAGTTTTTTTAATAGATTTTTTTTTTTTTTTTTTTTGAGAAACAAACACACACACACACACAAGGGAGAGGGAAAGGGGTTCTAACACAAAGGCACACCACAACTCCACTCAAAAGCCATGGTAACTTTTAAGGGAGGGTGGGGCAAGTTATACTACACACAACACACTCTCTTAAGCAATGTGGAACAATTACCCATTCTTTATTTTTTAGAAACAAACACACACACACACACAAGGGAGAGGGAAAGGGGTTCTAACACAAAGGCACACCACAACTCCATTCAAAAGCCATGGTAACTTTTAAGGGAGGGTGGGGCAAGTTATACTACACACAACACACTCTCTTAAGCAATGTGGGACAATTACCCATTCTTTTTTTTTGAGAAACAAACACACACACACACACAAGGGAGAGGGAAAGGGGTTCTAACACAAAGGCACACCACATTTTTTAATAGATTTTTAAAGTGCCATGTCAATATTAATTTTTTTTTAAAGCTCAATTTAAAAAAAAAAAAAAAATTGGTTTCTCAATTCAATGAAAGATTAAAAAAAAGAAAAAATTAGTTCCCATGAAAAAAATTAGCAACTAATCCGGTCTTCCATGCTCGCACAAAACACATTGAGGTAAATTACCATTTTGTTCGACAAAGGGTTCTTAGGCATGATCTTCAGGTCAAGTTTGTTGCCACTCAAGATCAGTTGGCAGATATTCTGACCAAGGGTCCGGCCTCTCCTCGTTTCAATTGTCGGCTTCCAAACTCATGTGGAAATTCCCCATGAGCTTGAGGTAGAAGCTGACTCTGATGAAGGATCTTCCGATAACAGAACGATTTCGAGTTCTGCAAGAGTGAAATTGAAAACGGTGACGTGTTGCTGTCCATCAGCTATACTCACCTTATCACTTAATTGAAAGCACTGTTGTTTTGTATCGGTTATTTTCACACGTACGTATAATAATAGGTGGTTAAGTTTGCTATAATTGAATTTCGTCTTTTAAGCCTCAGTTTTCTCTCCTCTGTGTGTATATAAACACGGCAGGGCTCAATGACATAATCAATTAGGCATTTTATGAAATAAGAGAAATCTTTCTATTTTAGCTTTGTTCATCAGAAGGTTCAATATGAAGTCAAAGTTCTTGTGCTTTGTTCTTATTATAAGCATGATGATTTTGATTAATGGCGTTGCATCTAAAAAAATCGATGCAGGGGTCCTTGATCCATGCAAATGGCCTGGAGGTCCACACCCAGGTTGTCCAGATCCCAAGAACAAAACTCCTCCTGGTCCAGCTAACCCCTACAACCGTGGTTGCAACAAGATCACTCTTTGCCGAGGAGGCTAGCTCCCATTGAAGGGCTATGAAGCATTTTGAATCTGTGTTATATTTGGACTTTCATGTGTAATTTATCTGTGGACAATGCTTATATGGAACGCCGTCAATTTTTTCTTTTGTCTTTCGTATCTTTTTCTGGATTTCCTGAATGAGCAGCAGTCATAAAAGTAATTTTGTGATATTAATTAAAAAAATTGATACGAAAGTGCAATTATTAATTAGGCCACTGATGGCTACAATTATTTAGTGATATTAATTATAAAAACTATAATGAAACTATTAAGCTATTAAAATATTAAAGGTAAAAAATTCAAATTACATCCTGTAGGTTTGGAGAATTATTATTTTAGTCTTTTTTTTTTTTTTTTTTTTTTTGAGGATCGTTATTTTAGTCTTTTAAGTTTATTTTAGTCATTTTAATTTTGTACATGTTTACAATTTCACTTAATGTTAGTTCTTCCATCCAATTTAATATTAATGGTTAAAAAATTTTTATGTTAGAAAACGACTAAATTTTCTTTTAAATATTAAACTAACAACTTTTACAATTTCATGACTACTGTCTAAAATTTAAATGGCCCATCATGTGTAAAGCTATTCAGATAATGTTTTGATAAATTTTATGTTAAAAAAATGCTTACTCTTTAAATATTGTTCACAACTTGACATTTAAAAAGAAAGAAAGAAGATGTTAATGGGTTTGTTGTGTTGACTTTGGTAATTGCATAATGGGTACCCAAGAATCTTGTTTGGACTCGGGAAAAAAACTAAAATGTTGGGTAATGAAGTTGAAGAATGAAGTGCATCTGATCAAAATATATATATATATATATATATATATATATGGATATATGAGAAATGATATGTTCGTAACATTTTTACAACAAATCATAAGTGATAGGTTGTTATTAGTAAGCAAAAAAATAATTTTCATGATAGATTCAATTATAACCAATAATAACTAACCACTTATGATTTGTAATAAAAATATTGTTGACGTAGCACTTCTCTTTAATTAAGGGAAAGTTGGCGATGAGATCGGCCACCTTTATTTTTTCACAAATATTTCCATAACGGTTTTAGCCAATTGCCATCTGAGCTCTCTAATCTTTATGACGTAAATGAATTGTTTTGCTATATCATAGGCATTCTTCACTGTGAAGACTAGGGTTTTTTTCATTTCCAAGTGAGAATCCTCTAATAGATGTGGGGAGGGATTACGTGTATCACTTCGGCCTCAAAGTTTCAATAAAATAAAAAATAAAAAAAGACCTCAAATGGTAGGAGAAGAGTATGCAACATGTCCCTTCGCCAAGATTGTGTTTCCATGTTAATCAGGAATCAGGATTGCAACCTAATTTTGTTCTTCACTAGTACACCACCAGCCAGCCAGCCAGCCAACCCATAGAGCTGGCGAATCAATTGAAAATAGTAGTTTTGACTAGAAAGGTCGTCCTAGTTAGTAAATTTATACAAAAAATTATATTTTTTTAGGGATTGATTGGTTTTAGACAAGTAATATGTGTAACTATGAGCTTGTCGGTTGTCGCACCAAAGTTGACACTAAACTTTTATAAATTGACAATTTACTTTTTATTCCTAAATAAATATTATATATATATATATATATATATACATATATATATATATATATATATAATAAAATTACAGGTTAGCATGTCGGTCATTTCTGGGTAAGTAAAATCTCTACCTATGAGTCAAACTAACATATTAATTTGATGGTCATGAATTTTCTAGGAGTAGGCTTGTAACTTAACTTTTAGGAGCAGGAATATGGAAACTTATAGCTCGTTTGGTTTGGCCACAACTTAGTTTTCATAACTCCATAGTCATAACTCAAATCCAAAACCCATAACTCATAACCCAAACTCCACTATCACTCAAAACTCCAAAACTTTTGTTTGGTTACAAAACCTAGTCACATAACTCAAATTTTAAGTTCACTTTTTGCCAAAATGGTGGAGCCCACATAACTCAGTGGTTTTATGGTTGCTACCCACGCGAATTTTCTCTTATCTCTCTTTCATATTCTCCCATCAGAGAGCACCTCTTTTCCCAAAAAAGCAGACCCAAACCCCATATTCTCCCACTTTGACGCTGGTGAAGATCAGTTCTCTTTCATTTTCTATTTCGTTTTCCCTTCATCAACCAAAAGAAAATCCAACCATCAACCAAAAGAAAATCATTTAAGATTTATAATATCATTTATCCATCATGTTTCTGTTAATCTCTTTTTGTTTGCTAAGTTTGTTAAACCTATATAGTTTATTTGGAAATTGGAATATAATTCAACTTATTATCAAAAGAAAAATATAATAAAATTAAATAAGAAGTTTCAGAAGTAGCGAAATATATATATATATATATATATATACACATATATAATTCTAGGAAGCCAACCAATTCCACATCTATTTTCACAACTATCCTATGTGGCAGGCTATGATTAATTGTCAGTCACTTTTACATGAATCTACAACTTTTTTTTTTTTCCATAACTTAATATATATCAGATAGTTGTGAAAATGATTGTAAAATTGGTTGTGATCCTAAATTTCTTTTTTCAAAAATTTGTACATTGGCAATATTACTTTTTGAATGAGAAAGTTTATAGATACAAATAATTGGACACTTATTAATGTGCTAGATAGTTATAATACATAAAAAAGTAATGTCAATAGTAGACCCAAATGAGTATCAATACAAACTTGCCGCATAATAAGTGTAAAAAATGTTGTCAAATTTGGTGTGAGCGCAGATTGCTACTTTCTGAATTAGCCGAAGTACATAGTTATTTAACTCATCCCAAAGTCTACTAGGTTTTTGAACCACACACTTTTATGTTCCTGATCATTTTGAAAATATCGTTTGATTCTAGAAAAGTCAGACTCGTCCAAGACAGAGTCGAGTGAAATGCATGACTCTAGTTCAAAACGCAGGAAAGTTAGAAGAAGCATTAATTGGTTCGACCATAATGCGTAGCGCATTGGTATTGTCCAAACATTTCGAGACTGTGAGGAGAAGAAAGAGAAGAGGCACCAAGAAGTAATGGGAGTTGAACAACGAAGGCTTCAGATTGAAGAAAAGCGAAATGAAGTGAACAGCCAAGGAATGACCAGTCTTGTAGCGGCCATGACCAACCTTTCAGGTGCAATTCAGTCACTCATTTTGGCCAGCCATGACAATGTCAATATGTGACATGAAACATTTATTTTATGCTCAAATTTATTTTTTCCTAGAATAGCCATTCTTTCTTTAAATTAATTGTCACCTTCAAAATAGATTTAGTTATATGGTGGGTTTTTCTTTTTTTAACTTTTTTTTAGAGGGGATGTATAAATGGAATCATGGGTTTCACGGGGTTACTTTTAATTGTCTTTTATGTGGTTTGAGAGCCAAATATGGCTGGCCGGTAATTTTTTTTTTTTTTTTTTTTGAGCCAAATATGGCTGTGTTGTTTTTTGGTTGTTTCTGGTTTTTGTTTGTTGTTTCTTGTTATGTATTGCTGTTTAACAAAAAATAAAGTAGTTAACTTATTCTTAAAGTACAACCATAATCTATAATGATAATTGAATTATTATTGTCATTAATAGTTCTGATCATAGTTCTCCTATTCTTTTTAAATTTGTAAATTTCTCCGATTTCAAGTTCTTTTCATTTTGTCTATTTCACTCTTAAAATTTTATTTTTTAAATCTAATAATGTGCCTGCTATCACGTCTCATTTAAATTTTTAAATAATGTTGAATTCTATACTTTTTAGAATTTGTAAAATTTAATCTAAACCACAAAATTAATCTATTTAAAGTAGAGAGTATCATTTGCTGTAAATTTTTGGGTTATACCTTATTACAAATATTAATATGTGAGTTTAAGAGCTGTATTATCTTTAATACATATTAATATATTATCATTTCTCATTTCTTCTAAAAAAAATTCTCATTTCTCACTTAACATTTCATTTCTTTTTCTGGCCATTCCTGTATGAATAGTAGTCCTAAACTCCTAATGTAATTTTGTGATATTAATTCAAAAAAATTAATTTGAAAGTGCAACTGTAAGTTCACTAATAGTTGGATTTTAAAAAAGTGCAAGTGAATCACGTTAAGCGGGAAGGCAATGGTCTAGCACACACCTTGACCCAGTATGCTAAGAGAATTTTTGATTATGTAACTTGGATAGAGAAAAATCAGTGTATGATTGAGTCCTCTTTGGCTCGAGATGTATAATCTTTATCTTCTTCTTAATAAATGTTACGAATTTATTATCAAAAAAAAATTAGTTCACTAATGGCTACAATTATTTGGTGATATTAATTAAAAAGAAGGCGGAAACACTATTTTGGTACTGACCTTTTGGGGTCACAGTCAATTTACTCCCTACATTTTGATAGTAGTTAATTTAGTCATCGTTATTTTTAACTTACGGTCAATTTGATTCCTACCGTTAAGTTATTAATAGAAAATATTTACATCGCAAACGGCGTGTCGTACACATAGCACATTGAAACTAATGTGGCAAAATATAATAATATTAAGTTTTCCAGATGAGCTTGAGGGGGGAATGAAAAGCAGAAGGTAGAAGCTGACTCTGATGAAGGATCATCAGATAACAGAACGATTTCGAGTTCTGCAAGAGTGAAATTGAAAACGGTGACGTGTTGATGTCCATCAGCTATACACACCGTATCACTTAATTGAAAGCACTGTTGTTTTGTATCGGTTATTTTCACACGTACGTATAATAATAGGTGGTTTAAGTTTGTTATAACTGAATTGCGTCTTTTAAGCCTCAGTTTTCTCTCCTCTGTGTGTATATAAACACGGCAGGGCTCAATGATATAATCAATTAGCCATTTTATGAAACAAGAGAAATCTTTCTATTTTAGCTTTGTTCATCAGAAGGTTCAATATGAAGTCAAAGTTCTTGTGCTTTGTTCTTATTATAAGCATGATGATTTTGATTAATGGCGTTGCATCTAAAAAAATCAGTGAAGGGGTCCTTGATCCATGCAAACAGCCTGGAGGTCCACACCCAGGTTGTCAAGTTAACAAAGCTCCTCCTATTGCAGCTGCCCCCTACAACCGTGGTTGCAACCGGATCACTCATTGCCGAGGAGGGCCACCAGGACGCTAGCTCCCATTGAAGGGCTATCAAGCATTTTGAATCTGTGTTATATTTGCACTTTCATGTGTAATTTATCTGTGGACAATGCTTATATGGAACGCCGTCAATTTTTCTTTTGTCTTTCGTATCTTTTTCTGGATTTCCTGCCTGAGAAGCAGTCATAATGTAATTTTGTGATATTAAATAAAAAAAATTGATACGAAAGTGCAATTATTAATTAGGCCACTGATGGCTACAATTATTTAGTGATATTAATTATAAAAATTATAATGAAACTATTAAGCTATTAAAATATTAAAGGTAGAAAATTCAAATTACATCCTTTAGGTTTGGAGAATTGTTATTTTAGTCTTTTTTTTTTTTTTTTTTTTTTTTTTTTTTTTTTTTTTTTGAGAATCGTTATTTTAGTCATTTAAATTTACTTTGGTCATTTTAATCCTATACATGTTTACAATTTCACTTAATGTTAGTTCATCCATCCAATTTACTTTTAATGGTTAAAAAATTTTATGTTAGAAAACTACTAAAATTTCTTTTAAATATTAAACTAACAACTTTTACAATTTCATGACTACTGTCTAAACTTTAAATGGCCCATCATGTGTAAAGCTATTCAGATAATGTTTTGATAAATTTTATGTTAAAAAATGCTTACTCTTTAAATATTGTTCACAACTTGACATTTAAAAAGAAAGAAAGATGTTAATGGGTTTGTTGTGTTAACTTTGGTAATTGCATAATAGGTACCCAAGAATCTTGTTTGGACTCGGGAAAAAACTAAAATGTTGGGTAATGAAGTTGAAGAATGTTGGGTAAGAATTTTGCTCACAAGGAATAGAGAGATTTAGCACAAGGACCATATCAGACAAACTCACTGAGATTGAGTCTTTTGCATCCACACTCTCTTAGATGCAAACTTAGGATTGAAGTTTCTAGACAAACTAGACTTAAGTTCAACTCTTGCATTGGTATAAAGGTTAAGAGTCTTTACCAATTCATAAATAAGTGTCATAGGGCCTTGTGCTTATGGTAGAGACATTTTTTGTTTGGTTGCTTGCTTTAAACCTTGCAACTTAAAACACTTTGGGCATGTATGCCCAACTCCACCACAAAAGTGACAAAACCCCTGAGCTTTGTGTTGTTTCTTACTTTCAAGATGATTAGGGGATTTCTTGGGTTTTGACTCACTTAGATCTACCCTAATCTTCCTAGTAGCTAGAATCTCTTCCTTAGGTAGCTTGACTTCTGGTGTAAAAATAGATGTAGCAGGTACAAACTTAGGAGGACAAACAATAGAAGCAGAATAACTCTCAACAAACCCTAACCCTGTCTTATCAAAAGAAGAGTTTTGAACATTCAGCATGTTATCCAATTTGGAAGTTGAAGTCCAATCAAGTTGTTCTTTAGCAACAGATAATTTTGATTCTAAACAATAAATTTAGGGATATAAAACTTTTTTAATGTGTTAAATTCTTAATTTGTAGATTTTATTTTATCAAGATTCAAGAGCTACACTTATCAATTTCTTTTAAAAAAAATTAATTAATTAAAAAAGATCAAGAGCTCTATATTGGGGAACATATTCAATTTCAGGTGTGTTAACAAATTCTATTAGTTTATAATCAAGTATATATATACATATTTTTTAATGTTCAATAGCATTTTTATAATCAATATAGGGGGTAAATTGCAAATTATACCCCTAAAGTTTGGAAGTGATTGGATTTTACACCATGAAATTTCAGAATTTGGATTTTATCCCCTGAAGTTTGAAGGTGTTTGGATTTTACACTTTGATGTTTCAGAATTTGGATTTTACCCCCTATATTTTAGGGGTGTTTGGATTTTACTCCTTACAGTTTGGGGGTGTTTGGATTTTAAACCCTAACGTTTCAGAATTTTGAGGTGTAAAATCCCAACACCCCCAAACTTTAGGGGGGTAAAATCTAAATTTTGAAATATCATGATGTAAAATTTAAACACTCCAAACTTAATCCAAATTCTGAAACTTTAGGGAGTAAAATCCAAAAACCCCCAAACCTTAGGGGTATAATTTGCAATTTACCCTAATAACAATTACTATACAAGACATTTTTTTCTTCATTTCATAACATATAACTATTTAATATATGTTTTAGCTATATAGTGCTATTTATAAATTCAATATCTGCAATTGTAGTAAAATAAACCAAGATTAAATCATATATCATACTCAATAAATTTCTTATGCATCGCACAGGTTAGCGACTAGTTAACTTAAATAATGATACACTGATGCAGTAGCTTATATACAACATAAAAGCTAACTTAACAACTATAACTACCTTCTAACAAACAGAAAGACTACAACTAATCACACACGTGCACAGCACATGCTTATTACTAGACTAATCTACATACAGTTTGACTAACACTATTAACAACTACAACACTACATGTCTTTTAGCCTGGTCTTTCTTCATTTTCTATGCTTTGCACGCTTCTAATTCTGATCTGGCTTCTTTATCCTTCAGCCTTGATCTGTGATATATACTCCCCCTCAAGATGGACATCAAGAGAATGAATATTGAAAATGCCCATCTTGACAAGTAGAGCTGAAAACTGAATTTGGATGCATAGAGAACATTGACATTAAAATATGAAAAAAGATCAAAAATTTCAAACCCAATTTTGCTTCCAAAAGAATCAAAACCATATACTCCTATAACATTCAGGAAACTGAAAACACTGCTCCCTATATTTCCAAATAGCAAACAAACTGAAACATGGTGGTTCTTTTTAATCTACTAATTCTCCCAAAGGTTAGCTCCCATTGAACCATCAAAGAAAAAGCTAATGTCTTTGGTTTTTTTTTTTTTTTCCGAAGTTTCCTGTATGAATAGCAATCCTAATATAATTTTGTTTTATGGAAAAATCTCTTTCATCACCTTTTTTTTTTCTTGGAATCTCTTTCATTACTACAGATAATAATTGTAGAGTAATGTCCACGTATTTGTTTGCTTCATGCTATTATCACCAATCCATCTACCTTGTAAATTTGTAACTATTAGAATTATATGGTTAAAATGATTAAATTTATTATCTCCTAACAGTTTATACTTTTGGAAAAATCGATAATTTAACTGTAATGCTCTAGTGGTGGAGAAGCAACCTTCAGCTCCACAATGCTAATCGTTATGGTTATTGGACCAAATGCACCATATTATAATGACAAGTACCTCTAGGGCTAAGAAGCATAGACACACATACACGGTTCGATGCATTACAACAAGTATCTCTAATTAATATAAATTTTTAGGTATATTTATATATTTTTATGTTTATTGTATTTTCTATAAATGGGTAATAATCCTCAAAATCTTTAAAGACAAATCTAAAATTAATTTAAAAACAAAAAATAAATGAAATGTGGCATAATGACCTTACAAGGGCAAGTTTGGTATGTTGTAATAGATCATGCAATGGAATGGTAAATGAATGACTATTCCATAGTAATAGCCTAAAGATAATCATTATAAAAATGCAACTATTTGGCCACTAATGCTACGATTATATAGTGATATTAATCAAAAAATTATAATGAAACTATTAAGCTATTAAAATATTAAAGGAACAAAATGCAAATTACACCCTTTAGGTTGGTCAATTGTGATTTTAGTCCTTTAATTTTCACTTTGATCATTTTAATCCTGTAAATTTTGTGAGAGACCGTGCCTCTAACCCAACTTTCAAATTGAAAAAAAAAAAAAAAAAAAAAAAAAAAAAAAAAAAAGGGTTTGGCATAACCCACTTGAATGGGTGTAGTCGTGTTATCACTTTTCAAGAAAAAGTGAAGGTTCTACTGATGTTATCATCCCCCCTAGCTAGGTCAATATTTTTATAATGGAATAGCCACTTATTAAATTAGAAGAATAAGAAAACTAAATTGAAAAGTACAATTCTTTGTTGATGAATTGAAATTGTACATGTAATACCCAAAAATTTTAAGGTCTAGCAATTCTTATCTTATAAATATGTATTTTGTTTTAAGAATGAAGCGGAGGGATCAAATTTTTATCAGCTTTTGAAATTGGGATGAAAATTCTATTATCTAAAGAAATAAGTTAAGAGAGGGGTATTTTGGTAATTGGAACTCGATCAAACCCAAATCACTTTCAACCTTAATAGCCTTAACTCCTTCCCCTGCTTTTAATTTTGATGTTACTTTGAGATCTCTCTCTCTCTCCTCCATTCACTAGTTCACCCTTGGGCTGTTCGCACCATTTTTCTTCCACCTACTATCTCGTTGTTTAGCTAACACCTCTGATCACTTTCTGCTCTAACTATTTGATCCATCTAAATCTACTAGAATTGAGAAAGGTTACATCTATAGTCTTGGTTTGCCCAAGTCTAGGTAATCACCCAAGCCTTTTTTCATTCTAAGGCTTTCTTAACTAATACAATACACACCGAATTTATTTATGCGTTTGAGGGATAAATTTGGAGTGTAACATGTTAATTTTTATGGGGTTTGATATAGTGTTCTTTTTGGATCACTTTATTGGATTGGGAATCCTATAGATTCAAGCATGTATTGGGTTGGGGATGGTTTAAGTGAATTTCTTAATAATAGAAGAGCTTAGGCTAAATGGATAAAAATTACTACAGTGAAGGAATGAGGGTCTGGACTAGTCGGACTCTAGGATGCCTAGTGAAATCGGTTACTCTATTGAATATATTTTGAGTATTCCTTGAATTGAGGTTTCTAGAGAGGAGTAAATTAAGTTTAGGTAAATATGCTTAAATTGGATTAAGTGGCTTTGTTTAAGTCTATGAATTAATTTGTGTATTGGATTGTAATAGGTTGAACTCCTAGTTTTGGTGTCCTTTGGGTATGGTTTTTGGAAGTAAGTAACCTTTCTCCTAATTCGTTTTCTTTTACTTATTCCACTATATTTTAGCTACTATATTGTTTTACTATTGTTACAATTTTATTTTAACTATTTTAGCTACACTAATTTAAAGAAAAGAACAGCGAATCATCATAAATATATTTGATTACTATATATATGATTTTATATATGTATTTTGAATGAGATATACATTTATTTGAACTATGATGTTGGACAATTTGACTATGTTTTGATCTCTGGCACCCAACCAATGCCAATGGGGGTTATTCATTGGTACCAAAATTAGTTTCATCTAGGGCATCACGAGTCTATCATGTTTCTAGGCCTAGCTAATGGGGATATACATTAGCACTGAGCTAATTTCATCTAAATCTGATGTTCAGTCATGAGGATATAGCACGACCATAGTCATAAAAGATTGTTAAAAATATGAATTTGTTATAACTGAATTTCGTCTTTTAAGCCTCAGTTTTCTCTCCTCTGTGTGTTTATAAACACGGCAGGGCTCAATGATATAATCAATTAGGCATTTTATGAAATAAGAGAAATCTTTCTATTTTAGCTTTGTTCATCAGAAGGTTCAATATGAAGTCAAAGTTCTTGTGCTTTGTTCTTATTATAAGCATGATGATTTTGATTAATGGCGTTGCATCTAAAAAAATCGATGCAGGGGTCCTTGATCCATGCAAATGGCCTGGAGGTCCACACCCAGGTTGTCCAGATCCCAATAACAAAACTCCTCCTGGTCCATCTAACCCCTACAGCCGTGGTTGCAACAAGATCACTCTTTGCCGAGGAGGGCACGGAGGCTAGCTCCCATTGAAGGGCTATCAAGCATTTTGAATCTGTGTTATATTTGCACTTTCATGTGTAATTTATTGTTGACAATGCTTATATGGAACGCCGTCAATTTTTTCTTTTGTCTTTCGTATCTTTTTCTGGATTTCCTGTATGAGCAGCAGTCATAATGTAATTTTGTGATATTAAATAAAAAAATTGATACGAAAGTGCAATTATTAATTAGGCCACTGATGGCTACAATTATTTAGTGATATTAATTATAAAAATTATAATGAAACTATTAAGCTATTAAAATGTTAAAGGTAAAAAATTCAAATTACATCCTTTAGGTTTGGAGAATTGTTATTTTAGTCTTTTTTTTTTTTTTTTTTTTTTTTTTTAGAATCGTTATTTTAGTCATTTAAATTTACTTTGGTCATTTTAATCCTATACATGTTTACAATTTCACTTAATGTTAGTTCTTCCATCCAATTTACTTTTAATGGTTAAAAAATTTTATGTTAGAAAACTACTAAATTTTCTATTAAATATTAAACTAACAACTTTTACAATTTCATGACTACTGTCTAAAATTTAAATGGCCCATCATGTGTAAAGCTATTCAGATAATGTTTTGATAAATTTTATGTTAAAAAATGCTTACTCTTTAAATATTGTTCACAACTTGACATTTAAAAAGAAAGAAAGATGTTAATGGGTTTGTTGTGTTAACATTGGTAATTGCATAATAGGTACCCAAGAATCTTGTTTGGACTCTGGAAAAAACTAAAGTGTTGGGTAATGAAGTTGAAGAATGAAGAGCATCTGATGAAAAAAAGAACAAAAAAAAGAATATGGATATACAAGAAATGTTATGTTCATAACATTTTTACAACAAATCATAAGTGATAGGTTGTTATTAGTAAGCAAAAAAATAATTTTCATGATAGATTCAATTATAACCAATAATAACTAATCACCTATGATTTGTTATAAAAATATTGTTAAAGTAGCACTTCTCTTTAATTAAGGGAAAGTTGGCAGTGAGATCGGCCACCTTTATTTTTTCACAAATATTTCCATAACAGTTTTAGCCAATTGTCATCTGAGCTCTCTAATCTCTATTACGTAAATGAATTGTTTCGCTATATCATAGGCATTCTTCACTGTGAAGATGAGGGTTTTTTTCATTTCCAAGTGAGAATCCTCTAATAGATGTGGGGAGGGATTACGTGTATCACTTCAGCCTCAAAGTTTCAACAAAATCAAAAAAGACCTCAAATGGTAGGAGAAGAGTATGCAACATGTCCCTTCGCCAAGATTGTGTTTCCATGTTAATCAGGATTGCAACCTAATTTTGTTCTTCACCAATATCAATCTTCGTTAGGATCATGCTCGAGCGAGTCAAATTGCTCAAGTTGAGGTCATTATGGGTTAGAAAAAATTCCAATATACCACCAACCAGCTAGCAAACCTATAGAGCCGGTGAATCAATTGAAAATAGTAGTTTTGACTTGACAGTTTGTGCTAGTTAGCAAATTTATACAAAACAAACCGTCTCACTTTTTTTGTCTTGTTTGAAAATTCAAACTTTTTAAGAGAATATTATTTATTGTCTTGTCTACCTTTTAAAAATATATAAGTTTCCAAAACTACCCTTAAAAAAATTTATCAAAAAATTGAATTAGTAAATTAATAGGAGTATAATAGGAACATTAATAAATTAATAACTTTTATTTTTAGAAACAGAACAATGTTTTGGGACATCTCAAAATGGAATAAAGGACAAAAAAAGTGGGATGGAGGAAGTATATTTTTTTAGAAATTGATTCGGTCTAGACAAGTAATATGTGTAACTATGAGCTTGTCGGCTGTCGCACCAAAGTTGACACTAAACTTTTATAAATTGATAATTTAATTTTTATTCCTAAATAAATATTTTATATATATATATATATATAAAATTATAGGTTAGCATATCGGTCATTGCTGGCTTAGTAAAATCTCTACCTATGAGTCGAACTAACATATTAATTTGATGGTCATGAATTTTCTTGGAGTAAGCTTGTAACTTAACTTTTAGGAGCAGGAATATGGAAACTTATAGCTCGTTTGGTTTGGCCATGACTTAGTTTTCATAACTCAATATTCAATACTCATAACTCAAACTCAAAACCCATAACTCATAACCCAAACCCCACTATCACACAGAAACTCCAAAATTTTTACCCAGTCACATAACTCAAATTTTAAGTTCACTTTTTGCCAAAATGGTGGAGCCCACATAACTTGGTGGGTTTATGGTTGCTACCCACGTAAATTTCCTCTTACTTCTCTTTCATATTCTCCCATCAGAGAACACCTCTGATGAATTAGAAAATAATTTGTCCAAGTAATATTAAATGGACATTAATGCACCAGTAACTGACATAACCTCCAACAGGTTCTGTAACCGATGATTATTAAAGATGACCAAATTCAATAGCCTGAAATGTTATAGAGGCAATAAAGCCCAATCAATAGTGTAATGAAGGTAGGTCATAAAGGCTCAGCCCCTATAAAAGGAATGGCCCAAAGAGAAGCAAGGTACGCATAAAATATACTTACAAAACCCTAAAGAAGCTCTGATTGCTCTATTATCTACTGACATTTCTGACTTTATCATCAGAGGGTTTTAAGGAAACACCCCACTGGTGCTTTCTCCACCAAAACCTTTCTTTTATTTTGCAGGCACACATTGAAGGTGTTGGCTCCATTGGACGAACAACATACAGACGATTTCAGACATGATCAACCTTTTTTCCTAGAAAAGCAGACCTAAACCCCATATTCTTCCATTCTGACGTTGGTGAAGATCAGGAACAAGTTCTCTTTCATTTTCTATTTCGTTTTCCCTTCATCAACCAAAAGAAAATCCAACCATCAGCTACACCCACAAAATGAAAAAGTTTCCAACCATCAATACCACCACCAACCACACAGACCCACCTCCATTACAACCCAAGCTTCAAACCACTACCATAAACACAGAAAACCCAAATCCACCAACATAAAATCTTTAGATCAGCGGTCCAAAATTGCCAAACCTAAATCCACAAACACAGAAAACCTAAACCCAAACCCAAGAATCCTAGATTGAATGAAAAGAACCATTTCAAGGTAAAAACCTGAGGAGGATTTGACCCAGTTATCCTCAAGGTAAACAAACCCACTAATAGAGAATTGAAGTTTTTACAAAAGATTTAACCCCTCCAGTAGTAACTTACTGACACAACCATGTGCAAGTTTCGAATCCACGGACTTTTCTTTCTTGGATTTGTAGCACACAAGCTCCCATGCTTATGACTTTGAGATCCCACTCAAAAGTTTCAAATCACCACTTGTTAATCTCGCAATAACTAGATTTCAGCAGAACTTGATTATAGATTGATAGGCCAAAAACGAATTGACCCCTTGTGATGAATTAATTGATTAATTAGTCAAATTTATTAGTTAATCAAATTAACTTGCAAATACATGGTAGCACAAACAAATCACCAATAAACTAATTATGCAGCGGAAAATAAATAACACGGTAATTTGTTTACAAATGGGGAAAATCTAATGGCGAAAACCCCACCTGGTGATTTTCAGGTCACCACTCCCGAAATTCCACTATTATCAAAACAAGTGGTTACAAGTAAAGGAATTCTAGTACCTTATACCGACCTAGAGTTGAACACTTACCCCAATACCCAATTGGACTTGTTCTGTAGTGACAATTTCCCCTTTTGATGCACGGCTCCCAAGTACGTGACTAACCAATGCGCGGATCCCAGTATGCGACTTCAATCACCAACTAAAGAAGGTTGTTGGCTGCAAAGTTCTTCAATTCATCCCAATGATGAAGATCAAGAAGATGCTTGGTCACAAAACCCTATGGTGCACATGCACAGCAACTTTTTCACAAGAATGATGAACTAAGGCAAAACTTTGTCTCCGATTACAAATTGCTTAAACAAACTTTACTCAAAACTTGTGCAACTTGTATATCCTTTGATGGCCTTTAAAATAATCCTTTTATATGTCTAGGGTTAAAAGAAAAGAAAGCCCAAACACATAATCTCGGATTAAAGTCAAAACAGAATTGGAATTTTGTTTTTCATAAAGCTCAACAGATAGCTGTTTGTCGAGATGCTGTCGAGCCATAGGGCTAGAACAGCTTCTTAAGCTCGATGGATAGCTAGTTGTCGAACTTTAATGAACAACACTTCTTCAACTTGAATCTTGGACAGACTTGCATGTTTTCAACACTTGATCTTGAAACACAGTTTCTTGAAGTATTAAACACATCCTAGATCTACCCAAATACAAGTAAAATGCGTTTTGTCAAATGATAAGCCAATTACATAAAATAGTGACATACGTTCCTAACAAGTGAATCACATATGTCCTAACATAGATCTTGTTCCATTAGACACTTGTAGAGTTAGAAGGAACAAAACCTCACAAATCTCACAGGAGTAACTCACAAGTCTACCAAGAGTCTTTAAAATGTAGTTAGGGCTTTCATTTTATACTTAGGAATGTTGGATTGAAACCCTAAAAGTTTTCGCAGGCTTAGGCCTGATTTAAATTTTGCAGAAATGGTTTTTCTGCGATTTTCAATCGGTCGAGCCTGTCCTTCAATCGATCATGCTTCACTTAAATTTAATTCTTTTTCCTGTAGCTTGAATATTATTGAGACTTGACTTAAAACACTTTGAGCAATGTCTAACACTTATTCTAGACATGATTCTCGATTTGCCAACATAAACAAATTAGGACTCTAAACATTTAGTCCTAAATCTTTAGAACCTAACAATCTCCCCCTTTGGCAATCCGTGACAAAACACACATATACATAAATTGCTCAACTCAAGAACTAGCCCAATTTACAAAGTGTTGCCCTAATACAATTCTATATCAATCTACTAACTATTTGTTGCTAGAATAGATAGTAGTTGAGAAAAAATTAACCTGTAAATTCCTGAAACACTGAAAACAAACCATAAGCGCATGTGTGAAAATTACAGTATAAATCCAAACTAAAAACTGAACTTGAATTCACAAAACATAAAAAATAAATAGATTTATCAAATGAATAATTATCAAATAAACCATCATAGTCAATCATAAGCCATCAATATTTGTGAAACAAGAACAAAAATAGAAATATACATCAAAAAGGATAAAAAAATATCAACACAGAAAAAACTACTCTCCTAAATACAAAAACTCTCAAACTCTCACCATAAGTACAAGGGCAATAGATCTAAACCTACTCCCCCTTTTTGTTATGCAATATTGCTAAAGGCAACCATTAAGGATTAGAGGGTGGAGGAGGTGGAAAAGCACTCCTATACTCAGCAAAGTCAGCTCTCAAGACAGCAACCTCAATAATTAGCTCATCAATAAGTTGTCCATGAGCTGCCTGAGTAGTCATAAAAGTCTCCATCATGGCTCGGGGTGAGAGGGGAGGAGTAACAGTAGGATCATTAATCTCAACATTAGCAACAGGATCCACAGCAGCCGTAGGACCCACATGAATCTCCTCAGTAGGGTCCATAGCAGTGGGCTAATCACTAGTAATAGGAGCAGTAGTAGAAGCTTCCACTCTAGGTCGCTTTGATGTACCAATGCTTGGTTCAACATTCTTCATCTGATCAGATTTCTTTCTACTAAAAGTGACTCCTATAGGGGCTGTGATATGGACTAACTCTATAGACGGAAAATTTTCTAACTCTAGATAGTTCAACACCCTATATATGAATACTGCAAAGAACAGCTTATGTGCTTTAGATTTACTCCTAAAGACCTCAACAATAGTTTGAATAAAAAGAAAAGAAAAGCACATAGAGCCATCTATAAGAAAATCATATAAAAAGACACATCTATCTGTAGGAATGGTGTGAATGTGAGAGATAGGAAAGATGTTATGACAGGCTATTCTAAAGAAAAGATAGTTAAGCTCAGTATACTCACTTGAGTTTAGCCTTGGTTCAAATCTCTAAGTAACTGATCTTCCACAAAGTAAAGACATCACATCATCTACAGGAGGAGACTCAGTGTATGGATATGTACTAGAGGTACATTAAGAGCCTCAAATACTACTTTCTTTGTTATTTGAAACTCTTCACCTCTAATCTAAGTACTTAAGTAGTGACCACCAAAATCATTAGAATTAATAAAGAGATTCGAGTAGAATTCTCTAATCAAGGTAGTAAGAGGGGGATGAGAATCATCACAAAGAGATAACCAGTTCCTAGACTCTAGACTCCTATGAATAGAAGGATCTAATTCATCTAAGACAATTTGTCTTTCTCCCCAAATAGACCTATACTGAGTTAAGCTTTCAAAAATTTCCTCATTTCTAGCTGAAGAAAACCTAACCCTAACAAATTGAGTAAGAGCAAAGGAGGATGCTGAGGTTTTCTTGGCTTTGGTTTTAAACTTTCTTCCAACCTTAGGAGCCATATCTATGAGCTAAAGAAAGGAGAAAAACAAAAACAAAATAAAACAAAAACCAAGGGCAAACTGCATCAGATAGAGTTAAAGCACAATATGAGAGAATTTTCAAAATCTATATGATTCATGATACATAGACACATATGATGCATGATCTAATGCACAAAATAGTTCAATTATATCACAATTTTGTAAACTGATCAAGAAAATCAGAATTTATACAAAATCCCCAATTTTGAAACCTTAATTTTCCAAAAATCCATATATTGATCAATTGAACATCACAATAGATATAAAACATGTTATAAGTACTCAATTAAACAATATCACAAGCCAATTTCACCAAATTGAACAAAATTTCCAAATTTCTCAAGAACACATAAACTCTAATTTTGAAATTTTGCAAAAATCATGAAAATTTTGAAATTAAAATAGATGAAATAGGTTTATATGATGCATGAACAAAAACTCATCCAACAAATTGATGAAAATGTATGTATGCATGTAATATAATCAAAAAGGAAGGGTAAAAAGGTCTTACTAGATGTTGAGAGAGAAAACCCTTGAAGCTTTGACTCAGAAAAGACAAAAAAAAAAAAAAAAAAAAAAAAAAAAAAAAAAAAAAAAAAAAAAGACTGAGAAGGAATCGAAAGGGATCGAAGAGGAAGAAAAAATTTTGAAGAACAATGTTATGATTCCTTTTTTATTTTTGAATAAAGATGATTTTCAATCAGTCAGAAGGAATCGAGCCAGGAATTGAAAATGCTTTAAAAACATGTCATATCAAAAGAAGAGTTTTGAACATTCAGCATGTTATCCAATCTGGAAGTTGAAGTCCAATCAAGTTGTTCTTTAGCAACAGATAATTTTGATTCTAAACAATAAATTTAGGGATATAAAACTTTTTTAATGTGTTAAATTCTTAATTTGTAGATTTTATTTTATCAAGATTCAAGAGCTGCACTTATCAATTTCTTTTAAGAAAAATTAATTAATTAAAAAAGATCAAGAGCTCTATATTGGGGAACATATTCAATTTCAGGTGTGTTAACAAATTCTATTAGTTTATAATCAAGTATATATATACATATTTTTTAATGTTCAATAGCATTTTTATAATCAATATAGGGGGTAAATTGCAAATTATACCCCTAAAGTTTGGAAGTGATTGGATTTTACACCGTGAAATTTCAGAATTTGGATTTTACCCCCTGAAGTTTGAAGGTGTTTGGATTTTACACCTTGATGTTTCAGAATTTGGATTTTACCCCCTATATTTTAGGGGTGTTTGGATTTTACTCCCTACAGTTTGGGGGTGTTTGGATTTTAAACCCTAACGTTTCAGAATTTTGAGGTGTAAAATCCCAACACCCCCAAACTTTAGGGGGGTAAAATCTAAATTTTGAAATATCATGATGTAAAATCTAAACACTCCAAACTTAATCCAAATTCTGAAACTTTAGGGAGTAAAATCCAAAAACCCCCAAACCTTAGGGGTGTAATTTGCAATTTACCCTAATAACAATTACTATACAAGACATTTTTTTCTTCATTTCATAACATATAACTATTTAATATATGTTTTAGCTATATAGTGTTATTTATAAATTCAATATCTGCAATTGTAGTAAAATAAACCAAGATTAAATCATATATCATACTCAATAAATTTCATGTGCATCGCACAGGTTAGCGACTAGTTAAATTGAATAATGATACACTGATGCAGTAGCTTATATACAACATAAAAGCTAACTTAACAACTATAACTACCTTCTAACAAACAGAAAGACTACAACTAATCACACACGTGCACAGCACATGCTTATTACTAGACTAATCTACATACAGTTTGACTAACACTATTAACAACTACAACACTACATGTCGTTTAGCCTGGTCTTTCTTCATTTTCTATGCTTTGCACGCTTCTAATTCTGATCTGGCTTCTTTATCCTTCAGCCTTGATCTGTGATATATACTCTCCCTCAAGATGGACATCAAGAGAATGAATATTGAAAATGCCCATCTTGACAAGTAGAGCTGAAAACTGAATTTGGATGCATAGAGAACATTGACATTAAAATATGAAAAAAGATCAAAAATTTCAAACCCAATTTTGCTTCCAAAAGAATCTAAATCATATACTCATATAACATTCAGGAAACTGAAAACACTGCTCCCTATATTTCCATATAGCAAACAAACTGAAACATGGTGGTTCTTTTTAATCTACTAATTCTCCCAAAGGTTAGCTCCCATTGAACCATCAAAGAAAAAGCTAATGTCTTTGGTTTTTTTTTTTTTTTTTCCTAAGTTTCCTGTATGAATAGCAATCCTAATATAATTTTGTTTTGTGGAAAAATCTCTTTCATTACTTTTTTTTTTCTTGGAATCTCTTTCATTACTACAGATAATAATCATAGAGTAATGTCCACGTATTTGTTTGCTTCATGCTACTATCACCAATCCATCTACCTTGTAAATTTGTAACTATTGGAATTATATGGTTAAAATGATTAAATTTATTATCTCCTAATAGTTTATACTTTTGGAAAAATCGATAATTTAATTGTAATGCTCTAGTGGTGGAGAAGCAACCTTCATCTCCACAATGCTAATCGTTATGGTTATTGGACCAAATGCAGCATATTATAATGACAAGTACCTCTAGGGCTAAGAAGCATGGACACATATACGGTTCGATGCATTACAACAAGTATCTCTAATTAATATAAATTTTTAGGTATATTTATATATTTTTATGTTTATTGTATTTTTTATAAATGGGTAATAATCCTCAAAATCTTTTTAAAAAAAATCTAAAATTAATTTAAAAACAAAAAATAAATGAAATGTAGCAGAATGACCTGACAAGGGCAAGTTTGGTATGTTGTAATAGATCATGTAATGGAATGGTAATTGAATGACTATTCCATAGTAATAGCCTAAAGATAATCATTATAAAAATGCAACTATTTGGCCACTAATGCTACGATTATATAGTGATATTAATCAAAAAATTATAATGAAACTATTAAGCTATTAAAATATTAAAGGAGCAAAATGCAAATTACACCCTTTAGGTTGGTCAATTGTGATTTTAGTCCTTTAATTTTCACTTTGATCATTTTAATCCTGTAAATTTTGTGAGAAACTGTGCCTCTAACCCAACTTTCAAATTTAAAAAAAAAAAATTTAAATTAGAAAAAGGTTTGGCATAACCCACTTGAATGGGTATAGTCGTGTTATCGCTTTTCAAGAAAAAGTGAAGGTTCTATTAATGTTATCATCCCCACTAGCTAGGTCAATATTTTTATAATGGAATAGCCACTTATTAAATTAGAAGTATAAGAAAAGTAAATTGAAAAGTACATCTCTTTGTTGATGAATTGAAATTGTACATGTAATACCCAAAAATTTTAAGGTCTAGCAATTCTTATCTTATAAATATGTATTTTGTTTTAAGAATTAAGCGGAGGGATCAAATTTTTATCAGCTTTTGAAATTGAGATGAAAATTCTAATATCTAAAGAAATAAGTTAAGAGAGGGGTATTTTGGTAATTGGAACTAGATCAAACCCAAATCACTTTCAACGTTAATAGACTTAATTCCTTCCCCTCCTTTTAGTTTTGATGTTACTTTGAGATCTCTCTCTCTCTCCTCCATTCACTAGTTCACCCTTGGGCTGTTCGCACCATTTTTCTTCCACCTACAATCTCGTTGTTTAGCTAACACCTCTGATCACTTTCTGCTCTAACTATTTGATCCATCTAAATCTACTAGAATTGAGAAAGGTTACATCTATAGTCTTGGTTTGCCCAAGTCTAGGTAATCACCCAAGCCTTTTTTCATTCTAAGGCTTTCTTAACTAATACAGTACACACCGAATTTATTTATGCATTTGAGGGATAAATTTGGAGTGTAACATGTTAATTTTTATGGGGTTTGATATAGTGTTCTTTTTTGATCAATTTATTGGATTGGGAATCCTATAGATTCAAGCATCTATTGGGTTGGGGATGGTTTAAGTGAATTTCTTAATAATAGAAGAGTTTAGGCTAAATGGATAAAAATTACTACAGTGAAGGAATGTGGGTCTGGACTAGTTGGACTCTAGGATGCCTAGTGAAATTAGTTACTCTATTGAATATATTTTGAGTATTCCTTGAATTGAGGTTTCTAGAGAGGAGTAAATTAAGTTTAGGTAAATATGCTTAAATTGGATTAAGTGGCTTTGTTTAAGTCTATGAATTAATTTGTGTATTGGATTGTAATAGGTTGAACTCCTAGTTTTGGTGTCCTTTTGGTATGGTTTTTGGAAGTAAGTAACCTTTCTCCTAATTCGTTTTATTTAACTTATTCTACTATATTTTAGCTACTATATTGTTTTACCATTGTTACAATTTTATTTCAACTATTTTAGCTACACTAATTTAAAGAAAAGAATAGCGAATCATCATAAATATATTTGATTACTATATATATGTATTTTGAATGAGATATACATTTATTTGAACTATGATGTTGGACAATTTGACTATGTTTTGATCTCTGGCACCCAACCAATGCCAATGGGGGTTATTCATTGGTACCAAAACTAGTTTCATCTAGGGCATCACGAGTCTGTCATGTTTCTAGACCCAGCTAATGGGGATATACATTAGCACTGAGCTAATTTCATCTAAATCTGATGTCCAGTCACGAGAATATAGCACGACCATAGCCATAAAAGATTGTTAAGAATATGAATTTGTTTAAGTATTGAATTATTTTAATTCTATGAAACTTCTTGTATTTATTTTGAAATCTACAGTATGTTATAACTTTTGATATATGTGAAATATTTGATCTTATGTATTATTGTTGAGGGCCATTTGTGAGAATCCTGGTGGAAAGAAGGAAATTCCAATAACAACGGCAGCAAAGAATTGGCAAAGCAGATAGCAAAACCATCAGGCCCAAGTGGCAGGAATAACGTATCACAGGCCCAAGAAATAAACAAATGGGCCTTGAAGAAGCAAATGGGCTTAGAGAAGCCCGGAAAGAGAGAAATATCATCCCATGGACAGTGTATGATGTAGAAAAGTGAGAAAGGGCCGCCACAGGCCCAAAGCAATGCAAACTAAGAAAGTAAGGGGTTTATGGCATGCCCATGAACCCCAAGGATGAGAATAAGGTTATTGGGCCAAGGAAGCCCAATGAAGTTAGTAAAAGCCCATGGGAATGCAGAATTAGCAAAAGGGTCAAGAAAGCCCAAAGAAAGCAAACGGGCCAAGGATGCCTAAGGAAAAGACAAAAGGGACATAGAAGCCCATAAATAAGAGAAAACCAGTGGACATACCAAGCCATTGGGGGAAAAAGTAAACGGCTAGCCTAAAGAGGCCCAGCAGGATTAAATCATTACAGTAGGAATAACAGAACAATATGGCAAGAAATAAAGGAAACCAAGGAGTGGGCCAAAGAAATGTAAAGCCCATCATCAAATAAAGCCCAGCTCCTGAGAGGAGTGAGAAAACAAAAAGCAGCCCACATAAAAGGTCAAAAAACACGGACGGCGAGCCTCTAGACCACAGCAGACGAATGGGCAATAGGCAGATTTTGGACACATATGGAATGAAGGCACGCGCAAGGCCCAGGCACCACCAGCCTGTACCCAGCCAATACAAAGCATGGTGAGGTCGGGAGGTCAGAGATTCAGAGGGCATGGTTTGGCGGTGGGGAGAGGGGAAAAATCTATTTTTGAGGTTCCGGCTCAGGCTCTTTCGAGGAGGTGTCCTGCTGGGATGGCTTACTACCCAAAAGAGGCAAGCTGAGTTGGAACCATTAGGTGAATGCCATGAGGGATAAGGAGAGAGAAATAACCCAGACCGTAGCAGGAAAGGGTGTCACGGCAGACTAGCAAACAAAATACTATTCCTTATCTGGTGGTGGGAGGGTGATACACAGACGAAACAGTGATAGTCGGCCAGTACACCCAGACCAGAGAAGGGGAGTTAAGGGCTAAAACAGTAAAAATCTGGTCATGAAAGCACTATAAAAGAGGGTCTCACCATGAACAAAAGGGGGGGACTTAGACGAAGAAATAGAAAACTTAAAAAAAAAAAAAAAAAAGCAAAGAAAGGAGTGAAAAAAAAAAAGGAAAGAAAACCACAAGAAAGAAAGAAAAAGTGAGAATTAGAATGGTAGGCATGCACCAGTAGATTGGTCCCTTCTCTCCCTCATGAAATCTGGTCCTTTGTAAAAAACCTCGAGAGCATCTGTGCAAAAAAACCACTCAGGCCCGTTTCCCTCAGGGCAGTTAATCTCCATGGCAGAACTCTTTTCCTAAGAGATTGACTGCGTTGAGAAGAAACGTTCTTCCCTTTGTGGCTTTGCTCTCGCAGATTGGATTTTGGTTGATTTTCCTAATATTCTGACTAACCCATGCGTATTAATATTTGATATCCTCTGTTATGTTCTTTCCCTTCTACAAAGAAAACGATTAATATTGCTGTTATAATTGAGTTCAAGGGCTGTTTGGTCATTTGCCCACTAAGTGGCTAGATTTTTTTTTTTTTTGTTTGTTTATTTTATTATTATTATGTTTGTCTGCCACGATTTGTCTGAAACAGTTCTGCCTACCGTGAACACATTCCTGACAGACCTGGCCTAGTTTGCGCACAAGCCGGACCAACTTAAACTGAAGCTGGACCGGTCCCAACTCTCTTATCCAGAAAACTTGGGCTTGGTGCAGCAGGAAGCAGCCCAACACTAGCACAACCCACCACCTTACAATTGGTGACTCCGCTGGGGAGTTGGGAAGTAGATAGGGGTAAAAGAAAAAAAAATAAAAAAAGAGCCCCTCGCAAACAATGCCACCAAAGTCCAAGACGACACAAAATATGAGTGCCGTACCCTCGCAAGCATAATCCAGGCCAACAACGTCCCACCAACAGCAACCTAACCAAACGAAAGGTGCCAATAGAACGGGGGCTGATCCTCAGCCACAGCCAAGAGTCCCCACGGATAATGTCAGCACTTTTATTGAAGTATTGCAATCATTGCAGCACTCGCAGCAATAAATGATGGAAGAGATCTGTCAACTAAAAGCCGACAAAACAAAGGAGAAAGGTAGCCAACATGACCCAGAGCATGTGGCAGACAGAGAAGAGATACTAGCAGGAGGTGTCCCATGGAATGCAGAACAACGCTTTATTACTATGGCTAAAGTAGCGGCTCTCCAAGAACAAGAGAGAGCCAGAACACCAAATGAGAGGTTTTACACACAAAGGCCTCCATACACTCTAAAAGTACTCAGCAAACCATATCCCGAGAGGTATGAGCCAAGGGCCTTTGCACAATACGATGGTAGGAAGGGAAGTGCAATTGAGCACGTGAGCAAATTTATTGATACCCTTGGCTCTTACGCAGCAGACGAAGACCTATGTCTGCGGGAATTTTCAAAGTCACTGTGTGACTGGGCATACACCTGGTACATCGGCTTAAAATCAGGATCGATCCCAACTTGGGATGACATGGTGGATGTATTTTGCACTAAGTACTTCCACGGAGAGGAAACAGTAACGCTCGTAACCCTGCAAGCAACCAAGTAAAGGAATGGCGAGGATTTGATGGAATACATCAAGCAGTTCAGGGACATAGTACTTGACTACTATGACCATTGTGAAGAGAGGACCTTAGTAGAAATGTGCATGACTAACATGATTCGGGAATTTAGAGCTATTCTGGAAAATCTAGAAATTTCCCAGTTTGCACAGCTATTGCAGAAAGCTAGGAAGACGACTCAGTCCATAAAACCCAGTTCAGACAAAAGGAACGCCTCGCAGGCTATGGCAGTGTCCACTGGAGAGCGGAGAAGGAAAACAGAAGGGAGGGAGTACAATACGCCCCCACCCATATCGTGTACTCCTAAGGAGCTAGATGTATTGCTAGACAAATGGATTGCGGACGGGATCTTTAAACCCAACCAGGTTTCCAGAGAACCCACGGAGGAAGAAAGAAGAGATCCTCGCTTCTACCGCCTGCACAACTATAACATTCCACCGCAGAATGCTGGGCGCTTCATAGGTTGGTGCACTGTAGGATTAAAGAAGGTACATTGGAGTTAACCCAGCAGGAAGTCCAAAGAAACCCACTCCCGAACCACAAGGGAAAGGGTATAGCAGCAGTGGTAATATGCGCAAACCCAAAAGAGGACGAGGAAAAGAACTTGGCCCTGCCTGCCACGGCGATTACCACTCTACAGCAGAATGCCAAGTTCAAAAATTTGTTTGACCAGTTAGGACTCACAGCAAAGGAAAGAAAGATAGCCACGGAGGCTTTGGTGAGTATCGCCTCTAGGGCAGGGGTAGAGTGCTTATCAACAAAAATGCCAAAAGACAAAGCTCTCCTACAAGAATCGACAGAGATCACGTTCAGCAGTGAGGATATAGAGGTGGGACACCCGGATCACAGGAGGCCTCTCTATTTGGTGGCATCCATAAATCAAATCCCCATCAAGAAGGCCTTGGTAGATACAAGTGCTTCCATAAACCTCATTCCGTTAAGCACCTTGCAAGCAGCAGGAATTTCAGAAAGAAGGATCCAAGGATGCCAGATGGAAGTAACGGGGTTTGGCTAAAGAGGCGAGTACACCGCAGGCCACATTCAGTTGTGGTTGAAAGTAGGTCCTATAGCTTCTTTAGCTTGTTTCTATGTGATCAGAACGGAAGTATCCTATCATGTGCTCTTAGGAAGGCCCTGGCTACACAAACACCAACTGGTCCCATCCACCTACCACCAATGTGTGAAAGGAAGATTGAATGGCAGGATGATACGTATAGCTGCAAACCCCTCGCCATTTGAGCAAGCAGGAGCTCACTTAGTGGAAACCATGTTTTACGACCAATGAGCTCCATCCGGGGAAAACTCGGTTTCAAAACCGCGAGGTACCTTCGTTCCTAGGTGGAAAGATGTCCAAGGCGACCCAGATCCCGATCTAAGGGAGCTACTGGTGCGAAAGAAGAAAAGAAAAGAAGCGCCTGCCGCAGAACCAGACGACACACCCCAATGCATCAAGGTCCGAGGCCTTGATGGCAGGATCGTGTATAAGTTATGAAGGCGCGTGGGGTCCACAAGTGAGACACTAGTGGACCCCACCCAAGAAGGGCAACACGGGAGTTTGGCGTGTTGTGTCGCTCAAGAAAGTTTGGGAAAGGAAGAAGAAAAGGATGGGGAAGTTGCAGCAGAAAAGGATACACAGGTTGTGGCAGAGGAAGAACTGGAAGAAGTTGACCTAGGGTCTAATTCACAAGAAACAAGACCTATCTCAATTAGTGCAAGCCTGACAGAAAAAGAGAAGCCAGAACTGATACTGTTGTTGAAAGAATTCAAAGACGTTTTCGCTTGGGACTATAGTGAAATGCCAGGATTGGATCCCGGGCTAGTTGCGCATACATTAAATGTAGACACAGAGGCAAAGCCAGTGGTCCAGCCTACCAGGATATTTCACACAGAAGTAGAAGGGCAGATAGTCAAAGAGGTGCAGAAATTGCTGGCCGCAGGATTCATCAGGCCTATTCAACATCCTCGCTGGCTATCTAACATAGTGCCAGTAAAGAAGAAGAACGGCTAGATAAGATGCTGTGTAGATTTCAGAAATCTCAACAAAGTCTATCCAAAGGACGAATTCCCATTGCCAAACATGGATTTACTAATAGATTCCGCGGTAGGAAGCGCCATGTTTTCGTTCATGGATGGTTTCAGCGGATACAATCAGATCAGGATGACACCAAAGGATGCAGAGAAAACTGCTTTCAGAACACCCATGGGCAATTTCTACTACACTGTGATGCCCTTCGGGTTAAAAAATGCAGACGCAACTTATCAATGAGCAATGACGGCCATATTTCACGATATGATGCACTAGGAGCTAGAGGACTATGTGGATGACATAGTGATTAAATCAAGGAGGGAAGAACACTTTTGCGTGTTAAAAAGGGTATTCAAAATATGCAAAGCTTTTAAGTTAAGAATGAATCCCCTCAAGTGCACATTTAGGGTGTCCTCTGGAAAATTCCTTGGTTTCCTAGTTCACAGCAGGGGGATAGACGTGGACCCGGCCAAAGCCACGGCCATAGCAACTATGGGACCTCCAATAATGATAAAGGAGTTGAAGAGTTTCTTAGGAAAAGTCTCATATATCCAAAGATTCATCCTTGGATTGGCATCAATCACTTCTGCCTTCACCAAGTTGCTCAAGAAAGGTTTTGAGTGGGGAGAAGTGCAGCAAACGGCCTTCAAAAGACTACAACAGATAATGATGAACCACCTCACGGTGCAGGCCCCTATCCATAAGAAACCATTGCTACTTTATTTGGCCACCAACTCGTATGCCATTGGTGCGCTAATCACCCAGGAGGATGAAGGTGGCATCGAGCAGCCAGTGTACTACATCAGTCGCGCTTTAAAAGATGCAGAGACTCATTATCCAAGGGCAGAAAGAACGTGCCTGACCATTGTATATGCTTCGCAGAGGTTGCGTCATTATTTCTTGGCCTATAAAGTATGGCTGATGACTAAGTCCCACGCCATCAAAGCTTTGTTACAACAACCGATCCTCTCTGGTAGGATATCCCAGTGGTTGCTACAATTGTCACAGTACGACTTGAGAATGGGGACACCTAGGGCGGTGAAAAGTCAGGCTATAGTAGATCTATTGGCACAGTTTCCAGGAGAGGAAGAATTCCTGCTAAATGATGAAGTTCTAGGGGAAGTAGCCATGGAAGAAGAAGTCGGAGAGCAGTGGATAATGAAATTTGATGGGTCTTCTACTACCCAGTCTAGAGGGGTGGGAGTAGTTTTGTATCATGAAGAAGACAAGGCAATGGCACTGTTATTCAAGCTAGAATTCCCTTGTTCAAACAACACGGCAGAGTACGAAGCCTACCTAACTGGGCTAGCCACGACTCTCAAAATGGGAGTCAAACATTTGAGGGTACTGGGAGATTTGAACCTGGTCGTCTACCAGGCCAAAGGAAGCTTTTCCTTAAAAGAACCCAGCCTAGTCCCATATAGAATAATGGCCCAAAGGATGGAAGAAAAATTCTCAACTTTCGAAATAGAGCATGCTCCGAGAAACGAAAACCGGTTTGCGGACGCGTTAGCTGCACTAGGGTCGCAAATAATCTTCAAAGGGGATAGCACCAGGATAGAAGTCAGCAAAAGGGAAGAATCCATCATTGAGGTGTTGAAGGAAAAGTTCTAGGAGGAACAGGGCGAAAGGGATTGGCGAATCCTCATAAGGGAAGCCTTGATAAAAGGAGAAGATGCTGCAGAATTAAAAATACTAAAAGATTACACCTTGGTGGGAGAAGGGCTGTACCGCAGGATGCCAGGTGAGGTCTTATCCAGATGCGAAGGGCAGGAGGAAGCCCAAAGAAAATTGAAAGAAGTACACGACAAGACTTGCGAGTCTTACGAGGAAGTCAGCCTTTACCGGAGACTTCAAAGGGCAGGCTTCTATTGGCCAAATATGGGTAAAGATGCAGATCAAGTCCAAACCCAGTGTGGGACCTGCCAGCTTGTGGCAGACAGGGAGGAAAGTTACGCTGTATTCGTCAGCGAGGACTAGAGGAGCCTTTTCATGCAGTACCTAGCAGAAGGCATCCTGCCACAAAAGCACATTGAAAGATACAAGCTTAAGAGGTTGGCAACACGTTACTTCTTGCATAACATGGTCCTTTTCAAAAAAGGATATGATGGGGACCCTTTGAGATGTTTGGGCCCTGAAGAAGCGAAAGAGATGATAAAAGAAGTACATTCAGGGGAATGTGGTGAACATCAGGGGAAGAAAAAGCTTTACAGGTGCCTGCTGCAGATGGGCTACTACTGGCCAACTATGAAAAGAGATGCGGCAATTGCCAATATGATTCATACCCATCCGTAGAATTTATATAGCATGGTCACCCCATGGCCCTTCCACACTTGGGGGCTAGATTTAGTAGGGCCAGTTAATCTACCATCACGTGAATACATATGGATACTAGTGGCTATAGAGTATTTTACTAAGTGGGCAGAAGCAGTGCCACTCCGTAAGGCCACGGGAGGAGTAGTGGCAAATTTCATCAAAGAAAATATAATTGTAAGGTTTGGGGTGCCTCACAGGATCATTAGTGACAATGGCACACCATTTGTTAACAGTGACGTGAGAAAGATGCTAGAGTTCTACTAGGTCAATCACCACCGGTCATCGCCGTATTACCCTTAAGGGAATGGGCAAGCAGAGGCAACGAACAAGACTCTCATCAAGATTATCAGTAAAATGAGCCAAGAGTATACGGGAGGATGGGGGACGCACCTGCCAAATGCTCTTTGGGCTTATAGAAAATCACCAAAAGTCAGCGACGGGCTTTTCACCCTTTTCCTTAGTCTACAAAACTGAGGTAGTAAGCCCGGCAGAAATAATGACACCGTTCCTGAGGGTCATGCAAACGCGAGAAAAGGAAAAGGAGGAAGAAGTCTTTGCGGCAGAAAGGTGCGAAGACCTAGAAGGGCTTGATGAAAAGAGAGAAAAGGCCCAGGAACAAAGGACAACTTGTGCTAAAAGTGACAGACTATGTCAGGTGAGGCCTGACAAGACCATCTAAGTTTGCCCCAAAGTGGGAGGGACCCCTTGTGATAAGGGAAGCACATCAAAATGGGTATTACCGCCTAACTCAAATGGATGGCAGAGACTTAATGGATCCCATCAATGGGAAATGGCTGAAACGTTACTATGCCTAGGGAAAAAGGTTACGTGGTTGTCCCTTTCTTTTGCTAAAAAAACCTTTTATATTTCTTTCACTTTTTTTTTTTTTTTTTCCTTCAAGTGATTATGTCACAGAAAAATTTTGTAACGTGCTTTCATGAATATGTAATGAAAAAGTACGAAATATTAGCACCATGTCATAGCAATAGTAAAAGTAGTAGCAAAGTGTAGCATCATGATTACAAACCCAAACTGCGGCAAACACACGCCAAATAAATACTATAGGTAACATATAATTGTCCTGAATGACATAACAAAAGAAGGAAAGCAAAGAAAAAGGGAAGGGAACTGCATCATCATCAATGGAGTCCGGAAATGAGAGTCTGGTCCCCAAAACGACTAGGCCCACCATTGCCAAAAAGAAGGCGCTCGCGACGACCCTCCAAGTCCGCGACCTCCTTCTTCAGAATCTCGATCTGGGCATCTATAGCATCAACGGCTAGCTGAACTCTCCTCATAAAAAGGGCTCGGGCAACGTCACGGAGGTGATCTAGAATGAACCCCACAGCAAAACCCACGCTGATAAGTTCCTGAATCACGGCCCTCCACTGCAGGATCCTCTCGGTAGAGACAGTATCAACAAAGCTGTGCTCAATGTCGTTCAACACGCATCCCAACATCTTCAATAAATGCTCCCTAGCAGAACGACCAAGACGGAATTCTTGCATAAAATTGCCACGGCTGCTGTAGATCATCACCAAATGAGAAATGCAATCCTCGGGAACTCGGAAACCATAAAAATCCACGTAAAGAGGACCAGAAGCCCAAAAGTCTGTCGGGCCAAGGTCGTTAATCTCTGGCTGGTCAAAGTAGGCAAAGAAGGTTGCAACATCATTCGCAGGGTCTAGGACGACGGCAGAACTGCTACCCACCTCAAACTGAGAAGGGGCAGTAGGAAGTGGACCTATAAAGATGAGGAGTTGTCTTCCTTTTGCTGCCTTGGGTTTTGTTGGGCAAGGAAGCACCTGTAGGTGGCAGTGGGGTGGCAGGCTTGGATTTGCTAGCAGATTTAAGCTTGGCAGAAGCTTTCTTACTTGGTACAGAGATGTTTGTTACTTTGACCTTTTTCTCCCAACCGGGAAGATAATCGCCAGCATGCCAGTACCATCCCTTTTTCTCTGCATCCCATTCGAAGATAGCTGACCGGTTCTGTCTCTTGGCATACGCCAGAGCAGATTTGGAAGGAAGAAGTAAGCGAGGGTTAATCGAGATGACCATGCTGAGCCCATCAGGGGGAATAAAAGAGAAGCTATGGCTACCCACTAGCTCGTCCACGAATGTAGTCATCACCGCTTGCCAATAACCATGCATGGGAGGAGTACAGAGGCCCTCCCTTAGTGAACCAGGAACTGTAACGGCATTGAAATGCTGCCTCTAAAATTCAAAGGCAGTATGCCGCAGAAAAGGGCGGACTGAAGTAGGAGATTCCATAAGGAAGGAAATGTCATCGAGGATATCCTGATCTAACCCAAACTGCTTTCTTACTCGGTTAGCAGGATAGTGAACGAACCTAATACCCTTGTCGGCTAAGTAAGGCAGCCATCCAGCATTAGTGGCCGCTAGATAAATGATCCCCGTTTCATCAAAACCAACCAAGGGGGTAGTAGTTGCAACAGTATCAACAAATGAACCCATGGAAAAATCTATGCATGTATAATTTGCACCCAAATTTCTATAAGCCCTCCAAGAAAAACCGACACCTTCATCAAAAGACTCAACAATAGAATAACCAATGGGCTTCAAGCCAAACCAGTGGAAAATCAGACTCAAACTTACCGCAAAAGTTAGTAATTATCCTCGAACATGTTTGGTACCTATCTCTAGGAAACAAGCAAGTCTACACTTTGCTAAGTATTGAGCACAACTCTTAAATAACAACTGCTGCAGTATGGTACAGTGGACGAAAGAGGTAACTATATGGCAGGATCCCGCCTGACTCTCGTCACTACGCAGGATGTCTAATTGGACATACAGATGCCCCAAGAACATGGGGGCCAACGGCAGGCTCACCCTAGTAGATATTTTGATGGCTAAACGAAAGTACAAAGGCTTTATGGCATAATGAGGGTGGGACCCAAAAACAAATTTATAAAGCCAAAATGCAACAAAAGCCACACGGCGAGCAGCTACAGAAAACTTAAAAGAAGAACTAACCCAATATGACAGTTTGGCGTTTCCAGCCATCCCCTTCCTCAGTTCGGCCTCAATAGCCTCTTCTTCCGGAGAAAACTCTAGAGTGGCAGGATCGACATCACCGAGAATAGGCAGAAGTAACTGATTGGCCACGTCTTCAAAGGTAACAATGAGTTCACCACACGAGAAAAAGAAGGTGTGGGTGGTGGTACACCACCGTCGGACCAAATGTCGGAGGTTGTAGAGGTCCCGGAAGTTTGACAGGCAACAAGATGAGACAATGGCTTTCAAGACACCGGCTCATTGCAACAACCCCATGAAGCCCGCATCAGATAACTCACTATCAACCCATTCTCTCTAACCCAAGGCAGTGCCATACCCAAATTCGAAATGAATGGGTACGGGAAGTGAGATGCCTTGGCGAATGGCTAGATCAGGGATTGAGGATGCTAACGGAGCCCAAGAGATGTCGGGGTTTCGCCGGCCAAGGGCGAGCCATACGCGACCGGGCGACGGTGGCGCATAGTCACCAAGGACTTTTCGTACCACGAATCGATTAAAGGGGCGCATTCATTGTTAGGGTCGTGCTGTGTCTCTTCCCCAGCGGATTGCTTCGACTTAGAGCGTTCCGTCTCCTCGCCTACATCAGGAACGACAAGAGAGTCGGAAGTGATTGCCTTCCCTTTACGGCAGGAAGAGCCTTGGCTTTTCACCGGTAACATGGTATGAGGACTGAGTCGGAGAAGATGGGTACGGGTGTTTGAAAAGGAAAAGATAGTGAAGAGTAGGAGACGGAGAGTATGTGTTCTTGGAAAAGAAGGAGTTTGTGTTTAAAGTGCAGAAGGATTCCTCTTTAAATACCCAGGTCATTAATAACAACACGAAGGAAGACAACGGGTCAACCACCAGAATGGGATGAAATTAATGAAACGGCGGCTATGCTTAGAGAATAACTGCCAAACTGGGAAATTCAAAGAGACAACCCTGTTCACAGCAGGAAAGAAAGAAAAAATGTATATAAAATAATATATATGAGGAGGGGTCCACTGCTTAAAAAGGCCCGCGAAGAAAGAAGAAAAGGAAGAGAAGGGAGAGGACAAAAACGTCTTTTCATTCACATATGAACCGTAGGAACGTTTCATATGTTCAGGGGGCTAAATGTTGAGGGCCATTTGTGAGAATCCATGTGGAAAGAAGGAAAGCCCAATAACAAGGGCAGCAAAGAATTGGCAAAGCAGACAGCAAAACCATCAGGCCCAAACGGCAGGAATAACGTATCACAAGCCCAAGAAATAAACAAATGGGCTTTGAAGAAGCAAGTGAGCTTAGAGAAGCCTGGAAAGAGAGAAATATCATCCCATGGGCTGTGTATGATGTAGAAAAGTGAGAAAGGGCTGCCGCAGGCCCAAAGTAATGCAAACTAAGAAAGTAAGGGGTTTATGGCAAGCCCATGAACCCCAAGGATGAGAACAAGGTTATTGGACCAGGGAAGCCCAATGAAGTTAGTAAAAGCCCATGGGAATGTAGAATTAGCAAAAGGGCCGAGGAAGCCCAAAGAAAGCAAACGGGCCAAGGACGCCCAAGGAAAAGACAAAAGGGACATAAGAGCCCATAAATAAGAGAAAACCAGTGGACATACCAAGCCATTAGGGGAAAAAGTAAATGGCTGACCTAAAGAGGCCCAGCAAGATTAAATCATTAGAGCAGGAATAATAGAACAATATGGCAAGAAATAAAGGAAACCAAGGAGTGGGTTAAAGAAATGTAAGACCCATCATCAAATAAAGCCTAGCTCCTGAGAGGAGTGGGAAAACAAAAAGCAGCCCACATAAAAGGTCAAAAAACACGGACGGCGGGCCTCTAGACCACGGCAGACAAATGGGCAACAGACAGATTTTGGACACATATGAAATGAAGGCACTCACAAGGCCCAGGCACCACCAGCCTGTACCTAGCCAATATAGAGCATGGTGAGGTCGGGGGGTCAGAGATGTAGAGGGCATGGTTTGGTGGTGGGGAGAGGGGAAAAATCTATTTTTGAGGTTCCGGCTGAGGCTCTTTCAGGGAGGTGTCCTGCTGGGATGGCTTACTACCTAAAAGAGGCAAGCTAAGTTGGAACCATTAGGTGCATGCCATGAGGGATAGGGAGAGAGAAATAACCCAGACCGTAGCAGGAAAGGGTGCCACGGTAGACTAGCAAACAAAATACTCTTCCTTGTCTGGTGATGGGAGGGTGATACACAGACGGAACAGTGACGGTCGGCCAGTACACCCAGACCAGACAAAGGGAGTTAAGGGCTAAAATAGTAAAAATTTGGTCATGACAAGCACTATAAAAGGAAGGTCTCGTTGTGAACAAAAGGGGGGGACTTGGATGAAGAAATAGAAAACTTAAAAAAAAAAAAAAAAAAAAAAAAAAAAAAAAAAAAAGAAGAAGAAAGAAACAGCAAAGAAAGGAGTGACAAAAAAAAAAAAAGAAGGAAAGAAAACCACAAGAAAGAAAGAAAAAGTGAGAATTAGAACGATAGGCATGCACCGGTAGATTGGTCCCTTCTCTCCCTCATGAAATCTGGTCCTCTGTAAAAAACCTCGAAAGCATCTGTGCAAAAAAACCACTCAGGCCCGTTTCCCTCAGGGCAGTTAATCTCCACGGCAGGACTCTTTTCCTGAGAGATTGACTGCATTGAGAAGGAACGTTCTTCCCTTTGTGGCTCTGCTCCCGCGAATTGGATTTTGGTTGATTTCCCTTATATTCTGACTAACCCATGCGTATTAATATTTGATATCCTCTGTTATGTTCTTTCCCTTCCGCAAAGAAAACGATTATTATTGCTGTTGTAATTGAGTTCAATGGCTATTTGGTCATTTCCCCACTAAGTGGCTAGATTTTTTTTTTTTTTGTTTATTTTATTATTATTATGTCTGTCTGCCACGATTTACCTGAAACAGTTCTGCCTGCCGTGAACACGTTCCTGACAGACCTGGCCTAGTTTGCGCACAAACCGAACCAACTTAAGCTGAAGCTAGACCGGTCCCAACTCTCTTATCCAGAAAATTTGGGTTTGGTGCAGCAGGAAGCAACCCAACACTAGCACAGCCCACCACCTTACAATTATTTTGTCAATTTGTATGCTTGTTTCAACTAATTAGGATTTAGTTAACTATTGAGTTGTTAACTCACCCCCTACCCCCTTTTTTCCATCCAGATTCAGATAATGAAGAATAGCAAGTTTTGGGGCTTTTTTTAAGGGTGTATGCATGCAAAAAGATTAGAAATGTTTGGAATAAGATGATTTTGTAATAACTAGTATATCTTTTGTTTAATGGTCATGAGATTTGGATTGTTGTTTCTATTGATACTTTGGAGATCTTTTGACAATTACATTATTGAGGATATTTTTGGATATATTGATGAAATTTTCTTTGAGGATAATTTTTAGATTGCTAAGAAGGCCTTGCATATTTGTAGGGGAAAACTTTATAAGCGTGCGGCCGTTATCATGTGCCTATCTTTATGATCGGGTTTGGGGCATAACAGTATGTCTTTGTGAAGTAACTAAATATAACATGTCTTTGGTCCTAAATAGAATATAAGACAAAAGTACGTTACTTTGAATATGATAGGATACTATGCTTTGGCATTGTATTTTACTTACAAATACTATATAACATTGCATTGTACTTGGTGTATCATTGTATCTGATTGTGTTGAGTTGGTAGGTTCAAATAGTTAGTTGGTTTAGTATTTAGTTAGGGATAAGGCATAAAAGGCCACATTGTATTGAGGCAAAAAGAAATCAAATTATTCTTCATCAGATTCTCTCTCTCTCTCTCTCTCTCTCTCTCTCTCTCTCTCTCTCTCTCTCTCTCTCTCTCTCTCTCTCTCTCTCTCTCTCTCTCTCTCTCTCTCTCTCTGGAGGTCTAGGCCCCCTTGAAGTGGCCTATAATTCTTTCCACCATATCCATTAGATGTTTATCAGAATCTTAGTTACATTCTTTAAAGATAAACTTACATGGAAAGGAATTGATCAAGAACATTTGATTTAAATTCGGAGGTTAGATTACAAGATTGGAAATGTGTTAGACACCTAACCTACCTGGTGAAACCTATTTTCTAGACTTTGGTGGCCAATGATCATATCACATCATTGAAATAGTTATAGCATCCAAGAACAAGTGAATGAAGAGTGTGACAATCATTGCCAAACAAGATAAAACTCTATTCTAGGCATGCAAAGATAGAACTAAAGAATTGAATTTGAAAACATGGTGAATCTGCGTGTGATGTGATAAACCCTAATCTAGAGAAGGTGAATATGTTATTTAAATTGAAAACCTCTTAACTTGCAAAGATTAAGAACAACCTAGATCTAACATGCTAGCAATCAAGAATATGTGAGGAACTAGAAATAAAAGCATGCTTGAATCTAAATAAACTATGGCATAATTAAGAGAAAGATTTAGAAACTTACATGTATGCACAACATTCTTGAGCACTCGAAGCAAGAAAGCTTTTTTGGAGCAGGATTCGTGAATATGAAGTTAGTAGCTTGAGACCAAAAGGCCCAAACTATCCCTTCTAGTGAATTAAGACCAGGAGGTCCAAGACACCAAAGGCACCTTCCTACCACTAACTCTAGAAAGTAAGGACAAGGTTCTCTAGAGGGGGACTCATGCATACTAGGAAGTTGGTAGCTTAAGACCAGGAGATCTAAATTGTCCCTTTTAGAGAATTGAGACTAGGAGGTCCAAGATACTAAATGCATCTTCCTATTACTAACTCTAGAGAGTAGGGACAGTGATCTCTTGAGGGGGACTTGTGAATATTAGGAAGTTGGTAGCTTGAGACCAAAAGGTCCAAACTATCACCTCTAGAGAATTGAGACCGGAGGTCCAAGATACCAAATGCATCTTCCTACTACTAACGCTAGAGAGAGAGAGAGAGAGAGAGAGAGAGAGATCAATTGACTAGGAAGCTCTAAGATTTTAGAGTGCTATGATATGATACTAGAGGAGGATATTTATGCTAGATGTTATGGGGGTTTATAATGAGAGCTTTTCCATGTGGGATTATGAAAATTTTAATTGAGAGTTTAGAGGGCTAGGGAGCAAGCAAAAGAGTTGAAAGTTCAGTTCTTCCTGTAACTTCCCTACAACTAACAAAGTCAACATCAAAAAATCATATCTCATTCATTTCTTAATGAAACAGGTCCATTCTTGTGCTTTAATTGAAACTTTGAATGTATAGTTTTCAGAAACATTAACCTCACCCAAAAATTCAAACTGGCATGAGAGATATTCCCGAAATAGTAAGCGAAATACATCTTTTTGAGAAGAATTTCAACCCAATTATTGTTAATAGCTCTCAATTTAACTCTCTTTTACCATAAATAAGCCCCATTAACTTTCTTCCTAAATGCATTGTTTTGCTATATTATAGACAATCTTCACTTTGAAGACTATGTTTTTGTTTCATATCCAAGTTAGAAACCTCCTATAGATGTGGGGGGATTATATGTACCACTTCGGCCTCAAATGGTAGGAAGAGAGTATGCAACATGTCCCTTTGCCAAGATTGAGTTTCCATGTTAGTTAGGGTTGTGACCTTTGGTTCTTCATCAATATCAATCCTCGTTAGTTCATGCTTGAGTTAAATTGGGCGAGTTAAGCTTATTATGAGTTGGAAAAATTTCAATCGACCACCAACTAACCAAACTCTACAACCATCGATTCAATTGAAAATCTAGTATTTCACTCGACGAGTTGTGCAGGTTGGTAAGTTTATCCAAAGATAATAATTTTTGTAGGGATTGATTGGGTGTGGACATGTAATATATGTAATTATATGCGGGCATGTCAGTCATCGGCACGTTAGTAAAATCTCAACCTACGTACGAGTCAAATTGACTTTCTAATTTGATGATCGAAATCACCCAACCCGCACCTTGCATATAATAAACTTCCATGGGATGGTGCATGTGGAAGAGTTGGGTGGGAGAGTTGAGGTGGGTTTGCACTTTGCACAGCCCTAATCCTCGTAGAGATCACCATGTATGTCATTAGAGTGGAAAGCCAATAGTCTTCCTATTGTTCCCTAACCCCCATCTTAGCCCATTTTCCATACTATCGTTGCCTCCATGATGACTTGCCAAGTATATGATGGGTTATTTCTAATCCTGGGCATTTCTCAAAAAATAAAATCTTGGGTATATGAATAACAACCTTAATTGGTAAATGGGCTAGAAACAATATTGTTGAGAGGTTAGAGCGGCTGCAATGTCAAGAATTAAATCCATAGAAGCTACAAAAGGATCTAGTTGAAGGCGACTATCTTAGTTGTATTGAATCTCTTGCAAAAATCTGATTCACATTGTAGGATAATTGTAGATGCAACTGATGAACGTTGTTTTTTTTTTTAATTAAATATAGAATTCTACTCTAATCTAATCTAAAAGTATATTTGCATGAATTTTTCTCCTAGAAACTTGAATCCTAACTCTTACCTCTCCCCCTCACTCTACAAGAACTTATATTTATGCGGCAACTATCACGCAAATGCTGGTTACTAGCAAAAGAAGAAAAAAAAAATTGATGAAACACTACGTCTATAATACTTTCACAACAAATTCTAGATTTAGGTATTGTTATTTAAATTCCCCCTCTTAAATTTCAACCATGTAACTTTTTTTTCTTGGGATACAAGTATATTTTTAGTTAAGTACAACTACGTGGCTAAATCTTAAAAGCTAAGAAACAAGACATAAGCATTGTACCTAAATATTGCTCTTAAGTTATTATTCGTTTACTTTTTTACACATTAATAACATCTAGTAGCAACATGCCACTACATCTATAATACTTTCACAACAAATTCTAGATTTAGGTATTGTTATTTAAATTCCCCCTCTTAAATTTCAACCATGTAACTTTTTTCTCTTTGGATACAAGTATATTTTTAGTTAAGTACAACTACGTGGCTAAATCTTAAAAGCTAAGAAACAATACATAAGCATTGTACCTAAATATTGCCCTTAAGTTATTATTCGTTTACTTTTTTACACATTAATAACATCTAGTAACAACATGCCACTAAAAATTTGTTACGAAAATATTATAAACATAACTTTTTTTTTTTCATCGACCTAGGTTTTTGTAATAGCTTTTTTTATTTATTTATTTATTTTTGGTAATAGCTATTGTGAAGTATAGTGTGGAACTGGATTTCTCTTTTTCATATCGATATTCCTGTTTTGTTGGGTTGCTTGCTTTTTTCTTTTTCTTTTTTCTTTTTTTTGTAATGAGAAGTCTGGTCATTCATTCAAACTGAAATTAAAATACAACGGGGTATAAAAGAAATGAAAACGATAGGACTTTTAGATGCCACCAAGATTGACTAGGTGTTGAACCATTGGGTTGCTTGGTCAATGAAAAGAAGAGAGAACCCATTAACAAAAGGACTGCGTCAGTGACTCAGTGACATGCATGTGTAATTTCATGGTGATTGAGGGGGCCAAGGGAATCTTTTGAGAAAAGGTCATGGAAAGCTACAAGAAAAGTGCAGCAACGTAACCAACAAGTTCCTTTTGGCAAATTAAATACTTATCCTCGAAGTTCGAGGACCTGAGGAAAGTCTTTAGTAATCCTTAAAAAGTTATGACTAAAAACAAACAATGAGAAATATAATATATAAAAAGAACCGAACAATAGCCGTTAATAGTTGGCAAAAAATATAGCCGTTGGAAGCTAGTCTGTATTAAATGTACTCTGACAAAAAAAGTTGAGGCAACGACTAATGAATAATAATAATAATATTTGGGTGATTTGGGGTCCCATTTTAATCCTAGAGGGATTGATGTACCTTATGACTAAGGTAATTTTTTTGTCTTCTAAATTCTAAAATGCAATCGGAAAATGGAGATTAGATAAAGATAAATAAATAAAAGGGGAGCCCAAATCACTCTGATAAGAGTGAATATAGCAACTTATTTGAGGTTTTCATAGGAAGAGACACCATGGGGGGGCCAAAGTTACATCTTCTTCAAAGTGTAACACTTGGAAACTTGCAGGATCCATAACCTGTAATAAGCAAAGAAATCCATTAGAATTATTTTCTTTTCTCTTTTCAAATAAAAGAAATGAAATATTTTGTTTTATAAAAGATCGATGCATGTTCTTTTTTAGAGCAGGTAAGCAGAAATTGATTGCAAATGTAGTATTAGTTAAAGAAAAAGTTCATGTAATATATACTGTGTATTTTACTTTTATTAAGATTTTTTTTTTTTTTTTTTTTGGAGAAATTACTTTTATTAAGAATTAAATCAGTACTACCTCTCATCAAAAAAAAAAAAAAAATCAGTACTACCAACTACAGTTATTCATTTGTTTCTCAAAAAAATAAATAAAACCGACAGCTATTCTTTTAATTTGCTAATTTTTCAATGGTAGAAAACTTAGGAATAGTATTTAAGGCAGTAAAAAGAACATTATCTTTTTTAAGAATCATTAAATTCAATCATGTAATTTATTGGTTAGTGTAATCAAATGTTTAAAAAATCAACTAAGAAATCTTAAGGTATAATAATACATCACCCAAATCTCCCATAAAGTTTGTATGGGAGATTTGGGTGATGTATTTCCGTGTATGGACTATGGACATAGGTTGTTTAATTCAGATTTAGGGTAAACCAATAGTATAATTCTTAATTATAATTATTCAATAGGGGAGGAGTGTAACCCCTTGAGTGTGACAATAAGGTTGTACAGTTCTATCAATGTGCGCTACACATTCCGGGTAAAACAATAGGATAATTCTTAATCATAATTATTCAATGGGAAAGGGAATGTGGATTTTGAAATAAATTATGACACTAGATTTTCTCGTTTCTAGTACATCGTGACTTTTTAATCCTTAAATATCTCCACTTTTTAATGAAAAAAAAAATTGAAAATTGAAATAATCAAATCCATTATTGTAATTAAATAAAATAAAATCCCATCATAACAATGACATAAGCTAAGTGACAATTTTATCTAGAATTATACAGCAAATAAAAGATGATGTGAGAGTTTATAATTGGTGTACTTACTTGGATCCTTGATAGTTTGCGTAGCAAGCCCGTTAAAGTAACAGGTCCCACCAACTTTCTTAAACTGTGCCCAATAAGCACTAAACGCGTAGCTTGCGTGCCAAATAGGTGACTCGGGTTTGTAACACTTACCCCCGGGTTGAACCGGGTCACAAGTTTTATTCCCCTGTGAACACGCGTACGATAACGCCGCACCAACTTCGCTGCTATTGGCTCCTTTCGCCACCACACACCATATCTTCCCTTTATACTTCTCATCATTGGTTGGCTTCGGCAAAGGCTTTTTGTACTCCCACACCTGAGTCTCCCCCGAAAGATCAATCGGGTAGATTTTTGACCCGTTCGGGTATAATAACCCGAAATGCCGCTCCGTACCCGGACCCGGCTTTTGGTTCTCGTTATACAAAGAGAAGATGAAAGATGGGAGGACTTTTCCGGGTCGGGCTGGAGTACCCGATTCGGATGTGAGCTTTTTAACTATGTTTCTGTTGTAAGTAGCAGCATTGTAAATGTTGCAACCAATCTGGTCGAAATCACCACCATTGGGCCAACCCGTTTCAGCTATCCAGACCCGAATTCCCGGGTACCCGAGTCTCTTCATAGCGAAAATTACAGAATCCACCATTTGGTCAAATAGATTCGTGTACACCAAACCCGAACCCGGATCCGTGTAGGTGAAATTCTTGGACTCAAACAAAGCGTAGTCGAGCCTGATATTGGTAGGATCCGAAGACCAAGGAAAATACGGGTACGCATCTAGGAAGAAAAATGATCTGGTTTTGTTCAAGAATTGCAACATGGGTTTCATGACCCGACCCGAAATGTCGGCCCGGAAAGTCCCGTTCGAAGGTGGATATGACGATTCTAGGACATCCATGGCACACGAAGTTCCAACTTTGACCTTGTGAATACCATGGGCTTTTAGGGAAGATTTAATTTTGCGCATTGCAGGGACGAGGTTGTACCAGGTTTTGTTGTCGGTGGAGCTGATGATTTCGTTGCCAACGAGGAGGTATCGGATCTTGGTGTGTGGATAAAAGGGTTGGACATTGGATCGGACCCAGAGATCAGACAGGGTTTGGTTGGAGGAGATGTTGGAGATGAGTTCGTTGGGTAACATGATTGAGACTTTAATGTTTGTGTGTTTGAGGGAGTTAAGGATTTTTGGGTTTGTGTCGTAGATTTTCACAAGCTTGGCTTTGAGAGATTTGATAAGCTCCACCGACTTTGATGGTGATGGTAGATTGTTTCCCAATTGGCCATAGTTAATTCCCACCTTGCTCGTGAACTTAGCACCTGTAAACAAAAGGGTTAGGCTTATTTTACGATTAAGATTTTATTTTCTGGATCTCACAATTTGATTCAAATAGAGGGTACTGTAATATACACAAATAAATAAATAACATTGAGAGAAAAATGGACTTACTTGAAGTGGATATGAGGAAGGAGAGAATGAGGAGAGCAAGAAAAACAAGATGACCCATCTTCTTCAATTCTATCATGGTTCTTGGTCTTAGCTTCACAGTGCTTTGTTTGGTGAAAGTATTAAAGGGTATGAAGCAGAAAGCGAGACAAGAGCAATGAGAGTGGATTGAAAGGTGTTTATGGAGAAGATGGGGAAAATTGTTATGGTGCACTGACCAATGTGTCAAAGAGGTAATCAGGGGTTTAGGGACTTTAGGGGGAATATGAGTAATGACTTTACCTTTGGCCTTTGGGAAAAGAAAAAGAAAAGAGGAAAAGAAGAAATGTTATAGTATAATGCGCAGAGAGCATTGAAGCGATATGTGTTGTTGGTTGCGAAGGAAAAGTTAATGAGGAGAAAGTTTATGGTGGGTCCATTGGTGACATGACATGTAAATTAGAATTGGGTTAATTTCGAGGAAGGGACGAAAAAGGGGTTGTTGGTTCCAGAAAGTGCATGTAGCCGTTAGACTAGTGGACAACATCTCGGTCCTTGTCCCTTGCATAAGAGTGGAGAGCCACAGAGTAGTAGTCGGCAAAAAATAGTAAAAGAGAAAGACTAAAAGTGACTCCGAGTTTGCTAAAAATGAGATGTAAAATTTACTATTTATATTATCAAATAAGAAATGGTGGTATTAGTAATTTACTTAAAATTAATACATTCTACTGCATCTAATAATATCTTAATAAATTCTTAATTTAGTTAGATTTATATATGGGTATTAGAATTGAAGGAGTAAAATATATTTACACTACATCCATACAAAATTTAATCTCAAACTAAATTGGGCGGATTGAACGCATTTTGGGTTTGATCATAAATGGATTAGATACACAATTATCTATTTACCCATTTATTACTTGTTTAAATAAATATTAAATACTCATTTCCCACCCAACTCACCCATTTTACCCATTATTTAGTTTATATATATATATATATATATATACTTACAAATACCAAAAACTTACTAGTATAATATTACCAAAATACATTCACTCAAAAACAAATTTACCAAAATGCCCACCATATTGATCAAAGACACAAAATTAAAATTAGCCTCAAAGAACTAACCAAAGGATAGAAAAGAATTTTTTTTTTTTTTAATCCAAAAAAAAATTCTCTTATTCATGTGTTTGGTTGGAAAGAAAATTTGTAACTAGGTTGAGTTAAGACTTACCCAAATTAAGTGGGTAATGGGTGGGTTAATGGGTTTGGGTAAAAATTGCCACCCCTAGCAATGACCAAGGTGTTGTAGAATGTATGTTTTTCTTTAGTGGAAAAGTTAATTAGAGAGAAATTCTACATATTTTTTTCTATATTTTTTTATTAGATATGAATTTTAAAATTTTAATTGTTGGATTACATTTTTTTATTATATTCTTTATGTTTGGAAAATTTAAGAAAATCAAATATTAATAATTATGTCTCAATTAAATATTTAAATTTTAAGTTTTTGCGATAAAAAAATTATGCATAAAAATAAGTTTATTGATCCAATAATAACTAACACCTCATTTGAACGAAATTTGACATACATGTTAATAATATAAAAATAAAATAAAAAATTGCAATTTAATAGTTATATTTTCAAAATTTACATATAGTAATATACATACATACATACATACATATATATATATATATATATATATATATATATATATATATATATATAAAGAGTTGGAAGGTAATCTAACATCACATTGGTTTTAGAAATTTTTTATTAAAAAAGAAAAAAGTAATTGATTTTAGTAGTTTTTTTTTATATATATTTTTCATGAATATAGTATCAAAACTTTGCTAAAGTGATTTATTAACAAATGTTTTAAGGACACCAAGTTAACCAGACATTTTTCTTATTTAAATAGACATAACATCTTCCCTTTATACTAGCCTCATCACATGTGAAATATTGTTGGCTAGTTTAAGGTAGCTAGTTTTCTTTTAAATTAAAGTTCATTTTTTGTCTTTAAAATTTGGGTTTGTTATCATTCTAACCATTTGCGTTTCAAAATTTTCATTTTAGCTCCTTATATTTGATTTTGTTTCATACTCGTCTTACCATCTTATTTTATTAATAATCTGATGTTAAGTATCTTTTATGTTTAATCATTTTATAAAATAGTAGTTCTAAAATGTTGTTGAATGTTCATTTTAGCTCCTTATATTTGAATCCGTTTCATGTTAGCTTGTTATCCATTTTAATTAGTAATCTGATATTAATAATAAGTATTTTTCATGTTCAACCATTTCATAAAATACTAACTCTAAAATGTTGTTGAATGTAGATATTTAATTGTTTTAGGAGAGAAATTATAAATGGTCAAATTACTAATGAAAATAAATAGTATGATCAATATGAAAACATAATAATTAAAACATAAAGTGCCCATAAGTCACCTCATGATTGAGTGCATTTGAATGAAATGAAAGCTGACTGGCATGCTTTTCTTGCTAACAAAATTGGTTGGATTCAAGGGGTTTATAATACCAAGAGAAAAAGAAAATAGTTGAATAGCTTTATGTTTTATATTATATGGCATGAATAAGAATCTGAAATTAAAATTTGTTAGTTTTACACGTGTATTATAGTTCCTTACAAGCTGCCCCAATTAAAATTGTACGGGTAAATATGCTTTCCATTTCCATTTCCATATATTCCTCATTAAAAAAAATGTGCTTTTCATTTACTTTTCAATTTCAATCGTTACTTTTTCTTTTTTTCTCTCTTTAAAAAAAATATAAAAAGTAGTACAAGTGTTTAACCACGTTATATTTTCCTGGTACAGCAAGCTTTTGCAAAGATCAAACTTTCCTAAATGTAAAGAAGAAAACATATATGAATGGTGAATTCTTCATCAAGAAGTATAAGAAGACCATAGAAATCTTGCATAAATATCATTTTACTCACAAAACCTATAACAAATGATAAACCGCCAACAAGCACCATAAGGAGTCTATTAATTAAGCTATAATAATTTGGAAAACATTGCCACTTATAATGAAATTAGCCTAAAAGCTGATACAATTTTGGCTTGAAATATAAAATTCATTCCCATTATTTTAGTTATAACTAGACTAAAAACTAATAATACATTTCATATTGTCAAACACAGTCTATATGCTCGCAAGAGCATTTCAAATAGTAAGAACAATGTCCGCCGCTTGCATTCTCCCACTTCTTGCATTGCTTGGCACAATTTTTGGTGCATAAACCTGACCATGTAACACTTGATTTCCAACATATTTTGCAAACTTCTTTATATGGCTTACAATTTTGGAACATCCAAGGGGCATGTCCTAATAAGTGCGAAGAATTGAAAAGCTTATCAATAGACATAACAATCTTATTAAAAAAAAATAAGAATGTGGGGAAATCAATGATAATTATTTAACCTCAGTCTGACCATAATAGCTTTCTACCCGCCTCGGTGAATCAATAATAAAAAGGTAAGAATAGGGAATGATAAAGAAAATGGCAAACAAAAATAAAAAAAAAGGAAACTGAGTCTTATACATGTTTTCCCTCGCTTGCACCAAATAGGCAAATACAAATGAGAACAAGGTCTATATAAAGTATAATTCTAAGAACACTTTTAAGAACAAGGTCTATAGGCAATTAATTGTTTGGCTATTGCAAGATGCTAAGAACTCTTTAACCTTTGGATGTATTAAATGTTTATTGGATTTGAGTCTAAGAAATGGTTGGTGATAAGGATATTTTAGCCATAAAATTGATACTCCCAAAACATTGCGCAAAAAGATCATCGGCACCCACATACCTGTCAGCTTCACGGAAACCAACGGAAGAATTAGGCCGACGACATCATACGAGACAACCCCACAAGGAGACTCAACAAGCGCCTCCATATGCCAACGGGAACGCTAGGACGAAGCAAATGGCTGACGGATGTGGAGAGGCCAACGAGGTTAAAGAAGCCATTAAAACATAATAAAACATAAAGTGCCCATAAGTCACCTCATGATTGAGTGCATTTGAATGAAATGAAAGCTGACTGGCATGCTTTTCTTGCTAACAAAGTTGGTTAGATTCAAGGGGTTTATAATACCGAGAGAAAAAGAAAATAGTTGAATAGCTTTATGTTTTATATTATATGGCATGAATAAGAATCTGAAATTAAAATTTATTAGTTTTACAAAAGGTTCATCTAAAGAATACGAAGTGCTATATGTTTATGCGTTTCTTTTTATTCTTCTTTGAATTTTAGAATAATTTTTATCTCTAAAAAAAATTAATATTTTAATGATTTTTTGCGAAGGTCAATTGTGGCCCTCGCAAATAATTTAGTATTAGTAAGGGCTTATTTTTAACCCACACAAAAAATAAACTTTTTGCAAGGGATTTTTGTTGTCCCTCGGAAATAATTTGGTGGGAACATTTCCCTCCAAAAATTTTGACATTTTAATGATTATTTTTGAAGGTCGATCTTGGCCCTCGCAAATAATATGGAGGGAAAATTTCCCTCCAAAATATTATTATTTGTGACGACTATAACACGTAATTGCGACAGTTTTTTTGTTGGTCATAAATATTTCACATTTTACCAAGTATTTGCGAGGATTTTATTTTGCCATCACAAATAAGATTTTTTGAGAGGGCTTTTTGGGTCCGTCAAAAATTCTTGGTCGCTAATAGGCATTTTTCTTGTTGTGAATTTTGATCATATCCTTTTTGTTATACAACGAAGGATTTTGAGATGGATTGAAGAATGTGAAGCAAAAGAAGATAGTAAAAAACAGCCAAGCCTCCAATTTGTGATTTTGGAAATGTCAGGTAAAGTTAATTTTAGAATGAGTTCAATTTTAGAATTATTTTTTCAAATTGATGTTGTTCACTTCAGCCGTAAGCACTTTCTACTAATGGTGGTTATTGTCATTCTGGAGCAACAATTTATCATTTTTTGTTCAAGCCTATTGAACAAAGCCAAATGCAATTTACAAACTACAAGTGGAGTCTCTCTCTTCAAGGATTTGAGAAAAGCAATGGAAAAGAAAGGGGTTGAGGCAAGTGCATAAAATCTCTTATATAGTTCTTTTATATCCTTTTTGTTCCTGATAGTCTCATACCTCAATTGTTATTAATTGGCTTCACAACTTGTACTTGTGAATCCCCTGGGTGAGGTAATGGAAAAACTCCTGAAAGCAGATGAAGCTTAGGATTTCATGAGACCGGATAGCCTTTATTTGACAGTTGGAGAGGCTGTAGCTTTACTCTCATCAACAATGAAAGATCAATCATCAACAATGTAAATGAAGTGGCATATACAAAGTATTGCTCACTATGAATTACGTGTTTGACAAGAAACCCTGATAAAATTAATATTGCATATAAATAAAGCATTATAGTTTCCACATATTTAAATGGTACATCTCATTTTCCTATTGGAAGTATTGGTGGCTGTAAATTTTAGCTGAGAGTTCAATTCCAATGTCCATGAATGTTGCTTCAACAAGGATCAGAACAAATTAGGCAAGATTGTTCGATCTCTTCTTTACACATTTCCTTCTATGATAATATATGGGCTAGATATAGGTTTGTGGTTTCACCCACAAAGGATATGGAACAAGGCATTAAGGGTATTGAATGTGAAGGCTATATATCAAGCATTACTAGATCCCTTGGTATTAAGAACATTCTGCTTCTTAGTGGAATAGCTTCTTTGTTAGGTAGCATTGGAATAATCAAATATTATTTGCAGAAAACCTACTGATAGTCTTTATGGCTCGTCTTGAGCGTGTAGCTCATCCCATCAACCATTCCTCTAGATTTTGGATTCTATTCGGCTTTGTAAACTCTGTTGTATATAATTGCAAGAGTTTGGTTAAGTTCAGAAGAAGATACATCTATTAATCCTATGTTTTTGGAGTATGATGCTACCAAAATCAAATTGATGAAATTTGAAGTTAATGCAGCCGGGGAAAAAAAAAATTTGTTTACATATATAATGCCAACATTGCACGTTAGGGGCTCTGTAATCTGTACAGAGGACCAATCAATGTTTTAATTTTTTTTGGGGGGTCATATTATGGAGTTTTGTTTGAAATAATGCACGGCTATATCTTTCATATACGATGAAGTATGAGATAGAGAGTACTTGTAGAAACTATTGGAGTTAGGTTATATGTGCATGGGCTTTACACTACATTTGGGTCTCTTATGCCATTAGGCCCATTACATATCAAATCAATTTATTATTATTTAACATCCCCTCAAACTCAAGATAGAAGTTTGATGAAGCATTAAGTTACGAATAAAGCTTGTGAAGATACCTCGAAGAAACCTTGAATGATTCCTTGAAAATGTTCTTGAAAGTGACCAAATTGGTTGGATATGGATCAGTCACAATAGAGGAAGATTTATGCAAATTGAGATGATGACTTCAAAGGAATGCTGGAAGAAAGATGCAAAGGCTTGATAATGGCTGCATCAATGACCAAGGAAGAGTCGTTATGGCCTGACAAAGGTTAAAGAATGGCAACATTAATGGCCTGAAAAAAAAAATTTGGCGAAGGACATTGTGATAAAGCACATGTGAGTAAGTTAGCGACTTTTGCATATACAGGGTCCAAATGGATCAATTTGAGTGCTTTAGGGGGTTTAAACGAGCAAATAGAACCTAAAATTAGAATCTAGGGGGGGGGGGGGGGAATGGAATAGGGAAAATGCCATGTCCGAGCAAAATAATGATCAAGGCTGTAAACGAGCCGAGCTTTGTCGAGTAGTGCATGTTCAAACTTGACTCGTTAAAAAAAGTCAAAAACTTAAACTTGGCTTGAGCTCGTGACAAGCTTAGGAATGGTGTTTGAGCTTGAGCTTGTGAGAAAGCCAAAAAGCTTGAGCTTGGCTTGGCTTGGCTTGATTAATTAGTCAAGCCAAGCTCAAGCTTAATATCAAGCTCAAACTTGAGCTCAGGTCAAGCTTTTGAGCTTGAGATCTAAAAAAATTACATTATCAAATGCTTAAATCTCTAAATTAAGGAGAAAAAAAAAAGTAGACTTTAATTATCATGCATCTAGCCCTACTTATGATTAGCCATTATTCAAATTAAAATTTTACATAATTAAATTCATTCATTCATCATTCTCTATCTATAGTTTCAACAATTATTCAAAATACAATTTTTACATTCACGTTAGAAGGTGAAGAACCAGAAAAATACTTGTTTGTAACTATTATGAATAAGAAAATACTAATATGTTTCATAACTTTACTTTAGATGATTGATAGGGAAAGATCATATGTGGCTAGCTTAACTAATTTATTTATTTTTAAATGTAACTATAGTCTAAAGTGGTTCTTGGTCAATTTAGTGGGAAGGAAAATATTAAGGTAATGGGTAGTGGTCCCATGTTGGTCATGTCATTATTAAAATATGTGTAATGAGTATATTTAGCTAACACATATAAACTTATAAATGAGTCTATGCTTGAATTGTGTTGTATCAAGCCTAATAGCTCACGAGCTTATTCATGAACAAATTTGTTTACTTGGTCTCGGCTTGTTTATTAAACAAGCCTAAGATTAAGGCTCAAGCTTGGCTTATTTATAAACAAACAAGCATGAACAAGCTTTTCATCGAGTCAAGCTCGAGTTGTTCATGATCAACTTGGTTCATTTACAGCCCTAGGTCAAAAGTAGGATATTGATGAGACATTTGATCATGTGGCCCGTCAATGAATATGTCATGTGATGTGGCATGTTCTAAGGCTGACGAGATTGTGTCTATTTTATTTTTTTTGTGTGGAAAGATTGCATCTATTGATGCAATTTGGCTGGTTTTTGTTGCAAGGAATATCCATGAAATTTTTAGATCTATGAAAAAAAAAAAAAAAAAAAAAAAAAAAAAAAAAAAAAAAAAGTGTTAAAGAAAATAATCACACAAGACAATATTTACGTGGTTTGACAATTTTCTTATGTCCACGAAGTTGCAATAATTTTACTATTCAGAGGGAAAAAAAAAAATGCGGCAATACTATTTTCTTTCTAAAAAACAACACACACCAAACCCTAATTTGAAACAACAGTTTTTCTATCCTGCATACAAGATTCACAGTGGGCTTAAAACGGGCTAAAATTTTCCACTCTAGGGACTAAGCCTAAAACAAATCCCATTAAAAACCGTAGCACTTTTATATCGGGTCGGATCGTAATCTGAATCAAATACAACTAGGCTCTAGATAGCCCAACACATATATAAGATAAGGAAAAAGTTTGACTTCTAAATGGTTTAGAATTGTCTTGCGCCAATCCATATGGCTATGTGTTTTAGCTCCATGACTTTTTAATTAGTTATATGACTTGTTTAAAAATATATATGGATTGTCTTATAAATTGCCAATATCTTTTAATACTCCTTCTGCTTAATCACATACCTGGCATTGCATTAATTTTATGAGACGTGAAATTATAGACCCATTAAAAAAAATTATGTTAATAATTTTTTTTCCAAAGATTATGGATATTGTATTAAATTTGTTATTATGATTAAAAAAATAAGATGGGTTAAAATACACAATATTTTCACAAACAACAAATCTTAGGTAGTAAGTTATTACTGATTTTAATTTAAACCAACCACTAAAATTACTTTGTCACCCACAAGTAACAACATGTGACTTAAAATTTATTGTAAAAATGTTATGCAAATATCTTTAAGTACTATATAATTTCCTTAAAAAAACGAGATACTATAATTCCAAGTTTGACTTGAATTAAGGACGTGTTCCAAAAAACCAAAAAAAAAGTTCGACTCGAAATAGGAATTTAGAACTGTTGTTGGAAAGCGCCTCCGGATAGCACTTCCACTTCAATATTGATTGTGAAAATATTATGATTATAGAAAGATGTCCAATAAATAAACAATAGGAACGAAGCAAACCTAAAATCTAAAAATAAACAAACACACAAACAAAAGAACACCAAAGATAACACTAAGGATTTACGTGGTTCGACTTCCAAAGATAACACTAAGGATTTACGTGGTTCGACTTTTGGCTTACATCCACAGGCAACAACGAAGAAATTCCACTAACCAAAATATAGAGATATACAAGTTGGTGTATCAATATTCTCACACACCCAATCCCCAATATCCCCAATACACCTAAAACTAGAGAACTCTCCCAATAATATGCACCAACCAATCTCACTACTTCACTCTCTATTTTCTAATATATAATTGCCGCAACACCTATGTCCTATTTATACATAGAGTTAGTTGGCTAGGTGATCATTGCTTGTGTATTAGAGTTGTTGTAGGATACCACTATATTGGCTAATTAATAAAATAACAGATTCCAAGTTGGACTTGGATATCTAAGCCGGTTAGGTATCAGTTGAGTCCTAAAACGATTAGGAATTCTAATTGCACTTGAAATAGGACATCAAGTCTTATAGGCCACTCCAAAACAATTTGGATTAGGATAACAAGCCACCGACTTCACAAGAACCATCGCTATATTAGAGCATGAGAGACCGAGTTTTTATTTTTATTTTTAACAGTTCGTCATATACCCCTAGGGCCTGGAGATAGAGAGCGGGAGAGAGCAAAGAAAGAGAGTTTTAAAGTTGCGTTAGTGATAATGTCTTCTTCTCCTCCGGAAAGTCCAACTATGGATCCAGAGTACCTTAAACATGGGCAAAGCAAGCCCAGTTTTCTGTAGGTTTCTGGTGCCGTTAGCCAGTGGTCTTCGCTTCCCAAGGATTTGTTGATTACCATTGAAGAAGAGTACCTCGACTTATATACTGATAGAATTAGGTTCCGCTGTGTTTGTTCTTCATGGCGTTCTAGGCTTTCAAAGATGCCTAACCACAAAAATAGCCGACTTCCTTGGTTGTTAATTCCTCATAATCATGGAATAACATGTGGATTCATGGAGCCATTGGAAAAGAGGGTTCACAAACTTGAGTTGCCTGAGTCCGGAGAAAAGGTATTTAAAGGATCAGCATATGGTTGGGTGGTGATTGCTGAAAAGAGTAGTTCGATATATCTAGTTAATCCATTAACAAAGGCCAGAATTAAGCTTCCTCCAAGGTCCAAGTTCCCAGATGTAAGAAAGTACCATGCTAATAAACATGGAAAAGAATATCTTCTTTGGTCATTAAGCTTAATTAGTGTCCCCGGGGAATATTATTCCGTTGATTCAACTGGTGTACGAAACGATCTTTTACAAAAAGTAGTCTTATCTTCAAGTCCTACTTGCAGGAATTTTGTAGCAGTGGCTATATATGGTGAGTTAGGGAGTCTAGCCTACTATAAGAGGGGAGACAAGAAATGGTCTGTCCTCCATGACAAGGCTCCTCCATACAAAGATGCCATTTTTCATGATGGCCAATTGTATGCTTTAAAAGGTAATGGACAACTCATGGTTTGTGATATTGGATCTTACCCAAAGCCAATAGTAACAGAAGTTGCACCTGAGCCTTCAAGAACTCCTTTCGGTGATTTGCATTTGGTGGAGTCTTCCAGCGGGATAATGATGGTTCAACAATGTTTTAAAAGAGGTTACATTTATGAGCCTAGCGAGTTATATATAAGGAAGACAACATCTTTTAACATTTTCAAGCTTGATACCAATTGTCGAAATTGGTATCAAGTTCAAAGTTTAGGTGATGATGTGTTGTTCTTGGGATTGAATTCATCTATAGCCATTTCATCTCATGAATACCCTGATACATACAAGGGAAATTGTATATATTTTACGGATGTCAACTACAATTTTGATTTGGAGGGCACTGGAAGAGGTTTTGATGAAGGTGTATTCTGCTTGGATGACAATAAGATTGAACCCCTGCCAGCTTATGTAGGTGACTCGCATGAGGTTTGGCCAGCACCAATTTGGGTAACGCCCAATCCCTATTGATTAATTTTATTTTGTAAAGCCTACTTGTTTCAAAATGTGAGACTTCAGTGACTTTAGTTGAGTGGAAATTCTTCATAATGAACTTAGTTTAATTTGAGTAGAGTTGGTGTTGTTTATCATTCTTTTTTATTTGATTTTTTGGCGATGTAGTAATGTTTTATTATTTTTTTATTATGTAAATTAAATTACATGAATAATATACTTGTAGCTTTTTCCTTTGTATGGAAGACAATGATTCTTCTTGATATGGAAGGAAAAAATGTTTTCTTGTTGAAAAAGTAATTGGATATTCCTTATTCATCAAGGAATATTAATGAAGCCTTATAAATAGGCCTTGCTGCAAAAGAATTTGGTAATTTTTGCCTACGGTTCCTTCACATTGAAGAAAAGAAAGACTCCAAGAAAAACATGAGTGAGTTTCTTCGAGGAAACAATTGGTATATTTTTTTGATGTTGAAAGATTACCTCTGATTGTGTTGAGAGTTTGTTTGTTGTGAGTGTGAGAAAGTAATTTGGTGCATTAGGGTTTTGGGTTTATGAGTTAGTTTGCGTTTGTGATAGGTATTTTTTTTTTGTTGGTGAGATTTATGAGTGTTGTTTGTGTGAGTTGTGAGTGATGATTAATCTTGTTGTAATCCATATCGTTGATAGTGATTTTTAGTTGATGTTGCCCTTGGATGTAGGCATGGAATTGGCCGAACCACAATAAATATTGTTATCTAATATGCATATTTTATTTTCTTGTTTGTGTGTATACGCTTCCACTAGTCCCAAATTACGACAGAGCTTCTTTTGTTGCACAAAACCAACAAAATTCAATAAAAATAAATTGCATAATAATAAGAATTTAGCCATATATGTATAATAAATATTAAAATGCACCAATAGTAGTGCATATGGCATACCAATAAGATAACGACAATGTACCTTGTTGAAGTAAGGAACCATGGCATATATATTTGGAATAGATTCCATTTTGAGAGACTTGAAAAAGTATTGCCTCGTTGAAAGGTTGTATACATCTCTAACCTTTCTCAATGCATTTTTTTAGACAAAACTCCGCCTTTTCCTTCTCTTCTTTCTCTTCTTCTTTTTATATTTTTTAGGTGGAAAGTTTTACATTTAGTTCTTGTAAAATTGACTATTTGTTGAGTTCCAAAATTGTTTGCAATTAGTAAATAACTCTACTGTGACTGACATACAGTATCTTGGAGACAATATGCCTAAAATTTTTGTTGCCTTGGTTGATAAAATATCCCCACATGATGCATATAATTTCAAAAGATCAATGTAGTTTGCACCTCAACTTGGTCATATCAATCCCATAGATAACAATAACAATAATATTTTATGTTCTAAGATATGTCGAAATACCAACGAAGTAAAACTTGCTAATTTTTTCTTCTCTATTTTGAGATGAAATACAACTTTGTGAAAATATTGTTATTATAAGTAAAATTTTGTAGATTATAAGCTTCATTTTATTTATTAATTTGTGTTCATAGGAACAACATTGATTAAAGGTGATAAGTCTCCATGAAAAATTATGGAATATACATTCTACCTGATCAAAACATGCATAGGAACCAAATTGAAAATTTTGTTGGTTTCTTGTCCATACATGGTAGTTTCAATGTTTTAGGAACCAAATTATTCAAAAAACCAAAAATGAGGTTTAAGGTTTTGAGTATAAAAGCAGAGTTTGATTGAAGGTGAAACCATGATATTGTCATAATTAATGTAGCAATTAATGTCGGGTGATCAAACAAGTTATGATCAAATACCTATTGGACTAAAATGGGTTACTATTCCTATAACCTTTACTCCACCTTGTCGGGTCAACCCAAAATGATTCGTATTTTATACACATATCAAAAAAAAAAAAAAAATCCTTTATGTTAGTTTTTAGACCCCTTAACACAAGTTATTTAGTTAAGTGATTACTTAGATAAATTATTCAAATCTAGGTTAAAACAAAACAATCATATCATGCAAAGCAGCGGAAAAATAAATAACAAAACGAGATGATGACTCAGGAAAACCAAATCGGTAAAAAACCTAGGGAGGATTTAACTTAGCTATCCTCAAGGTAAAAAGCCAATTCACTATAGAGAATCAAACTTTACAATAAGACTTAGATGACTAACATCCTATTGCTACCACATGTAGAACTTATTGACACGACCACGTACAAGCTCCGAATCCACGAACTCCTTCTCTATTAGGCCTTTGCAACACAAGCACCCACACTTGTGATAAAAAATACAAACTCTTATGTTTATGACTCCAAGACCACCCTTGAAGGTTTAGATCATCAGCACCTTTGATGACTAGATAAGGCAGTAACTTTTACAACACCGGATCTTGAGATTTTTCAAGGAATAACACCGGTAGAAGACATGAGAGCTTTTTGGGTACAAAACCCTAGATACAAAGGAGGCACACTCTTCTCTCTCTGAAAAGCATTCTAAAAATGTGATTAGAATTTCCTTTATATACTAGTATTGTTTTACTTAAAACCCAATACGTTTAATTAATGTTTGGGTTGAAATAGAATTCTTCAGATACGTGTTTCGATCGATCGAGCTTGTCTTTCGATCGATCGAATCAGGTAGATTTCGAATTCTTCTTTCTGCAGCTTGTATACTCTTGAATCTTAACTTATATCATCTTGAGCATTATCTAATAATACCTATAGACTCTAGGATCTATATCTAGACAAGTTCGTGATCACGATTTGCCAATTATTCTAAATTTTTAGACCCTAACACTTTAACATACTTTCTCACTGTTTTTTTTTTTTTTTTTTTTTTGTACTTTTGTTAATACAAATAAAGAAACAACCAAAAAGATAAAAGTTAAATATATATAAATCTTTATGTTTATATTCCAGAAATTAATTTCAATGGTTTACTAATCTAATAATTACACAAAAGAAGGAAATAAAATACTTATACATGAAACATGAAATAAATTTAAATCACATTTAAATTTACTATGTTTTCGGATTAGATTTTTGCTGAAAACTCTCTTGTTTATTTGTCTATTTGTTGAAAGCTGGTAAGATTATAATTGCACTTGAAAAAATTGAAATTTTTGAAAGGTTGTACATAAGAAAATGAAGTAAAAAAATCAAAAGAAAAAAAATAGTCCATACTTATTCAAAATATATATCTCTAAGAACAAATAAACAATTACAAAGAATACATATAATGAACTTACAAATAAACTTCTTAAATGTTGGTAGTAGATCCTACATTGAAATCTTTTTTATTTGAAAACTAGTGAAGCTGATGAATATCATTTACGATATAGAAGATTTAATATAACTTTTTTTTTAGAGATAAAAAATTTAATATAACTTAAGTATATAAACATACATAATTGAAATGAGTTAATAAAATATTATGTTTAAAATTTTATAATAAGGACTTAATTAATAGGTCAAGTTAGGTTGGGTACGTGTTTGACCGACCAAATCGAGTCTAAATTAGATGCGAGTCCAATAGTAAGGCAAACAAGAAGTTAACCGCCAACTTGTGAAGAAAGCAAAGTTGAGAATAAATGTCCTTGCCCGAGGAAGTCATCAGCATCCCCCCACCACACCAGTCACCACCCCCCGGCCATATATATAATTAACTATTAGCTATTTATACTCTCTCCTAGTCTCCTTAACCATTTAGCCTAGCCAAGTCAATCTCCCATTCTTACAGTTATTAATTTCCTTCTCTTTTTTTATTTCCCTCCACCCTTCATTCATTCAATACTCAATAGTAAGGCAAACAACAAGTTGATATTATCACATAGCTCAGGCAGAGAGTAAAAAACAAAACAAAACAAAAAAAATTCAAGAAAGGTACTTTCCGATTATAAAGTGTCTTTTCTTTTTCTTTCTTTCCCATTCCAATCTAATTCCTACTCTAAATTAATATCAGTATTTGTTTTCCTTCCCTCTTATTCTAACTGTTATTCATTTTCTATCCATTTTCTTTTTCTTTTTTCTCTTTCCCCTCAACACTCGTAATAGCAAGAGAAACTGAAAACAGCGTGGTGAGGATCCATCACAAAACAAAGAAAGAAAGCAGCGAGTTGGAAAAAAACAAGAATTCAAGAAAGGTATGCCAATTTCCAATTACAAACTAATACGTTCTTTTTTTCTTTCCGATCCAAATCTTTATTGCTCTTGTTTCCCTTCTCTCTAATTCTAAATGTCACTCATTTTTGTTTTCTTTTTTTCCTTTCCCAAGAAAACAGAAACAGGAAGGACTCAAAATGACTAAGAGAATGGAAGTTGAGGGCCACTCTATCTGCACTCATTGTGCTCTGAAATTTGAGAGTGTCCAAGAATTGAAAACTCACTCATCAAGAACGCATAGAAGTATAAGTTTGAATGTGAATGTGGAAAATCCTTTCCAACCAAAGCCGCAAAGAAAGAGCACTACGAAAGTCACTCGTGGGTTATTTTTGTTCTCTCTATTTCCGTTTTTCCAAGACATTGATAATATATTTTACATGTTGTTTTATTTATTCATTTATTTATTATTGTTTAGGGTATTAGAAGGTGAATCAACATGCCTTCACTGCAACATAATGTTTGAATCTTTTGAATATTTGCACATCCATACCTTCAACGAGCACAAGAAATACAAGTATCACTACCAGTGCCGAAATACATTTCCTACAAAAGCAGCGATGGACCAGCATTTCAATGAGTTGCACTCTCAGTAAATTCCTTTTTTTTTTCTTTTTTTTTTCTTTTTTTTCTTTCTTTTTCAAATCTTTGACTCAACAAAAGACTTATATTTTTATTTTATTTTTTTGGTTTATAGGAAGTTACTCCATTTTAAAGTGAAGAAGAAGAAGAACAAAAGAAGACCTGCTTAGGCAGACGTAGTGTGGTGTATTTGGTTGTGGTGAACAAAGTTCCAGAACAAAATTAAATCTACAATTAGTTATTTTGTTTTTTATTTTTATTTTTTTTGGTGAAAATGGAATGCATTAAAGAAACAGCTTAAACGTGTTGATTTTGTCTGAATAAGAATGTTAGATTTTACTGAAAATTTTGTATTTAGTGGGTGGATTTTTTGTGAGGGGTGTTTTGTTTTAGCAATTAAGATTTTCCCTCTCAATGCAGCTCTTTTTTAGAGGATTTTTGCTTGAACATTTTCCCCTAATTTTCCAAACATTTTGTGCATAGAAAAGTGTCAATTCAATTACAAGACCCTTAGCATATTGTATTAAATTTTATTTTATTTTAATATCTGTTTTGTCATAAGAGACTCTTAAATTGGCATGCAATGTATAGTATATTATTAATATCATCTCCTATCTATAAGTATTTTATGCATTTATTATGCATAGAGTTCAAATAAAATGATATTTTCTTCAAAACTCATTATGTAGTTTTTACCATGCATTCCAGTTAGCGATAAGTTTGTTGAAAGTGGATAAAAATATTTTTATACCATAAAAAATTTAAAGTTTTAAAAAACTATACATAAATAAATAAAAAAATCTTTAAAAAAACAATGCCAAATGCAAACATAAGAATACAGAAATATAATTTTTTTTGAAACCGTTAAAATGACATAAATAATTGCGATTTGCGAGTCAGTCTATATAAAAGTAATGACACAATTTACCATCCAACAAATTATGAAATAAAAATTGTTGTAACATTTTATATTTGAGGCCGGTAATACTAGGGACAATTGTTATAGTTTTGGTTCATACTCTCTTGCCGTTTTAAAAATAAAAAAATTACAATTCTGCTGAGGCGTGGGGTAGAATCTGGGAATGGGATCCTATTCTTTCAAGAAGTCTAAACTAAAAGGCTAACCACTACACTGAGCTCCTATGGTACGTCTTTCTTGGATTCCATATTTTATTTAGTTTTAGTTTGAATTATAATTTTTCAATTTATTATATTACCTCAGCGTTTACATCCGGTTTCTAAAATAAATATTATTTTACCATCTTAAAAGCTACTTTATCATTTATACCATACCATTTTACAACACATTTATTATCCCATATTCTATTTTATTATTCCACTCATTAAAATAATTTTTACTACCCAATAAAATAATACAATTCAATCTCTCTCTCTTCTCCCCCATCTCTCTCTTTAACCACTAATCACTACCACACATAAAACTCACAACCCATTTACTACCACCATGCCACCACCACTGCCTATTGCCCACCAAAATCCCACCGGAACCAAAAACTTGAATTAAAATTAACAAAACCAATCAAATACCCACCAAAAACACAGCAATCCAAATTCAACCCAAATCCAAATCGAAATAATTTATCACACGTGCAATCACTAGTACTCTACTTGGTTGCTGAGAAATTCATAAGGGTGTGTTATTGTGTTTGATCATCCGAGAAAATAGAATAGACCCATTAATTCAATCAACTTTTTCTTTTTTGCTTTCAAACTCACATGATCAGTTCTTTTATACAAATATTGCAAAGAAAATCGAAAAGACAATACATGGTTCTCTTTGTCTTTAGCAACCAGAATAGAAAGTAACAGAAATGGAGGGTGGGCTGACATACAAGTTGTTCAAGAGGGACTGAATGGTCGGACCAACATGGCGGGGCTCGATAATATCAAAAGGAAGAAAAATGAAGTCCTCCGACAAGGGGTTGTAGTAGGACTCGGTCGCCAATCTAGCCACACCAATCTCACCACGCTGATCGCCATGTTGTGACCACTCTGATCTCCAACCCTACTTCGGTGGCTAGCTTTAAACAAGAGAGAGAGAGATGTGAGAAAGGAAGTGAGGATTGAGGGCTGAATGAAAGAGGGTTTTTTTTTTTTTTTTTTTTTTTTTTTTGAAAATAACACTAAAAGCCAAACTATTTTGTTAGTTAGCACACATTTGAAACTATTTTGCTAACTAACAACTCGAGAGTGTGAGTCTCGATTTTGGGGTTATAAATCGAGTATAAATCACACGATTTTCCCATTGCAGCAGCAGCTGAGGTGGACAAACTGTCCATGTAGGCATGCAAATCGAGTCCATTAGACTCGGTTTCTAGTTCATTGAAATCGAGTCTTTTGTACTCGAGTTTGCTCACGTGGAAACTAAGCCTAACAAACTCGATTTATATGTGGGTCCCACCGGTGCCTTTTTCATGCTTTTTGGCCATGTACATACTGAACTCAAGCCCTTTAGACTCAATTTCTGTTTAATGGAAATCGAGTCTAAAGAACTCAATTTTCATGAATGGTCACCAGTCCCTCCACGTGTAGCATGTGGGTCCCAGCGGTCCCTTTTTCCCCCTTACCTATAGTACTCAATCACACTCTCTTCAACAGCTCTCACAACTTGAAGTTCTCCACTTGATGATCACAACTCTCCTCAGCTCTCACACCCTCTCACACAACACTCACCTCAACAAAATTAATCCACTCTCACAACACTCTATCACAGGTAATGTTTTATATAAATTTGTACTTTAGTTATGTTATATATTTATTGTGTTATGTTATTGCAATATTGGGAATATTTGTTTTTTTTTTTTTTTGTTAGTTTACATATTGTTATTATTTGCTAGGTTTTTTTTAAAAGAATTAATATTATGATTAATGATTGGGAATATTTAGTAGAAATATTGTGATTAATGTTATTACAACATATTGGGAATATTTTTTTTTTAGTGTAAATATTGTGATTAATTATTTGCTAGGTTTTTAAAAAAAAAATTAATATTGTGATTAATTATTGGGAATATTTTGTATTGGGGGAATATTTAGTATCAAATATTGTGATTAATTATGTTATTACAACATTTTGGGAATATTTTTTTTTTTGTTAGTGTAAATATTGTGATTAATAATATGCTAGGTTTTAAAAAAAAAATTAATATTGTGATTAATTATTGGGAATATTTAGTACTAAATATTGTGATAAATTGTTAGGAATATTTAGTACTTTTAGGTTTTTATCTTGGGTATGAAATGGATTAAGAGTTTGATACCTAAGATAGTATTTGTAGTCTTTTTAGCATAAATTATTTCAAGATATATTTGTTTAAGATTTATAACAGAGATGAAATGGATAATGAGTGGGTTATATAATAATATTTTTGCTCATCATAACTTATTTGAATGGGTTTTGAAAGTCATGCCCCTAGAATGATTTAGAATTTTAAAAGAATATGAAATAGGTAATGACTATTTTTGTATGTGATCTGCGGTGAGTATATGCAAATTTGTTTGAGGTTAGTATTGTTGGCATTTCATATGCAAAGTTTTGTGATTGATGTTGATTGAGAGTTATAAATTTGTCACTAACATAATTATACTTGATGATCAATAGGTTGACAATGATCCATATAAATATATACTACGGGATACCCCTTAGCAATGCCAACCCTTATGACAGATTCCCATTTCAAGGTTTGGGTATCCAGTGCTATTATATGATGATACATCGTAAGCCAAAGACCCTGAATGATTTGAAGATAAAAAATTATGGAAGAGCTGCAAGTGAACCTTGCTTTGCATGACATACATATTACTTTCCATTCTCCACATGAAGTCCTCAACCAACGCATTAATTACAGATATATGGCGATAACAGAAGACAAACATGTGAGAATCATGTTTAACAGGATGCAAAACATGTCCCAAGTAGCAAATTTTGAGTTGTATGTCACTTTGGAGTCGCGTACGGAAGTTGGCATAGAGGAGATTCTACAAACAACTACATCTCTACAGTTTGCAGTCCCAAATGATCGATGCACCACATTGGGAGGATATACACTCCCTTTTCAAGAGACACCAACAACAATTGAGAGCGAAGCTGGCAATAAATATGAAGATCAATTTTGTGTACATCAAGGTGAACCCTTTACACTTCCAGTAGTTGAAGAAGAAGACGAAGACTGTGTTGATCATGTTGCGATTAATGGTGAAGATCTTGACGATAGAGATGAGTATGAGGAGAGGATTGAGCGAAGCGACTTTGACAGGGGTGTTGATGACCATGAAATTACTCCCAATCCTCATGTTAATGATATGGCTGAATGTGATGAAGATAATGCGGACGCTACTATTAGAGTCCAGCATGTTACAAATACAACCCCTGTTTATAAACCTCCTGCCTCATCATTTTATGCAAATACTTGAAAAAATATGGTTGATTCTGAAGTTCTTCAGCAAGCATTTGCTTCTTCTTGGAATGTGGACATGAATTTTAGTACAGGGTTGATTTTTGTGAATAAAGAGGTGGTGAAGCATGCATTAACAATTTATGCCACAAAGCATAACAGAAACTTTATGACTATTAGGTTGACCAAAAGTAAACTGTCTGTGAAATGCATGGATGGGTCATGCAAGTGGTATGTTGGGGCAGTCGTGAAGCCTAAACTTAATGGACTATGGATGGTCACATCTTATAGGGGTCCTCACAGTTGTATACCCCTTGGCATAGCACAAGATTGTAGAATGATGGATTCTAATTTTCTTGCAGCAGAATTTGTTCCAACGTTGTAAGAAAATCACACCGTAACAATTCATCACCTCAAAGACATCATTAAAGCGAAGCATTATGATCATAAGCTTTCTTACTATAAGATATGGGATGCGAAACAAAAGGTTATTGCAAAGATATTCGGGGATTGGGAAAAGTCTTACCAAAGGTTGAGAAAGTTGTTGTTGGCATACTTGGATCAAGATTCAGGCACCCGATACTTTTATCACACCATACCCAAGAGCGAGTTTGGTGATACTTTATTGCGCCATGTATTTTGAGCTTTCGCTCCATGCATTGATGGATTCAAACATTGTAAGCTAGTGATCAGTATTGATGGGACCTATTTGTATGGTAAATATCGAGGAGTGTTGTTAATTGCAATAACCACCAATGCCAACAACAAGGTTTTTCCTCTCGCCTTTGCCGTTATGAACAAGGAGTCAAGGCCTAGTTGGGGGTGGTTTTTAGAATGCCTCAGGATTTCATTAGGGGATGTGATAGCAAATAAGGACATTTGCGTAATTTCTAACCGATATAAGGGTATTCAAAACGCAATTGCAAACTGGCCCAGAGATGATGATGGATGAGTACTAGTATTTCATAGATATTGCCTTCGAAATGTTGCTAGCAACTTCAACACGCATTTTCAGGATGCCACTTTAAAGTCACTGGCCTTGAAAGCGGGATATGCTACTCAGGAAGCTAAATTTGAGTTATACATGCAATCTATCAAGGAAGCCAAGATTCATGCCCTTAGAAAGAAACTGACAATCGAGCGGTAGAAAGGTGAACCCGACCCGTATATGCCATACACATATCTAATGAAAGAGGATCTAGACATGTGGACCCAATTACATGATGGTGGATACCGTTATAGGGCTATGACAACCAATATCTCGGAGTGCTTCAATGGAATACTTAAATGTGCCCGTGGCCTGCCCATTACTGCAATGGTTGAGTTCACTTGGAGCAAATTAAACTTGTCGCGTATTTCCATGATCGGCACAAAGAAATTACTCATGATCTCTCCGAGGGCAAGGTGTGGAGTAAATATGCCATGTCAATCTATGATGCAAATCTGAAAAAATCTGCAAGACACCAAGTAAGGGAATTTAATAATTTGCATGGTATATATCAAGTAATTACCCCATATGACATCTACAGCTTTAGAGGGGGACACCATAGTCATGAAATAAATATATTGGTCAGAACATGTGATTGTGGAAAGTGGCAAACATATGACCTCAGTGGTTGTAAAACAATATATAAAAATAAATAAAAATCCTATTAATTTTCAAAATTTGAGGAATATCAGGGTTAAAATTTTATTTTCTATGTCTAACAATGTGTCATGTTGTTCAAAATTATGAATCCATTTCCAATAATCCATATCCAATAGAGTGAATCGGTCAAGGAAGAGACTTACTTAATGGACAATGGAGAAGGTGCTAACGGTGGGCCATATGCATCATCTAGTGGGAGGTCCATCCTGGGGCACAAAGAAGGGAATCTGACCTATGCCCAATACTGAACCAGTATCAAGGCCCCACCAATCTGACCGGCACCTCTTTCGGTTGCCCTGCATAACTCTTTGTACAACCATGCAAGGCAAGCGCTCCCCCAACTATACGGAGGTGGATTGCGAAGGTCCCTTAACATCTGCAACCACATCGTATGCACCCTATCACCAGACTTGTCGGTGACAATTGTGTCCCCTAGGAGTGCTAAAATATAACACCATGCATATTGATGCACAACAACCTTTGTTGCACCATCAGGCAACCCTTCGTCAACTTTTTGAAGTAGCCGTTTAATCTAGATCCTTTGTCCTTGAAGCACCATACCATTAGTAACAATTCCAAGCATATTTTGACATTCATGAGCCTACTCCAAGTCAGTTGTTCCAATAATTGCCTCACCATCGATTGGAATCCCCAAAAGAACCTCCACATCTTGTAATGTGATCATCATCTCACCATGTGGCAGGTGGAAGGTATGGGTTTCAGGCCACCATCGCTCAACGAAGGCCGTTATCAAGTTATGATCAATCTCTCTAGATGGGGTCCTATGCAGCCCCTCTAATCCAACTCTCTTGACAATGTCGAGGACGCGATCATCCACCATCAGGCGTCGTTTTTGGAACTTGTCATTACGACCAGGGCATTTCAATGCCCCCGGATTCTACACATGATAGAACCATGGTGATGAGATACTCTACACTATAAAATTTGTATATAAGATTGTAGCTATTGTTCCTAAAAAACAAAAATAAAGCGGCTATCACTGAAATTAAAATACCATCCAAAAAAAAAAAAGCAACAAAAGGAGAAAATAAAAGGATGAAATGCACTTGATACATTTGTTTTTAGCCATTTATCCTGCTACTCATGTCATGCATGCTATTGTGTAAACATTACCATAATAGCAATCCAACCCATTACCCACCATGTTTACAATAAATACATACATCAAAATTTGATTCTCTCTGGCTCTCACAATTCAATTTGGTTATCTTAAAAGTACCATATGTAAACAAATTAGAGGGGTAAAACACAATTATGAAATAAAGTTTTTAAACATGATTGATGCTATGATACAAATGAAAAGTTAAAACTTGTTCAAATTTCTGAATCCTAAAAACCCCTTCTCATCACTGGCAAATCAGACCCTAACCACCCTACCAAAAGCATATAAGTCATCAACCGTCAACATTGCAAGGGAATAGCTGGCCTATAATACACGCAAGAAATTGAGATAAAAACTAGCCTTATTATTTCACATTTTAAGTACAGTCTAGCCTATAATTCACACAAGATATTGAGTTAAAAAAACTATGAGTGCAAAACGTTTTACAAATACCACTATGGCATACTCATGACTATGCATTCAAAGCTGGTAATACCATTGACAAACTTAGAATTTTAGAAATGAAAAAAAAAAAATCAACATAATGTAAAAGGATAGGAAGAGAATATAGAAATTCAACAGCTGGTTGGTTTTAATTTTACCTCACCTTCCCAAATAACGGACGATCGATGTTCTTTTAGAAACCTTAACATCGAACGATTCATGGGACCAGGACCCAGCTCATCAACCTCCTCAATAGCAATGGCAGCTATACTGCACGAAGTTAGGGAGTCAAGAGTAATATAAGCACATGTTCAAGATAAATTGGCAAGGGTTTCAATGTATAGCCTAATTTCTTGCACAAACAATAAGTATGACAATCAACCACAGAGATTCACACACACAGCAAAAGAGAAACCTCAAAAACGTGGTTAGAGTTTTCCTTTTATACCTAGGGCAAAATATAAAACCCTACACGTCATATGGGCTTAGGGCTGAATTGGAAATTCTACAGAAAAAACATTATGCCCGACTTTTGGTCCGTCGAGTCTAATTCTCGATCGATCGAGCCAAACCGAATTGCACAATGAATTCTGCTGTAGCTCGATTCCAACTTTACATAAAACACATACTTTGAGCAAGTCTAAAACAAGACTAAAAACCTATTTTAATTATAGTTTGCCAACAATACAAATTAGAGTTCTAATACATTAGTTCTTAAGTACTTAGAACCTAACAAAATCCACTATAGAGAATCAAAGTTTACAATAAGACTTAGACGACTAACATCCTATTGCTACCACATGTAGAACTTATTGACACGACCACGTGCAAGTTCCGAATCCATAGACTCCTTCTCTATTAGGGCTTTGCAACACAAGCACCCACACTTGTGATAAAAAAAATACAAACTCTCATGTTTATGACTCCAAGAACACCCTTGAAGGTTTAGATCATCAGCACCTTTGATGACTAGATAAGGCAGCAACTTCTTCTACAACACCGGATCTTGAGATTCTTCAAGGAATAACATCGGTAGAAGACATGAGAGAGCTCTTTGGATACAAAACCCTAGATACAAAGGAGGCATTCTCTTCTCTCTTTGAAAAGCATTCTAAAAATTAGGGTTTCCTTTATATACTAGTAGTGTTTTACTTAAAACCCAATACGTTTAATTAATGTTTGGGCTGAAATAGAATTCTTCAAATACATGTTTCGATCGATCGAGCCGGTCTTTTGATTTATCAAATTGGGTAGATTTCGAATTCTTCTTTCTGCAGCTTGTATATTCTTGAATCTTGACTTGTATCACCTCATTTGATCGAATCAGCTTTTATTTATTTAATATTTAAATAAATATTAAATACTCATTTCCCACCCAACTCACCCATTTAACCCATTATTTAGTTTATATATACATACTTGCAAATACCAAAAACTTACTAGTATAATATTACCAAAATACATTCACTCAAAAACAAATTTACCAAAATGCCCACCATATTGATCAAAGACATAAAATTAAAATTAGCCTCAAAGAACTAACCAAAGGATAGAAAAGATTTTTTTTTTTTTTTAAATCCAAAAAAAAAATTCTCTTATTCATGTGTTTGGTTGCAAAGAAAATTTGTAAATCAAATCTAATCAAAGGATTGAAAAGGAAATTAGAAAAAAAAAATCCCAAAAAAATTCTCCTATCCCAATGTTTGGATGCCAAGAAAAATTCATAAATCAAATCTAGTTAATCAACTGAGAGAGAGGGAGAAAATTTGCTAGATTTTTCAACCAAGAAAAGATTGTTTGCGGGCCTGTTTTTAAAGTGGTTATAAAGAGTCAAATTGTGGTCCCCCCAACAAGGTTATCCAATGGGTCTTTATCCATTTAACCCAAATGTTTAACTGGGTTGAGTTAAGACTTACCCAAATTAAGTGGGTAATGGGTGGGTTAATGGGTTTGGGTAAAAATGGCCACCCCTAGCAATGACCAAGGTGTTGTAGAATGTATGTTTTTCTTTAGTGGAAAAGTTAATTAGAGAGAAATTCTACATATTTTTTTCTATATTTTTTTTATTAGATGTGAATTTTAAAATTTTAATTGTTGGATTACATTTTTTTAATATATTCTTTATGTTTGGAAAATTTTAAGAAAATCAAAAATTAATAATTATGTCATCAATTACATATTTAAATTTTAAGTTTTTGTGATAAAAAAATTATGCATAAAAATAAGTTTATTGATCCAATAGTAACTAACACCTCATTTGAACGAAATTTGACATGCATGTTAATAACATAAAAATAAAATAAAAAATTGCAATTTAATAGTTAGATTTTCAAAATTCACATATAGTAATATATATATATATATATAAAGAGTTGGAAGGTAATCTAACATCACATTGGTTTTAGAAATTTTTTATTAAAAAAGAAAAAGGTAATTGATTTTAGTAGTTTTTTATATATATATATATTTTATTAACAAATGTTTTAAGGACACCAAGTTAACCAGACATTTTTCTTATTTAAATAGACATAACATCTTCCCTTTATACTAGCCTCATCACATGTGAAATATTGTTGGCTAGTTTAAGGTAGCTAGTTTTCTTTTAAATTAAAGTTCATTTTTTGTCCTTAAAATTTGGGTTTGTTATTGTTCTAACCATTTGCGTTTCAAAATTTTCATTTTAGCTCCTTATATTTGATTTTGTTTCATACTTGTCTTACCATCTTATTTTATTAATAATCTGATGTTAGGTATCTTTTATGTTTAATCATTTTATAAAATAGTAGTTCTAAAATGTTGTTGAATGTTCATTTTAGCTCCTTATATTTGATTCCGTTTCATGTTAGCCTTGTTATCCATTTTAATTAGTAATCTGATATTAATAATAAGTATTTTTCATGTTCAACCATTTCATAAAATACTAACTCTAAAATGCTGTTGAATGTAGATATTTAATTGTTTTAGGAAAGAGATATTATAAATGGTCAAATTACTAATGAAAATAAATAGTATGATCAATATGAAAACATAATAATTAAAACATAAAGTGCCCATAAGTCACCTCATGATTGAGTGCATTTGAATGAAATGAAAGCTGACTGGCATGCTTTTCTTGCTAACAAAATTGGTTGGATTCAAGGGGTTTATAATACCAAGAGAAAAAGAAAATAGTTGAATAGCTTTATGTTTTATATTATATGGCATGAATAAGAATCTGAAATTAATTAAAATTTGTTAGTTTTACACATGTATTATAGTTCTTTACAAGCTGGCCCAATTAAAATTGTACGGGTAAATATGCTTTCCACTTCCATTTTCATATATTCCTTATATAAAAAATGTGCTTTTCATTTACTTTTAAATTTCAATCGTTACTTTTTTTCTTTTTTTCTCTCTTTAAAAAAAATATAAAAAGTAGTACAAGTGTTTAACCACGTTATATGTTCCTGGTACAGCAAGCTTTTGCAAAGATCAAACTTTCCTAAATGTAAAGAAGAAAACATGTATGAATGGTGAATACTTCATCAAGAAGTATAAGAAGACCATAGAATTCTTGCATAAATATCATTTTACTCACAAAACCTATAACAAATGATAAACAACCGCCAACAAGCACCAGAAGAAGTATATTAATTAAGCTATAATAATTTGGAAAACATTGCCTCTTATAATGAAATTAGCCTAAAAGCTGATACAATTTTGGTTTGAAATATAAAATTCATTCCCATTATTTTAGTTATAACTAGACTACACATTAATAATACATTTCATATTGTCAAGCACAGTCTACATGCTCGCAATAGCATTTCAAATAGTAAGAACAATGTCCCCCGCTTGCATTCTCCCACTTCTGGCATTGCTTGGCACAATTTTTGGTGCATACACCTGACCATGTAACACTTGATTTCCAACATATTTTGCAAACTTCTTTATATGGCTTACAATTTTGGAACATCCAAGGGGCATGTCCTAATAAGTACGAAGAATTGAAAAGCATATCAATAGACATAACAATCTTATTATAAAAAAAATGTGGGGAAATCAATGATAATTATTTAACCTGGGTCTGACCATAATAGCTTTCTACCAACCCGTGAATCAATAATAAAAAGTTAAGAATAGGGAATGATAAAGAAAATGGCAAACAAAAAAATAAGAAGGAAATTCTGATTTTTGAGTCTTATACATGTTTTCTCTCACTTGCACCAAATAGGCAAATACAAATGAGAACAAGGTCTATATAAAGGAGTTTGGCTTACCTCTAATATTTTTTAACTCGACATTTTTCGTTGTTTTAAATATACATTGGTACATCTGGGACTGACATGGAGGTGATGCAGGAGACAAAACTGGAACTAAACAAACTATTATTGGAGGAAGAGGATATGTGGAACCAAAGGTCCAGAAACTGTTGGCTAAAATCAGGAGACCGGAATACTTCTTTCATACCAAAGCATCCAACAGACACCAACGAAATGCTATAGTGAAGATAATGGATTCTAATGGTACTTGGTAGGAAGAGGAGGAGGAGATTGGTAGGACATTCATTGACTATTATGAGCAACTATTCTCATGCTCACATCCAGCAGTCAGTGCGAAATTGCTTGATGCGATACAACCCAAGGTGACTGACGAAATGAACTTGGCTCTACTACAAGCGTTCCAAGCCACAGAGATTGAGACAACACTGAAGCAAATGCACCCTCTTAAGGCTCTTGGCCCTAACGGTATGCCTTCTTTATTTATCAACACTTTTGGCCCACTGTTAATTTTGTTGTTATACAAACTATCCTGGACTTTCTTAACCATGGTATAGCTCCGCCAAAGTTTCATGAAACTCACATTATTCTGATTCCAAAGAACAAAAATCCAAAGAGAGTGACAGACTACAGACCAAGAAGCTTGTGCAATGTTGCATACAAGCTAGCTTCCAAGGCAGTGGCTAATAGAATGAAAAGGGTGCTGAAAGACATAGTGGGGGAGAATCAGAGTGCCTTTGTAGCCGAAAGACTCATTACAGATAATGTGTTAGCAGCTCATGAAGTAATGAACCACATAGATAGGAAGAGGAAAGGAAAATGGGGTGAGATGGCTTTGAAACTGGATATGAGCAAAGCATATGACCGAGTGGAATGGGAATGCCTATAGAAGATCATGCTCAAGTTGGGTTTCCATGAGAATTGGGTTCATATAATTATGTAATGTGTATCATCAGTAACATATGCAATTCAGATCAATGGGGTACCTCGGGCAGTTATCAAGCCTACTCGGGGTCTATGACAAGGTGATCCTTTGTCGCCTTACCTATTCCTACTATGTGAGAAAGGCTTATCCGCTCTGATCAATAAGGCAGTTCAAAACAGGTTCATACATGGGGTGGCGGCATCAGCTAAAGGCCCAAAAATTTCACACCTGTTTTTCACAGATGACAATTTGATCTTCAATAAAGCAACTACTCAAGAGTGTGGTGAGATACTAAGGGTGCTGCAGGTTTATGAGGAATCATCCGGACAATAGTTGAACAGGAACAAAACCTCCATCTTCTTCAACTGCAACACAGACCACGCTACTAAGGAAGCCATAAGAGCTAGTTTTGGTGCTCAAATTATTAGGCCACATGAATCATACCTTGGTCTCTCGTCATTGGTGGGACGTTCAAAAAGAAATACATTCACCCAGCTTAAAGAAAGAGTAGCTAACAAGTTGGCGGGTTGGAAAGAAAAGCTACTCTCTAATGCAGGGAAGAAGATATTGATAAAAGCAGTTGCTTAGGCCATACCGTTGTATACTATGAGTTGTTTTAGGTTGCCCACTACTTTATGTGATGAGCTCACTGGAATAGTCCAACAATTTTGGTGGGGACAAAGGAAGGATAAGAGGAAGCTCGCTTGGATGAGTTAGTAGAATATGTGTCTTCCAAAGGAAAAGGGAGGGATGGGTTTCAGAGACCTGAAAAGTTTCAATCTAGCTCTCTTGGCAAAGCAGGGGTGGCGACTGCAGACCAACACATCATCTTTCTTTTATAAGGTGTATAAGGTGAAGTACTTCCCTAACTATGATTATGTGGAGGCAAACTTAGGAAGTCAACCATCCTACGCTTGGCGTAGCATAATGGCAGCCCAGTCAATAGTGAGACGTGGTATGCACTGGCAGGTAGGTGATGGAGAAAGCACTACAAAAAAAATGTCCTATGGCCACGTTTTTAAAACGCGGCTATATGTCAAAAAAAGGTGGCTATAGCCTATAGCCGCGTTTTTTTAGGCCGCACTTTCTAATGTGGCCTAAAACCTGTGACTATAGGACTGACGGTCCTATAGCCGCACTTTTTAACCGCGGCCCAAGACCAGGTCCTATAGCCCTGTTGAAAACGTGGCCTAAGGGTCTGGTCTTAAAACGCGGCCTAAGGTTGTGGTCTTGGGCCGCGTTTTAAAAGTGTGGCCATAGGACCCTTGTTGACAACTATAGGTGAAAGCTATAGCTGCATTTAAAAACGCGGCTATAGCCCTTTTTTTTTCATTTTTTCTTTTTCCTAGCCCAAATGCCTTAAGGACCTCCACACCTGTTTTCTAGTACAGTCACCACAAACCAAGCCCTCATTAAACAGTTTTAATCTTGCATTAGTCTCACATTTACTATAAAAACTTTGAAAGTACATACATAGTAATATCTCTTGCAAAGATAAAATGCAAGAAAGGAGGGCAATTAACTCACAGTGCACTTTAGATAAAATTTGTGGTGAGGACTATAAAATTTGACATGCCAAGTTTCTTGATTAGTATCTAATCCATCCTACAAAGCGAGATAAAATATTTTCATTCAATAAATCACCATGGATGGTCTTTGAAAAAAATACGCAAACTTCAATATGTCTATGTTTAATCATGATCTCCTCCATCCTAGATTAAGTATCCCTAGTTTCATTTATTTAATTAAAATATAATTAGTCTATGAATTATGCCATTAGATTTCAGTTTCATCCTTAGGCTCTATGCTAGTCTTCCAAAATCAATAGATTTCAGTTTCATCCTTAGATTTCAGTTTTAAAATTTTAAAGACTAAATTAAAACAATTGATAAGTTAGGAACAAAAATGCACTTTGATACATAGCTCACTGACCATTAATTTTCTTCTAAAACAAATCATAGTTAATTTAAAACTTTTATTTTGGCTCCATGACCAAAGTGGGAGGACAAGTTGATAGAAGCAGACATTGAAAGTGTGGTGTGGCTGTGGGCCTCCCCTTTATATGCCTAGAGTGATACAATACAACTGGGGGTTATTATTTTGCTTCAGGAATGAAGATAAGAACGAATTAATGTTGGTTGTTGATACCTAGCTCCAAGAATTAATTAATAAATAAATAAATAAAAAGAAAAGAAGAAGCTCGGTAAGAATTAGTTTGCCATCTGGGAAGGTACTTTACATCCTTACCAAACAATTTACTTCCCATCCTTAACAAACAATATAGTGAACTCTTTTCGCTTATGAGATTGCTGTTTTAATTAAATTACAATTTACTTAATCTAAGACTCTTAAGTTTAATTTATTTTGAATTCAATCATTTAAGTATCATTTTTCTCTTTCATTTCAGTTATTTAATTTTAATGTGTTTTCAATTTAATCTTTCCATTTAGTTTGTCCAATTATATCTTTAGTTTTAGCTTTAGTCTTTTATATATATATATATATATATATATATATATATATATATATATATTTCCAAAAGGACATTGTTTTGGTGTAATAAACAGTACGAATTAGACAGAATGACTGCATTAGTCATCAAGAGACACACAGAATGAAAATACCCATATTAGTAAGTGCTCGTTCCACTAGAGCTTCACTCACAAGGAATCCCAAAATAAAGTTATAATCAGTATTTTTTTTTTATGAGTAAAAGTAAATTTACAGTTATTATCAGTAATTTAAGGCTACAGTTAATTGTTTGCAGCAAAAAAACACCTTCAATTTGCCCTCAGGTGCAAGTTAACCATCTCAAGTACACCAAATGAAAATGGCAGTAGATTCACCAATTATTGGAAATTTACAGTGTCAAAGGAACTAAAGACCATTTCAAATAATTGGCTTTTAAGCTGATTAATAGAAACTACACTAAACTCAAGTATAAGGAAAAGAAACTGACATGAAGATCCATACCACATAATTATTCTGCCCAAATTCCAAACCAAAGTAGTACTATTGGAAACAATAAACTCAATTATCAAGGTGTACAAGGCTACTTTACATATAAAAACTGTAAAATAAAATTTTTTGAGCATTTTCTACATAAAAAATATATTTTTATAAATTAAGCCGAAAGGGTGTCTGACCTGAGTTTGAGAACTTGGTCCCTTATCTACATGGGGTGTTGCTGATACAAAATCTGCATCTGTAAATAGATCAACATGGGGTGATGCTGATAATAGGATGGCAAGCTTATGCATAATTCTAATTTGAGCAATAAGTCATATCTTCTCTGTATTGGTCTATAAAATTTTAATTATTTTTTTAAAGATATGATAAAATTCTTCTTTTATTCTAAATTAATCAATAAACTATATTACTACAAATTAGAAAATAAAATATCATGACACTGATAAAAGACTAGTATATAACTATTAGAATAAATATCAGCCCCCTTCACTATTTATCTTGCCTATTTAAATCTTTTTTTTTTCCCCTCTCTCATAATTTTGTTTCTTAATTCTATGGGAATATCATTCAATGGCAATAGCAATACTCCATCTACGAACATTACCACCTTTGGCTGCTAATGGATATGGATATTAATCCTAAATAAGGAGATTGGGTTTTGGTAATAAGGAGATTGAGCCATGAGTTTCACAGGAGTCTAAAATCTAGTTCTTGACAAAGAGAATAAATGCATTAATATTATTGTGATGGACTGGTGATGGAGGTGAAATGAAACAGCAAAATAAAGCTTAATAAAAAACATCTCAAAAAAAAAAAAAAATACAAACCTGTTTGCAGTGAGCTTTAATGCTTGTTGCAGAATGTCTAGTTGCTGGACTTTGAGACCAGATTCAGTCCTCATCAATTGCTTCACCCTTTTCCTCCTTCCTACCACATATTTCAACAACTACAAAAACGCAAATGAGATAAATAATCTGCACCTACTATTTTAGATGATAAAAGGAAGTAAAGTACAGTACACTTCCACTCCATACTATATCAAAGTCCAATGCCACTAGAAACAGTGAGCTTGGTTACAGTGTAACTATTAATGAACCAGAATAAAGTCCCCTTGTTTTATTCAACTGTTTACACACGCAAATTCTTATAAACAAGCATTATGATAATTATTCAAGAATGTATCTTTAAAAAAGGATAAATCCATACTTGAAATCCAGAAAGTATCATATCTATCCACAATATTATAACGGTCTCGTACATGTATATGTTACATTAATTAATACAAGTTGATTTTGATTCTACTTTGATAATACAGCAGTATATTAGTGAGATTGGACCAAAAAAAAAAAAAAAAAGAGTGCAAACTACAATTACATCAGAAAGAATGACGCAACTGAAGCACTGCAACAAAATAAGTGTGTGATGCAAAATCCTGTATAAACCACTATATCCTTTTTTTCTCTCTAGAATCTATGTGCATGCCACAAAGATGCTAACTGTAATATGCTACCACAAACTCCACAAGGCAAGAATTAAAATATAACGAAGAAGGAATATAAAGTGATAATGGCATTTTCTGAAACAAAAACTCAAATCCTTTAATCATGGAAAGTTAATACATTTTGGATTCCCTCTAAAATGAACAACAGATATGCATTACACATCCATGACTGTCTGTGATACACAATATTTAAAACTGATAATAGTATAAAATAAGAACATATTTGCCATATACTGAATGCAACTTTAAAGATTGACAGACTCTCCTTTAAGGGAAGGAAAAAAAAGGTCTTTAGGATATTTACAAACCACCCACAAATCATATCATATGGTTACTAAAAGCCACAGGCAAACTACAGACCTGAATTTTCTTGTTTGGGTGTTTTTCTACCCAGTTAATGAAGTGCTCAATCTTCTCATCTATTTTCTTTTCAAGTTCCACATCTCCACATTGCACCTATACAACAGGAAAGGTTGCATTAACAAGAAATGAATTTGAAGGCTTAAGCTTCAACCAATCCAATGAAAAGAACCATATAGAATAACACTAGCAAGTTGGAAGATACATCTAAAAAATATATATGCAATAAGATAACCTTGTGAAGATTCTTCAACGTAAAAGGTAGCCCCCTTTGCTATCTTAGGCCAACATTAAATAACAATGAACAAATTTTATTGTTACTTGTTTAGGTGTCAAACAGGTGGGCATATTTCTACTAGTGTTAGATTACAACATGATTTGCAATTGGCACTAACCCGAGTCTTCAAGCAAGCAAGTAAATGTGAACGCATATTTCAGTGGGAACTTGCTGCACAACATTATTCTGAGAGTTTTTTTAGCAAGCCCAGAAAAAAGCCAGCCTTTTCAGCTTATTTTGGCAGGCTCCACACCCAAAAATTTTATTAAAAAAAAAAATCCCCCTCTTTTTCTACAATCCTTTCAGCTAATATACAATCAACAGAGCGCATTCAAACGCACTTCTGGTTTGGCTTATTTGCTGATTCGCTGAAAGTGGATAAATCTATAAGGCTTTAAAACACTATACATAAGCAAATAAGCTCCAAAAAGAAAAAGCAAAACCGAAGGCATCCAACACAACAACTAATCCTTGTAAACCATTATCAAACACCTAATGACCAATGAAATGTTATACTTTGGACATTTATTCACTGAACCTTAAATACTTCAAATAATCATAATACGCAACTACAAAGACTTGATCTAATCAAAGAAAGAGAACAAATTTCAGAATGACTTACACAGGTAACGTAAAAGAGGACATCGACTAATTCATGATTGGTATTTACCTAAATACTTGGGATACCACTAACTAAATGAGAACTTCATTGCAAAAGCGGAGCACTGTCAGGGATCCTGCTATTAGCTACTTATCCAACAAAAAAGAAAAAGAAAAAAAAAAGAGCCTAACCAAACTCAATCCATCCTCCAGGAAAAATAAAAAGATTATGCTACCTAGCCTAGTATTATTCAATAGTAATAGTACTCGACTACTCGTTAATTTTTTTTTTCTTTTTCTTTTTGCAACAGATTCAAAATCAAAACTTGATTGTCTTATCATGTTCGTTTTCCCTGCAACCAAAGAAAGGGTACAGCTATAACAACTCATTCAATCAACAAACAAACAAACGGCTCAAGATACTAAAAATTCTCATCTTTTATCAGCCTTTGCCAACTATCAAAACAGAAGGGGAAAAAACTATCTTTATCCCAACAAACATGAATTTTGCCAAACAGAACAAAGAAAAAAAAATGCGTGCATGTTAATCCAGATTGCATAGCAAAACTCCAACAAACCAAATTAAAATCTCATAACATAAAAGATCAGAGAACCAACCTCAAAATTGTCATCTCCACCCACTTCATGAAATCGAAAAATGCGATTTGGCAAAGCCGACCAAGTAGTGAAATTCCAATCTTCAACTTCTGCACCGCCTCCAACAAGGCTAAAATTCCACCACAAAGCTAACGAATTGAGCTATAGAATTTCAAACCCATTCGAATAAACATAAAAATTAAAAAAAAATTATAATAAAAAAAAAAACTCAAACCAAAGCAGAATCTGAACATAGAATCTGAGTGAATCAATAGAAAAAAATGCAATGAAAATGAAAAGCAATAGAAGATCGTACCTTGCAGAATCGGATATGAGTCTCTGAGAATAGCTTCTTGTTGAAGGTGATTCAGAATCCGATGATGAAAGTACAAAAGCATAACGAGCTTGAGAGATGGAGATGGAGGGTGAGGGCTTGAGAGATGGAGGCTAGGGTTGAAAATGTTTAAGTTTCCTATTTAAAAAAAAAAAGTTTGCCAAAAAATAAAATACGAAGGTCCTTAGGCCGCGTTTTTAGCTGAAAAAAATGTGGCCTAAGAACCCATCTATGGCCCCGCTTAAAAAACGCGGCCTAAGAACCTGTCTATGGCCCCACTTAAAAAACGCGGCCTAAGAACCCGTCTATGGCCCCGTTTTTAAAATGCGGCCACAGTTAAGGAAAAGAAAAAAAAATGTTTGCCAAAAAATAAAATACGGAGGTCCTTAGGCCGCGTTTTTAGCTCAAAAAAACGCAGCCTAAGAATCCGTTTATGGCCCCGCTTAAAAAACACGGCCTAAGAACCCGTCTATGGCACCGTTTTTAAAATGCGGCCACAGTTAAGGAAAAGAAAAAAAAAAAAAAAAAAAAAAGTTTGCCAAAAAATAAAATATGGAGGTCCTTAGGTCGCGTTTTTAGCTGAAAAAAACGCGACCTAAGAACCTGTCTATGGCCCCGCTTAAAAAACGCGGCCTAAGAGCTCATCTATGGCCCCGTTTTTATGAAACGTGGCTTCAGTCTATCTTGGGCCACATTTTTTATAGCTATGGCTTAAAAAACGCGGCCCAAGGCCCCCGCGTTTTGTAGTGAAGGGCTCACATTTAGAGGGACAAATGGATCCTAAGTCCATGCACTTACAGGATTACCACTTCAGAGAAGCAGTTTCCACAAGGGCCGTGGGTAAAAAACCTCATCAAAAGTGACAGCAAAGAATGGGACGATAACTTTATTAAACAGACGTTCATGCCTCAAGATGCCGATGCTATTTTGAGTATTCCACTAAGTGCTCGTAGGGCTCAAGATAGAGTGGTATGGGCTGAGAACAAGTCTGGGAAGTTTTCTGTCAGGAGCGCGTATCAGTTGGCCCTGCTAGACCGAGGAGGTGTGGACAGAGCTGAATGTTTGAACCCTACGCTGACTAAATAGATTTGGAGAGGCCTTTGGGGTATAGACGTACCAAATAAGGTGAAACACTTCGCTTGGAAAGCATATAGAAATATTCTTGCTACAAAAGAAAATCTGTGGAAAAGGAAAATTACACATGATGGGGTCTGTGATGGATGTGGACAGGCCAATGAGTCAACAAGCCATTTATTTTGGTTCTGTCAAAAGGCGAGAGAGGTCTGGTCCCACAGCAAGCTGAACATCCCATTTCAAATATCTCCTGAGTGGGAATTCCTAGATGTCATGGGACAACTGTTAAGGCGGTCTGAAGCTTTACCCGGCCTCTTAGAACGTGTGGTCATGATTTGTTGGGGGGATATGGAAGAATAGGAACGAAGTACGACACGATGGAAAAGACAGGAGGGGCACTGCCATAGTACGAAGATCCATTAGGTTATTGGACAAATTTCAGGCGGCAAATGTTAAACAAATAATGCCTGGACCCCACAAGTCAGAAGTGGTTAAATGGATGCCGCCCCAACAGGGACGATACAAAGTAAACACGGATGGAGCCGTGTTTACCAAACGCAAGTGTGTGGGATTTGGGGTGGTGGTTCGTGATAGCAAGGGAGAGGTGATCGTCACGCTGTGCAAAAGAATGGTTGGCTTAATGGGGGCGTTAGAAATGGAGGCAAAAGCCATGGAAATAGCAGTGCAATTTGCCGTAGATATTGGGCTCCGTGAAGTCGTCTTTGAAGGAGACTCTCTGAGCATCTGTAAGATGATCCAACGCTCCACTGAGGCTCAGTCATCCATCCAGAATGTTGTGGACGGTATTATCTCCCAGCTGGCATCTTTTAGAGTAGCAGAGGTGTCCCATGTAAAAAGTCAAGGAAATATCCCTGCCCACTTATTAGCTCAGCATGTTGTTCATGTTGAAGGTTACGTGGCTTGGCTAGAGGAATGTCCTAGCCCAATAGCACGTGCATGTTCCCAGGATGTACACTCTTCTAGTTAGTTCTAAATAAAGCAATGTGTTTCCTATCCAAAAAAAATATATATATATATATACACATTGGTAAGTGATTGTGAGTTTTAATTTTCATCTTTTATTTAATTAATGGATGATGTGGTATTTTCTCATTAAAACAAAAGAAAATTCTAGTTAAAAAAGTACTAAAAGTAAGCCCAACTCTATATAAATTATAAGTTGACTTATTTGACACTCAAATAATTGCCTAAAGAATTAATTGCTTAGCTATTGCAAGATGCTAAGAAGTAAGAACTCTTTAACCTTTGGATGTATTAGATGTTTATTGGATTTGAGTCTAAGAAATGGTTGGAATATTTTCCTTTCGTTATCTCTTGTTGACTTCTATTCTATCACTTGATGTAGTCTCTTATTTGGATACACAGGAAATTCCACCCTTTGAGCGAAATATGACCAAATGGAAAAATTGTTATTTGACATGAATAAAATTTTTGATATTTGACCTATACTAAAATTCCTTATTATAATGGGTTATCATGGGGTTTAAAGGATAAAAAATGGTCTTTTCTAGGGGGGAAATTAAGGTTTTTAATCAAATCAAATGAAGGCCATAATTTGTATTGGTTCAAAATTGCTTTTAAAATAAGCACGAATGTGTGGGTTCCAGTTAGCTCAACTAGTAAAGTCTCTGATGGTTGTATAAGAGATCTGGAATTCAATCCCCGCCTACACCAAAAATTGATTGGTGTCTTGGTCTAATGATAAGAACTATCGTCAGGAGCGAACGCTGTAGGTTGAAACTCTCTAAAAAAAAAAAAAAAAAAACACGAATGTATGTGTTAAGTTTGATTGATTTTAATTGGTCATAAAATTAAACTCTTATTCTCAATTATTATTATTATTTATAGAAGAGACAATAAAATTTCAATTTATGGCATCGGCTTCATGATAAGTATACTTTATTAGATCAAGACACCAATTTATTTTTTGTGTTTGTGGTGTAAGGAAGAAAACACTCTAGGAGTGCACGATATGGTGCTGGCCAAGGACATTTTTTAAATAATTATTTATTATTATTATTATTATTATTATTATTATTACTATTTTAAGTGTTTGTTTACTATGCATTGCATATTATGATTGTGGAACAGTGTGTCTGACAAATAGTATACCTACCAAATTGACCCTATGAACTAATTTTTGTTTGCTCTTATGGAAGAAAATCACATTATTGGTGCGCGCGAATCCTTTCGTGAATCTTCTTAGGGTCCGTTTGGTTGGAGGGATGTGTTAGGGATATATTTGATGTAATTGACTAATCTTTTGACAAAACGCACTTTATTTGTAATTTGGTAGATCTAGGATGGGTTTAGTAATTCAAGAAACAAGTGTTCAAGTTTGGTATTGAAGCCATGCAAATCTGACTAAGAAATAAGTGAAGAATGTGCTGCTCATCAAAGCTCGACAGAAGTCTCAATAGAATCCTTTCTATTGAGAATTATTGCTGAAGCTCGACACAAGCTCGACACAAGCTGTATCTATCAAGAATTACGAAATCAGAAATTCCAGATTTAATTACACACATATCCTTGAATATTTGTGTAGGGTTTCTTTTCTCACAACCTTAAACATATGTAAGGATTATTTTAAGAGCAAAGTGATTATACACACATATTGTGATCGGAGACAGAAATTGCTCTAGTTCATCATATTCTCTCTAAAAGCTACTGCATCTTTACGCCTAGGGTTTTGTGACCAAAGAGCTTACTAATCTTCATTGTTGATGAACTGAAGAATTTTACAGCCAACAATTCTTCCTTAAGTTGGTTTATTAGTCACGTATTGAGATCCGTGCATCATTGGTTAGTTACGTACTAGGATTCGTGCATTGAACGGAGAGATTGCCGCTATAATACAAGTCCAATTGGGTATTAAGGTAAGGGTTCAACTGTAGATTGGTATTAGGTACTATGATTCCTTTTACTTGTTATCGCTTGTGATTGATAATAGTGGATTTTCAAAAGTGGTGATCTTAAATTCACTCGGTGGGATTTTGCCTTGGTAGTTTTCCCCTTTTGTAAACAAATCACCTATGTCAAATTTAATTTTCGTTGCATTTAACTTAATTGGTGATTTGTTTGTACTACCACGCTATTGCATGCTAAATTGACTTAATTAATTAACTTGGATTATTAATTAATTGATTTGCCAAAGGGGTCAATATATTCTTAGCCTATCAGGATGGAAAAGTGGGAAGATAAAAAATGGAGAGGGGATAAAAAAGTGAGAGGATAGAAAAAATTTAGTTTTCTCTCATATGTGTTTAGCTGAGAGGATAGAAAAGTGGAGAGATGGAAAACTATGAAAAATGAAGTTGATATAAATTTACAATTGTATCCCTATAATTTAAAACAAAAGACAACACAATTTTTTATACACTTATTTATTTAACAAATTATATATGGACACTACACTTTTTTTTAAGTTATTTTTTTAAAGGCAGAAGCTGGATCCAAAATTGGTGAAACAAAAAACAAAAAAAGAACGAGAAGGTAACTATGGAAGAAATTGATAAAAGCAAAAGATAGAAGAAGACAAAAGGTGAGATGAGCACCAAAAACCCAAAACAACGAACAGTGAATAGAAGAAACAAAAAAACAAAAAGATGAAAAAGACAAAAGATGGGGCAAAAACAAGAGGAAGAAAAGGAAATAATAATAAAAAGAACATGAAAGAAAAAAGTGATGAACAACATGAACTAGAAAACAAGAAAATATTATTAAGTTGGTTGAAGCAAAGTGAAAGTCAATGGTTACCTAAGATTTCCATGTTTAACGTTACAAAAAGAGGGACAAAAATGTAATTGATTGGGTTGAAATAAAGTCCCCCAAGTTTTCTCTCTAAATTGGAGAGATAGTATTTTGATGAACCAGGAGAGAAAACACGAGCCCCACCAAAATTTCATTCCACTCTCCCTCCCAACCAAAAACCTCTCTCACCTATTTTCTCTCCTATTTTCTCTCTCTCTTTTTTTTTTTTCATCCTCTCTATTTCACCACCAACCAAATGAAGCCTAAATGTTGTTACATGATGGTCACGTAAGTTTCAGTCCCTGACAACTAATGACAATTAGTTCTAGAGATCAGTTTGGCGGATATGAAAACCTCAATGAGCTATAAAGAATTTTTTTTAAAAAACTACATGAGGTCTTATCCGTTCGTGAGTCTTCTTGGTGTTGTTACATGATGTTCATGTGAGTTTCAGTCCATAATAGCTCACGAAAAGTAGTCTTAGGAATCAACCTCAATGAGCTATAAGGAAGAATAAGCCCTTCTCCTTAACAACCAACCACTAGACTACTATTCTAAAATGAGTAGATAGTTCAAGTTTTCAACCCAAAAAAAAAAAGCATACTTTATTGTTTTATATATATAAAAAATCAATAATTATGATACTTTTAAGGGATCTTGATATAATTTATTCTAATAATTTATTTGTATAATAGCTAATGCCGTATATCGTGAGTGTTTTGATGAACTTGGCAACCTATGTTGGCTTCCAATGACCTCCCACGCTTTTAAGTTCCTTGTCCAGCACATTAATCTTAGTTTTATAAGATTACTAGTTTTGCATTTAATTTTATCACTATTTATTTAATAGCATTTGCTAAATTTATTTGTGTTCAAGAATTATGCTTTTACAATATTACATGTGAATGTGAAATTTGTAAATTTATGTCAAAAATAATTTTATTTTTAATTAAAATGAATTTTTTTTGAAATATTACCACACACACAAATTTTTAATGCTTGTTTATATTTTATTATTTTCTATTCACTTTATAAAAATATGGAAATTTTATTTTTAAAGTTGTTTAAATTGCTTTATATTTTTGGGGTGTAAATTTCCATTTTTTTTTATATAGGAGAAATTGCACTTTACCCACCTTTGGTTTGGCCCGTTTTAAAAGTGTCCACCCATGATTTAAAAGTTATCACTTAACCCACTTGAGGTGACCTCCGTTAGACACCCATTACCCATCTCTGTCATTTCCGTTAAAAAAATCCCCTTTACTATATAAGCCACAATAGAAACAGAATTAGAAGTAACATATTAAAGAGCGACTTCTCTCTCGTCATCTTAGAAATCAAATCTTCAAACCCAAATCTCATATCGTGGCCCAAATCTTGTTCAATCAACACAATAATTGGTTCCCTCTTGATATATATACTACCAACAAAAAGAAACCCAGATAGCAAGGGGAAAAAAAAAAAAAAAAAAAAGGAACACATGTTTTTTTTGGATTGGAATGAATCTAGAAGATTCTCCATCTTCTTTTGAAGCCATAGATAGAACAAATATGCCAAATCCTAAAAACTCACAGTAGGAAAAACTAAACCAACCTAGAAATCCATTACACTCGCAAATCCATTAAACTCAAAAAATTTGAACCCACCAACCATAAGGGAATTTAAAGCAACCTAGAAAATTCGAACCCACAAATCCATTAACCCCAGAAAATTTGAATCCACCACTCTCCGTTGCTTCGATCTCTGCCAATTTAGACAATCAGGTTGCTCTGCTGCTTAGCCAATCTCATGATTTCGTTTTTCTTGTTTCTTTAATTTTGCTTCTCAGTCTAGGGTTTTGGGTGGTGGCTAACAGCGGTGGTGGTGTTGGAGGTGGTAGTTTGGTAAGGCTACGATTTGATGGTTTAGTGAGTTGGTTGTGGTGTTGGATATGTTAGATTGCTAGTTTTTTTTTTTTTTTTTTTTTTTTTTAAAGATTTTTTTTGTGTTTTTCTTTTTTGTTTGTTTTTGGTTGTGGGTCTAGGGTGGGTGGTGGCTAACAGCGGTGGTGGTGTTGGAGGTGGTAGTTTGGTGAGGTTATGATTTAATGGTTCAGTGAGTTGCCTGTGGTGTTGGATTTGCTAGATTGCTAGGGTTTTTTTTTTTTTTTTTTTTGTAGATTTTTTTTTACTTGCAAATCTGGGTTTTTTCTAGAGAACCCAACAAAAAAGAGAGGGTTTTTTTGCTTTGTCTACCCTCTTTCGTAAAACTTTGTGCTAATTATGTATATGAAAAATGATGAAACAAATTTTATCTTGACTTGCTTTTTGATATTTTTCTTTTATGTTTTATGTGAAGAAGAAGAAGAATGAGAGAAAAGAAGAGAGAGACATAAAATATAATGAAAAAGACACATTTACCCTTATTTTTAACGGTGAAAAGGGAGAGGTGGGTTACAGAGGGCACCTCAAGTGGGTTAGTGACACTTTTTAAACAACAGGTGGCTTACTTAAAACCAGCCAAACCACAAGTGGGTTAACTGCAATTACCCCTTTTTTATACATTTAATATCTTTATTTGTATTTTAATCAATATTAAATTAATTTTGTATTCATTATGGTTCGACCTTAAAAACCACATTTCCTTTTCTTGGTTTTTTGAATGGTCCGAGTCTGAAAACCATGTTTGGTATATAACTTCATCTCAAAAAAAGAAAAAAACATCATATATAACTTCTTCTAAATAAATAATAATAATAGTAAAACTTGGTATGTAACATTCTAAAAAAATATATATATATATATATATATATATATATATATTCTCGGTATAGAAACTACCTTCTCAAAAAATAAAAAGCTTTTTTTTTTTTTTTTTGGTTGAGAAATCTCAAAAAATAAAAAAGCTTAGATTTATAAACTTTAGGGGTTACTGTTTTACTAATAAACCATAAGATAGCTTTATGTACCTTTTTTTTTTTTTTTTTTTTTTTTTATTTATGGCAATACCCCGTGCTATTATTTTGTCATCTCACACCATGTTTGCCTCATCGACAATAATCCAAGGCTAGCTCAAGGTATTGTGAGGCCTAAGGCGACAACTTTAAATGAGGTCTATTCTTGGCGACAAATTTAAATGAGGTCTATTCTTATACTTTGAAATTTGAATATTAATAGAATATTTATTTAACTTTTGGTTTTTTTTTTTTAAATCTATTTTTTTAAGAAAAAAATTACAAATTAAAACGAACTCATCACATTACTCAATGACTATACAACTAGAATAAACACTATTTATTAAATGAAGTAACCAAATACTAAAAAATTATGATTGAAAAGTTTAATAAAATTATATATTTGATATTTCTAAATAGAATTTGAGTATAAATTTATATACTAGTGTAAGATTAATGAGTTCTTGTAACATTTATGTGTGAGAGATTAAATGATTGACCCATCCAATGAAAATATTTTTCTTTAATTGGTTTTTCTTTGATAAAAAAATAACAACTTTTTATTTATTGGTGAATATTTAGGGCTTAATTAATATTTCTATTGGTACAGAATATCTTTATTGGTAAAAATTTAGGGGTCTTTTTTCATTGGGGGCCTTAGGCATTTGCCTATTTGGCTCACCCATTGAGCCGGCACTACAATAATCTTTAAAATTATGGACAAAAAGATCAAATTAATTTTATTTAAATTTCCTTTAAAGGCTATATTGGAACTTTAACTAAATTTTTTGGACGAAAATTTGAGTCTATATTAAATTACAAGAAGCAGGTTTAAGTTCAAAAATTAGCTTTTTAAAAAAAATGACAAATTTTGTGACAAACTTCGTTATAACCAATGACTATAATTCACACTATAAAAATTAACATGCCTATATATTTTGAAAATCTAATTATTGAATTGTATGTTCTTAACACAGACGTCAATTTCATGCCAATTGGAAACAATTTACTATTTGATTTATAAATTTATTTCTTATGCATAATTTTAAATAACAAAAATTTGAGATTTTAATATTATGCATAAGAAATAAATTTTTCAAACACAGAGGATATAGGAAGGAAATGTAATCCAATGTTGAATTTTTCAAAATTTACATTTAATAAAATGTTTTTAGTAGAATTGTAACTACTGGTTACAACCAAGTTTGTAACTAAACTTTATAAAAAAATATTAATAGATAATAATAATAATAAATAAATCACTCCAAACCCCAAGCTTTAGTATTTGATTATGCATATTTGAGCATTAACATTAGGGGTTTAAAACCTCCAAATTGCTATTTTGAAACCCACCACATACACCAAAAACCATCTTTACCTAGGTGTTACTGTACCAAATTTTAGTGAATTTTTTATTCCATTAATTCTTTAAGTTGAAGTGAGAGAAGAAAGACAGATGTGTTAGTTTTATATCATTTTATTAGATAATTTATATTATTGTAATATGTTAATAAAAGATAAGATGTTGGGTAGATGGTAAATGAAATGTTAAAATAGATAAGTACAGTTTTTTAGATTATAAAATGAGTATATTTTTAGATAAGTGGATGTTAAAAGCCTCTAAAAACCCACTCCATGGTCCAAACTCCAAAATCCAAACCCCAAACTCTAGTCATCAATTTTGCATAACCCCATTTGGTAAGAGAATTTAGATATTGATAAAATGAAGTGAAAATTATGGTTTAAAAGATGTTATGAAACACTTTTCTTTTTTTGGTTGAGAATATTATAAAAATACTTTAAAGTACCAATTATGTAAAAATGTGTTTGATACCATATTTCTAATAACATATTTTTAAAAGTAAAAAACACTATTAAATGATTGGTATGAGTATAAATGATTGTTTTTAAGAAAAAAAATGTGTAATGTGTTTTATGTATTGTAAACATCATTTGGATTCCACAATTTTAAAGATAATTACAGTAATGTCACTTACTCAAATATTTAAAAAGAAAAAAAAAAAAAGGAAAAAAATGCAATGTTGAAAGTTGGAACACCCTTAAATTTGATAACTACAAGCCTAAAACCTCTTAAATTCACTCCAAAGTCCAAACCCCAAATTATTTTTTATTTTTTTTTTTTTATTTTTTTTTTTTGGTTTCCCACAGTGTATCCTCAAAGCTTTCAACCAGAAACTAATCACTGTTCGTGCCGGGTCGGCCCACGAAGGGGTAAAGCACTGGCCCAGGGATTCTTTTCAAAGTGCAGGTAGCAGGACTCGAACTAGGGAGCACACCTAATCGAGCCAAGTACAAGCACTTTGAGACCAAGCGCCGAACCGCTTGGCCAACCCCACTGGGTTAACCCCAAATTATTTTTGTAGTCATAGATTCTGCATAATCCTCTGTCTGTGATTTGATTTATGCTCTTTACTTTTGTGTGACAATGCCTCCATCCTTCATCCACCGCCTACTCATCTCCGCTTCCACTCTCCGCAACACCACCCACCTCTCCTCTCTCCACCTCAACCTCACCCTCCTCTCACTCCACCACCACCGCCACCGCCACCGCTCTCTCTCCTCCACTCCCACTCCACCACCGCCACCACCACCATCACCCTTCCACCCCAGAAGCAAAACCCAACTCGAAACCCAGTTCGAAACATGGGTCCAAAACCTCAAACCCGGGTTCACTCCGTCCGATGTCGAGCACACACTTTGGTCCCAATCCGACCCGGACCTCGCTCTCGACCTCTTCCGCTGGACTGCCTTACAACGTGGCTACACTCACACCCACGCCACCTACTTCACCATCATCAAAATCCTCGTCTCCAACAAGCGCTACGGCCTCGCCGAGACCCTCATCGAAGAGGTACTCTCTGGTGCTTGCGACATTAACATTCCTCTTTATAACTACATTATCAAGTTCTGTTGTGATAAAAGATCGCTCTTTAATCGAGCCTTTGATGTTTATAAGAAAATGTATAATTCCGAGAATTGTAAACCCAATTTACAGACTTATTCCATGTTGTTTAACCTGTTGCTTAGAAGGTTCAATAAGTTGAATGTTTGTTATATGTATTTGCAATCGGCTAAGTCGTTGTCGAAGCAAATGAAGGCCGCGGGTGTGATTCCGGATACTTATGTGTTGAATATGATTATAAAGGCGTACTCGAAATGTCTTGAGGTTGATGAGGCCATTCGGGTTTTTCGTGAAATGGGGTTGTATGGATGTGAGCCGAATGCATATACTTACGGGTATATAGTGAAGGGGTTGTGTGAGAAAGGGAGGGTTGGTCAGGGTTTTGGGTTTTATGAGGAAATGAAGGGGAAGGGTTTGGTTCCGAGTAGTAGTAGTTATATGATTTTGATTTGTAGTCTTGCATTAGAACGAAGGTTTGAGGATGCGATTGGGGTTGTTTTTGATATGTTGGGGAATTTGATGGGTCCTGATTTGTTGACTTATAAAACGTTGTTGGAAGGCTTGTGTCGTGAAGGGAGGGGCAATGAGGCCTTTGAATTGCTTGATGAATTGAGGAAGAGGGATCGTTCGATGAGTGAGAAGATGTACAAGGCTTTGTTAAATGTATTGCATTTTCTATGTCGTTAATTGACTCAATATTGCATTCTTCTGAGTTCAATTGAAGACTTCTATTGACTACCACTTCATGACGAGTAATAGTACTTATGTTATTCTGATTCACAGTCTTGCATTGGAATGGTGGTTTGAGGATATGATTGAGGTTGTGTTTGATATGTTGGGGAATTCGATGGGTCCTTATTTTTTGACTTACAAAACCTTGTTGGACGGTTTGTGTCGGGAAGGGAGGGGCGGTGAGATCTTTGAACTTCTTGATGAATTGAGGAAGAGGGATTGTTCAATGAGTGGGAAGATTGCAAGACTTTGTTGATTGGATTGCATTTTCCAAGTTGAGAGTAGATTCAATATTTCAGTCTTCTTAAGTCATTTGAAGACTACAACTTCATGAGCAAATCAAGCATCTGGAAAGAAATATATAATTTAATCACTGGCTGATTCGTCTCAATTTATGAATTTCTGCATCTCAGATTCATATGGTGCTGTGATGGTATGAGAAGTTCCCTGAAGATCTATTCGCATTGTCTTCTGTATGTAGGGCAACATTGGAATCGTCCAGAAAAGAGCAGTCTTGTACTGGCTGGTTTTAACAATATATTCTACGTTGTCCAATTTTGATATTGGTTGTTTCATGTAAAATTGTTTTATTTTAAATGGACACTTTATAGTCATTGTAGAATCAGGTTACTGTTTCATGAAACACTCAAATCAGCAGTGAATGATCTTGGTGCTTATTTTGAAGAACAGAGAAAATAGTTTTATCTTGTCAGGGTAAATAGGTTGCCAAATATGATTTTCAGCATTTGGAGGGTACAGGGTGAATAGAACTTCTAAACTTTGCTAAGAAAATTTTGCAATCTTCAGGCCCATTATGGAGAAGACGTGCTTTATTACATTATTTTTGGTTGGGATTGGAAGTGGAAATAAAGATGATCTTATATGTTTATTGTTCTCTGGTTATTCCATCTTGCCATACCTTCAGCATTGGAAACTTTGATGATACTCTTTTTTCCAGCACACAACTGTAAGCTATCTTTGCTTATTTCCTTGCTTTGCAACCCAGATTGGATGTTGGGGACAAAACTTAATTGGTTAATTCAGTTTAGAAATCTTGATACCCAGATTGGATGTTGAGTGTAAGTCTTTAGTGGCATTTTCCAATAAAGCATCATTTTCTAACTTATGCAGATAATTAAACTTTACATATCTTCGTTCATATCTTATCTGTGAAAGCTATATAAGTTACTTTCAAATGGGCACCAGTTAATGAACTCATATTGATCCTAAGCACGAATAGTTTTAGGGTCAGATAAATAACATGGCTTCTAAAGGGTAATAACAGGCCATCATTGCACAGAGATTTTTGTTGTGGGGATTAGTTAATGCTATGCAGAATACAAGATTGAAGACGTGTGAGGTATGCTACTACCATTTTAAATCAATTTGAATGCATAATTTTCTCCTTGTTCTAGCATGTAATGATTAACTATTTTATTCTTATATTGTACCTCCATTTGTATTTAGACTCAGTGCAGGCTGCAAGAAAGTGAAATGTGAACCACTACCTGAGGGTATTGTTTCCAAGACTTCTGACTTGGAAATGTGATCATTATGGGGCCCCCTGGATAAAAAAGTTTGTCAATTTATTAGTGGTATGGCCTTGCAGGTTGCATTAATTTAGTTATTTAACTAAAGGGCCATGCAGTTTTTACTTTTTTTGTTCAGCCACTTTTGCTTTAAGGCAAATCTTAGGATGGAAAATCACCTTACTGGCAAATTTAGGTCAGAGTAGGAGGAATTGTTTTGGCTGCCTTGCTTGTTGACTGTACACATGAACTGCAGGCGCAGAGATATGATTTTTCCATCCTAAAGTTTGCTTGTAGAGGCAATTTTTGAAAAACAAAGTTATTTTTTGGCATGTCTGGATTTCTGTAATTGTATAAGCTTCATAAAGAAATTTATTTCTTTTTTGAGTATATCTCACCCTTGAACCGCACCTGATTGTTCAAGATATTAAGAGAGTGGTTGACGTTAGAATTGTAGCAAGTGGAGGCTACAAAAATTCTTTTTTAAATAGAGCTTTGTGCTTCAAATGGTGAATTTTACTTTTTGTTATACAGAAGCCTGGTTTTGTAGTTTGAATTGTCAGTGTGTTTTAATTTGTTTTTAATTTTAATGTTTTCCAAAAGCTGATTTTACTTTGTTGTTATATGTACTATGTAGTGATCCTGGCTGTGTGCAGAATGATTTTGTGTGTTGTGGTTTGTACTTTCTTTGGTTTAATAATATATCATGCATATCCAAGTGAGGAAAATTAAAAGAGCAATGCTAGGGACATAATATTTTTCACATCTGCTGACATGATCTGTTGTGATTGAAACATGACTTTCACTTGCATCCGCCATTAACACCACTTTTATTATGCACCAATCGTAAGTCATACTCATATCAACAATTGTGAAAAATGTTGTGAAGAATATTGTGTCCCTAGAAATGCTTTAATACATTATTTTTGGCTGGAATTGGAAGTGGAAAAATTAGGAGAAGATGATCTTATATGCTTATTGTTCTTCGGTTATCCCATCTTGCCATACCTTTAGCATTGGAAACTTTGATGATACTCTTTTTGCCAGCACATTACTGTAAGCTGTCTTTGCTTATTTCCTTACTTAGCTACCTAGATTGGATGTTGGCACTACAAACAACTTGAGTTTTTCAACATATTTTTATCCACGTTCACTAAAAAGATATTGATAGAAGCTTTAATTTTCTACAGTAGTGCTGGAGTAAAAGCAAGGAAATTAGCATACTTATTTCCACAGTTGGTATAACTTGAAATATGTGTTTGAAAATTAAAAAAAGTTTCTGTTTTGTCCTCAGCTCTGTGAAAAAAAAAAAGGTCAAAAAATTTATATAGGGAAAAAGTAATATTAATGGCTTGATCATCAACGTGGACAAAGTAAATTAACGGTTTGTAAATGTTGAAAAAGTTTAAAATTTTTCAGTAACAGTTTGTTAACGTTGAAAATAGGAAGGCCAGGAACTTTATAATCAAAATTTCATAGAGAATACAATTTCTACGATACATCACAGACTTCACAGTCTCTATCTCTCTCTCACTCTCTCAAAACTCAGAAATTCCAAACTAAATTTCATAGCTCTCGGTCTTGATCATGGAAATTTCAAAGCTCTAGATCTCGGCAATCATGGCAATCACATAGCTCTTCATCTCTCTCAGTGCGGTGGTCTCAGCTCCTCCGATTAGGTACGAATCAGTTCTCTCTCTCTCTCTCTCTCTGCAATTACTTTGCCATCAAGTTGATTTCGCTTTGCTTCAGATTCAATAAATTTACCCTTTCTATCTAGTTCTCAAAACTTAGGGTTTCCTTCTGTATTGCGCTCTCCCTTCAAATTCATTAACTATTAAAGTGTTTAACAAATGTTCTTACTCTGTTTGTTTATGTGTTTATATTTGGTGTATTGCTTACAGTTGAGATTGTAGAGGCATAGGCATAGAATTGAAGAGGTCAAAGGCATACTTGAAATTGTTGCATCCACTGGCAAATTTTGGTATAATGCTTTTGTATCAAAATTTCAATTCCTTGTTGAAGCATTTCTCTGACTTAAAAAAAAAAAAAAATATATATATATATATATATATAAACTTTAAAGCAAATTAAGAATTGCAATCAAAAGCACTTTTTTGTTTAGAGAGTTTTGGCACTGGTGCTTGCCAAATTTTTTTGTGAATTAGCTAATATAGCTTCATGTTTCTTTGTGCATAAGGAATTTATGAATTATAAGAATTCTTGTGTTAGTGTCCGTGTTCTGCCCCAGCCCTGATGTGAACATCAAGGCTGATAGCTTCATAGCTAGGCTCCATGATGGTTGGAGGCTTGAGAAGGTGAATTCCATGAGAGATAAGCAAAAAATGGGCTAGCAGGGCCCATTAAGTGGTAAGGTAAAGACCTAAAGGTTTTTTTTTTTTTGGTCAAATAAAGACCTAAAGTTTTGAAAGGATGGGGTTATGATTGTGTTTTTTTATCACCTTTTGGAACCCATGGAAGAAGATTGGAGTTTGAATTGCTGTTTGCATCGTTTGATGGTTTTTTTTTATTGCATCAAACGGGGTATGTATAGGATAAGGTTATGCCTTTGGTTGAGGTTCTTGTGATGGTGGCTGAGACACAACTACTGGCTTTGGTTCTTGCTCAGATACAGATGATGGGGAATGAGTAGAAGTGGGAGTAGGCTGAGAGGTTTCTTGAATTGTAGGTTGTGATTACTGATAAGTGTGATCTGTAGTGTTAAAAATTGACTGCTCGCTCTCTTTCCGCCTTTAATAAATACTGATGAAATAATGGGAATTGTAAAGTGCCCAATTGGGTACTCTCTAAATTGAGTTGAGTGGTCATTGACTAGTAGTGTGTGTGTGTATATATATATATATATATATATGCTGTCAATGCTGTTCAGGAACTCAGATGGGCTGATTTAAGTCCACCTTTCCTTCTTCCTTTTTTGCAGTCTGATGTAAACCAAGATTACTCTTATGTTAATGAGAAAATCTGATTTCCATTATAAAAAAAAGACTAGTATATATAGGATAATCTTGGTTACAAATAGGGCTCCGTTAAAACTGACTCTGTTACCTCTGTATAAACATGGTTACAAATAGGGCTCCATTAACTTATAATGATTCTCGAACTCAACTTCGAAACTATCATGATTTGGGTGGAAGGAAAAGCATGGAACACAGAAGAGAAACTGTAATACAACAAATTCATTCCTTTCAGTTTTTTTGGCTTTTTTAATTTAAAATTGAATAAATAAACAATGGAATGAAAAATTTGTAAGAAGTCTCAAGGAGGACATAAGTAAGGTCTGGTAGATCTGTGGACAAAACCCTCATATCTTTTTTTCTAATAGTTCACAGATTCCATATTTATTTAGATGTGAATTAATAACATTTGCAAGATAGTTTACAAATCATGTAAGAAAAATAATATCCACTCTAATCAAATGTGGACACATCTTCTATGTTTTCTATATGGAAATCCAGAATTTACATGTCAGGAGCTATATTGTGTTTATCATTTGATTTTCTTTTTCTGAGCTTTGGATAGGATTTGATACGGGCTTCGTAACTTTCTTTCTATTAACCTCGTATAATTCTCAATTTATTATATGAGCTAGTATTGATGCTGATTTTGTGGATTTTGTGTATTTGATCTGAGAGTTTGATGGGGATTTTGAAAATTCTATTCTATGTTTATGTTTAGCTAATTTGATAATTGAAAATCGACACCTACATGCTTATAGTCAGAGATAAAGATAATTCCAATACATGCCAGTTCTCGTCGGTTTAGGTGGTAGTGGAACTTTAATTGAGAAAGATAAAAAGTCTGGTTTTTATTCTTGAATGAACACACTGATGACTTGAGAAACTTTCAAACAAAGGCAAGTGAGTACTAAACAGTGATTTTTAACCGGTTTATTACTGGGACCCCCTTTGATGGGTGGTTAGGGTGATTGATCGAATGAAATTCTCATCCTCTAATGTTTTAAATAATCAATTCTTTAAATTAGGTAACTGGATTTGAGAGCTCTTTCAAAAGGGTCAACCTCAACAGAAAAAAGTGTTAGTAACAATTATTTCCATGCTAGCTAACAATCTGTTTGTGCTAAACAGACTGACATAACCATGAATTATGTTGATGACTTTCATGTTGTACTCTAAGGCTATGCTCCATATCAGCAGTTCCCATGTTTAAAGATTTCATAGAAATGTACAACATCCTATGAGAAAGATGTTTATGTGCAAAACAGTTCCAAGTAGTCCCTTAATGTATAAACAATATCTCATCTAAAATCCTTCTCAATTGTTGGCTATGTATCACATTTTAGCCAACCAAGCCTAAAATTTACCTACATTAGGTCATCCAAAGTTATCCAAATGAAACCATGCAAAATTATGAAAAAAATAAAAAGAAAAATACACGGTTGCTAAAGTAATCATGTAAATTTTGCATTTTATTTTTTTATTTTTTTCTTTACTTATCCAGATGTTGAAAAAAAGAATCGATGATGATTATTGTATGTGAGGAAAAGAGAAACAATTAAAAAAAATCAATAAAATTTGATATTTTAATGACATGTAGTGTAAAATAGATAATCTAATGTGGTTTGTTTTGAAAAGTGAGTATGTAAAATAGAAAAAGTAAGTTTCTATGCTAAAATATATTTTTTTTTGAGATAATATAGACAGAAGACACAGGGGATGAGAAAAGAAGTAAGAAGACAAGACTTACAACACTAACGCTTACAAAAGGACCTAACCTTTGTAGTTTCTATGCTAAAATAGATGAAAGTTTTTGCATGAAATTATGCGAATACTCTTACTTGCTTTTTACATATTTAAGTGAAGATACTTTTTTTATATATATACTAGCCTTATCACATATGCTCCACATTTGCGATGAGACTCTTTTTTTATTTTGAGTTTAATATAATTTTTCAATTTGAATTTATCTATTGTTAGTAAGGTTGCACAAGAAATTTTTTTTATAAAACTAAAATTTAGGATTTGAAATAGAGTAAACTATTGGGTTTAGTGTGTGTTAGTTTTTAGGGAAAAAAATGTGTCAAATGTAGGTGAGATATGTTTAGATAGAAAGTGTGCTAATTTGTTTTTGAATTTTGTTGAATTACAATTTTAACCATATTTTATTTTTTTAAAAATAAAAATTATCTAATTAGATTAGGAGTATTTTTAACATTTTTTGAAGTCATAACTAACTTTTTGAATCCTCTTAATATATGGAACTATAAGCGAAGAGTCAATAGTTTAATTTGGCGAAAATTTCTTTTGACAGTGTATTACCAATAATGTTGTTCAGTCATGTACCTCTCAAGTCTCAATAAATATCAAGTGATAAACATCGACCATTTATCTAATGAGTTCCACTTAATTTAATATATTGAAAGAGAAATTTTCACTTTTCCACAATGAATTCTTGTCGAAAAAGAAGAACCAGATTTTTAAAAATTGAAAAAAAATTAAAAACAACTTCTTGTTATGTAGATTCTAGAATCAAGAGCTTGCCTTGCTTGACGGGGCAAAAGGCCCAGGTCCCGGCCAGGACTTGATGGCCTTGCTTTGTGGATCGTAAAGCACTAGTTGGACCTTGGGTTGGCTCAGTACTCCACACAATCGTACTTGTTGGGCTTCTTTTCTGGTCCATCACTGCACACCAAAGGCCCGTCATCAAGGACTCTTAAAGTGATTGGACTTTGGACAGGGTTCCATACTCCCATGAGGAACTGCACGTGTTTTTATTTTTAATTTAAGATCAGGCCACTCATAGTGATTACTGATTGCTCTCTGTGTACTCCATTATTTTCCAATTGTTTTCAATATTATCTTTTCCAAATTACAATTTGTTTATGCTACAGAGTAGGATCCACTTCACATGGTAGCCCACGCATTCTCTTCAATTTCACCTTTTAGTCTGCTTGATAAGAAGTTTTTGGAACAGCTGTGTGTCATGTTACAGTTTTCTAGTTCTACACAGGTCTCTTGTTTTGATTCTTGGTTCTTTTTGGCAGGAGATTTCATTCTTTTAGCGACTTTGGGGTGATTTGGAGATTCAATTTTCCATATTAATGTTTTATTCCCCTGCATCTTTTTCAGGTCTACAGTTTACACCAAAAAGTTTCTTCATGTAGTTCTTCAATGAGGATAGCTATATATATGCCATATAGGTCTCACTACAGTGAATTTGAGAAAAAAACCGATTCCTTTTATTTGCCAAAAATGACAGAAATCTTCACTTACCCAGCTTACAGACAGTTATGTCAGATGTTCGTTGCAATAATCTTCTTTCAGAGTTCTGAATGCATTTTAGCAATTGCCATTCATGAGACATAAAATGTGACTCATTGCTGGAGTACTTCATTGAAATTTTTTTTATTTCCTGGGTTGAAGGAACACTGGTGGGTAAGCAACTTGGGCCTTGCAGTGGTTATAGTTGACGAAATCATTAGGAAAACATCAATTATTACAGCTGGTCAGGCCTTCACACATCTTATCAAGATTAATCATGAGGAGCATCACAAACTGATTACTCATGGAATCTATAAATGTGTCCGACATCCTGGATACTGTGGTTTCTTTATCTGGTCAGTTGGTACTTAGATAAACGCACTGTAATCCCCAAAACATGTATCCCCAGACGTAGTTTCTTGCGGTGCAATCCAAATAAAAATTAGTTATTTTTGTCATTTCTTGTAAAATTAATATCCCGTCCGGGGGTCTAAACAACCGAATATGTTACTCCAACATTTTGATATAGAAGAAAATTTAGTTGTACAACCAGGATCATCTATAAAAAAAAAGACCATAATGACCAGTATATTACAACTTAGGACATCACCATTTTATAAGACAATTCTCATTTGCAATTTTATTTAAGCTAATTTGAATTTGAAATGTAGCAGGACTTCAACTTGGATTCTCTAACCTCTTCAAATCCTAGAACCTAGAAAAGAATTTTTTATTGAATGTAGTTCCTTGCTAACTTCCTCCATTTTCATTCTTTCCTTTTGCGACTCCACGGAACATGCAAGACCAATTTCAAGGATTGAGACTAAGCACTTATACACATTAGCTTCCACTTGGCTGTGGTTAAAAATACCTTGAGTTTCTTCATCTGCTTCAATTTCATTCTCATTATAATATTCTCTAGCTGCCACTGCAGCTGTTGGCATTTCTTCAACATCTCTTGTGAGAAGTGCTGGGTCCACAATTTGAACAAGTCGTTTTGGCAATGCCATCCTAACAAAACTATGGAGATTGAGATCATCTTTAAACATTTTATCAGTAGGCCTCTTTCCCAAAAACATCTCTAGTAGAAATACTCCAAAGCTATACACGTCCCCCTCAGTTGATACATCGCTGCCCATGCCATACTCTACAATTTATGATATATAAGAAGATTTTGCAGTTCATGTTATAATGAGATTTGGGATTTAATGAGAGTGCAAATTCATTTGATTCATCAAAAACCAAAAAGAATTTGAACTTCAGAAAGAAGGGTATGATAGATGCTATCATTTCAAAAAATCATGTGAGAAAATGATAATTTCTACATTAGAATAGCACCATAGGTCTCTGGTGGAACTTTTTTTTTTTTTTTAGGATCTTGGGAGGTAATTTTTTTTTATTTATATGAAGCACAAGAAACATGGATGATGGTTAGGATTACAACAATGTAATCAAATTATTTTACAATTGATACGGATATGCTACACACATTAGGTACTGGCCTTCCTAAATGCCTTCGCTAGACCCATGTTCAAATAATATTAGGTGTCCTATAATTATTCATTACTTGATTAATGGTGGTTGACATGCAATGACAAAAAACATAAAACAAAACATTAGATCTATTTTGAGACCAGCTATACCATATCTGATATTGTTGATTGACAAGCTATCATCACAACATACAGAATTGAGGAAATAA